>NC_134857.1:2483750-2807500 GCF_049852395.1 Peromyscus maniculatus bairdii
GCCCCCCCCACACACACACCTCCATCTATACCTACGTCGTGGTGAGCAACATTTATTATAGGAAATTTGTTGACAGGACATGGTAGGCTATTTAGTCCGTAAAACGACGCTCTAGAGAAAAATAATTTCCGGAGTTCTCCCCAGTGCTCCAATTTCATCCTTAACAGAAGAGTAATCTAAAAATTAGACCTGCAGCAATATAGACACATTCAGTTATCCACGTATGTGTTTCTCTGCAGAAGGAGTGAGAGGCCTCAGCCCCGATATGACTAACATAACAATGTCCTTAAAACAAGAGCAAACTCCCCAAGGGTTTTGTACAGCAGTACCTGCTTGAGGACAGTTCAAAAAGATAGTATAACACAATCATTTTAAGTATAAGTTTATTCTGTTGTTTTCCATCTCCTTCCCTGGTTGGTGGTTCAGCTTACATCCTATTAGTCATTTGTGTGTGTGTGTGTGTGTGTGTGTGTGTGTGTGTGTGTGTGTTCTGTAACGCTGTGATAGTTTTGCTATATTGAAAGATTGAAATGTTCTTATGTGTCAAGCACTTTCTCTTCGAATCAGAAAACCTCAGGTCAGGGTATTATTTTTGTAATGACTTCAATTTGCTGGTCCATTGCAGTTGGAAAACAACATACAAATCTGGTGCAGCCAGCTTTGACAGTGTGCTATCATAATGATATTTTCCCAGGAAATAAATAGAGTGGTTTAAGAGATAAAAGTCACTGCCCTATTCTGAAGTTGTTGAAAAGAAGAAAAAAAACCATCTCCTGATGGATTAGGGGGCTTTGCTCTCACTTGCTAATGTTGTATTGGTTGTATTTTTTAAGATGTGCTTTATGTATTTGTATTAGGAGTTTTAAATTGTTGAGGAAAATCTATTTCTATGGATTTTAAATTAATTCAACAGATATGATATTATATATCTCAAGAAGAGCACAGGCTGTGTTCCTATTTGCAGGATACAGGCCAGTTAGGCTGAATTTTATAACAGGTAAAATGCTAGGGTTTAACTTATAGTAAGTGTTGGCAGCATGTGGTGCAAGCCACGAGGGTCGACGTGGACCGTCTCACATACACTATGTAGAAAGGGTAATCAGTGCCCTAATGCACATCCTCGGGTTTAAAGATGGCCCTGTTGGGAGGAGTGGGAGGGAAAAGTCCAAGACCAAAGCATTATTTCTGTCCTCAAGTGTTGGGAGTGGCTCAGACCTATAATCCCGGCATGAGAGGGAGACTGAGGCAGGAGGATTGCTTTCTGCTCTAGGCCAGCTTGGGCTACAGAGTAAGAACCTGTCTCAAAATCAGAACAAACAAAAGCAGCCTGGTGGGATGGCTTAGTGAGGAAAGGTGCTTTGCCGGGAAAGCGTGGCAGCCTGAGGTCAACCCCCTGTGCTAGGGTTATCTGGGAAGAACCTCAGTTGAGAAAATGTCACCATCAGATTGCCTATAGGCAAGTCTGTGGGGACATGGGAGGGCCCAGCCCATTATGGGCAATGGCACCCCTCGCAGGATGGTTCTAGGTTATATAAAAAAAAATGAACTAAGCAAGCCAGGGAGCAGCAAGCCAGGGAGCAGCATTCCTCCATGGCTTCTGCTTCAGCTCCTGCCTCCAGGTTCCTGCCTTTGGTTCCTGCCCTGACTTCCCTCGGTGCTGGAGGGTGATCTGAGAGTTGTAAGTTGTTTGCGGTTATGGTGTTTCTCACAGAAATAGAAACCCTAAGACACTTCAGATCGTGCATAGAGGTGGAAGAGAATCCACAGGTTGTCTTCTGACCCTTGCATTAGCTCCATGGCACCCTCAGGCTCACACATACATGCACACACAATAGCAATAATACAATTTTTATGCAGTTTAAGCCCTAAGAAAACCAGGGTCTTGGTTCATTTGTGCTACTGTGACAATAACTGAGGCTGGGTGAATTACAAAACAGGATGTGTTTTCTCACTGTTCTGGGGTGGAAAGTCCAAGATGAAGGTACTGGCCCAGGGCTGTGTCCTCCAGAAGCACTAACAGTGCCCCCATGTGGTGGAAGAATGGAAGAGCAATATGACAAACTCCAAATGGCTCTTCTATTATGGTCTTCATCCTTCAGCAAGAGCTGTGCCATCTCTTAGTTGGATTGTTGTTTGTAAGCACAGGATCTTGCTGAGTTACTCAGACCAGCCTTGAACTCCTAGAGTCATGCGATCCTTCTGCCTCCAGCCTCCTAACTAGCTGAAACTACAGACTAACAGTGTGTAGTTAACAGTGTGTGTGTGGGGGGGGGGCTCTCACCACCTCCTCTAGCCTTTACCTCTCTCACCTCTTCAGAATATCACATGACAACACCAGAATTTTAAAGGAGATGCTTTCAAGCCATAGCAAGCAGATACTCCCCAGAGGGAAGTGAGTTCACGCACCCAAATGGACACAGAGCATTTGTCTCTTAGCCATGTGGATATTCTGTACCTTATAGAAACCTCTGGGTTGCCTCAGAAAACTACATGCTTGCCTCCCCAAACAGTAATCTAATCTGATGGTACTCTATGCTCACCCTGTGGCTTTTCTGGTATACCCAGCTTCTTGCTCTCAGCCTGGCTGGCTGGGGTCTCTAGAGGGCTATGATTTGGATCCATGCAGCATCTTGTCTCACAAACAAGCCTTGAGGTACTGAGACATTTCCACCAAGATGATTTTGTTCCAACTTCTTGTCTTGTTGAGGATGTGGAGTCCAGTTTTATTATAATGGTTTACATTGGATTCACTGACAGCCTGCTGTAGTTGGAATTTTTTTGGGGGGGGCATCAACCAGCTCCCAAATGAAAACACAGAGACTTATTATTAATTATGAATGCTCAGCCTTAGCTTCAGCTTGCCCCACTGGTTCTTTTAGCTTAATTTAACCTGTTTCTGTTCCTCTACATTTTGCCTCAGGGTTTTTTAACCTTTTTTTCATTCTGTATGTCCTACTTTCCTGCTTCCTCCATGTCTGGCTGGTTCCTGGTGTCTCCCTGTTGTCTCCTTTTCTTTCTTACTCAAGCCTAAATTCCTTCTCCTGCTTACTCTCTCTGCCAGGAAGTTCCACCTATACCTCCTCCCTAGCAATTGGCCATTCAGCTTTCCATTAGACCAATCAGGTGCCTTAGGCAGGCAAGGTAAAACAGCAACACATCTTTACACAGTTAAAAAAATGCAACACATCTTTACATAGTTAAACAAATGCACCACTTCTTTGCACAGTTAAACAAATATTCTGCAACAGCCTGCCATGTGCTCTGAAGAAATGACTGCTCATTGTTTAAAGTAATATCGATGCTCCTAGTTTTTTATTAAATGTATTTATTTTATATCCCAACCACAGTTTCCCCTCCCTCGTACCCTCCCATTCCCTTCCCTTCTCCTACCCTCCATCCTCCTCTGTTTCTGTTTCAACTCTCCTATTTTTATCTTGTGCCAAATGCCCAGTGCAGTAGCTGGCTGATATAAAGTAAGAGTATAAAGCAGTCTGAAAAGTGAATGAATAAATATGACAGACATTTAGGAGCTGTAGAGGGAGGGATGAAACAGAAAAGAAATAGTCTAAATATAACATTGGGCAAAATGGAGCTTTGGGGCTCTTCACAGAATCTAAGGGAACACCGATCTTAAAATCTTCAGTTTTGATTGTGTCTACAGCATTTCCCAAGGGGTCATTTAATGACTATGTTAGTGTGTGAGACAGTTTTGAAATTGTGAACTTGACAGGGTGTGGTAGCACATGTCTTTAATCTCAGTACTGAAGAGTCTGAGGCAGAATCCCAGACTCAAGATGAGTTGGTCTTGTAGTGAGTGAGACCCTGACTTAAAAGAAAGAGGAGAGGAAGAGAGAGAGGAAGACAGGAAGTAAATGGTTTGGAAGGAAGACCTAACATACTCTTAGGAACTAGCAATGGTGAGATAATCAGAAAGAACCTTTAGTCGGGAATTTCTCGGGCAGCTTGGGTGCTATAACAAAGCACCATAATTAGGGTGATTCATTGGTAACAGAAACTCACTTCTCATAGTACTGAGGACATTTGAGGTCAGGATGGCAGCAGGACTTTCCGGGCCAGGGCCACCTATTGAGTTGCAAAGTACTGACTTCTCTTTGTAATACATGTGGCAAAAACAGAGCCCTGCGTGTGCGTGTGCGTGTGCGTGTGCGTGTGCGTGTGCGTGTGCGTGTGCGTGTGTGTGTGTGTATTATACATAGGCACCAAAGTCACCAACCATCTCATGTTCTCTGTCCCCTGGCCCCAAGCATGCCCTGAAGCCTGGCCTCCTAAGGCCAGCACATTGGGAGGTTGGCGTTCAAAATGTGAATTTGAAGACACAGCCTTTGACCCACAGCAATGCTGATTTCACAATAAGTCACCCAACAAAGAAAGCAGTTGCTAGGTCAGCCTGGGCTACAGTATGAGTCCCCGTGTCAGAAAATTAAAAGTGTTTTAGAGGCAAGATACAAGTGTATAGAAATTAAATGCACAAGCTTAAAAAAACAAAACAAAAAAAAACCGTCTGGGGAGATGGCGTGGCAGCTAGGAGCGGTGCTCGTGTGCGCCCTGCATGGTGTCTGCTGGCTCAGTAACAGCACTGCAGATCCCTTCGTGTCCAGCCACAGCACAGAGGCTCCAGTATGCGTCATTTATGTATTTTTCATACAGGTGGTATTTGGGGAGTAACCCAGAAGTTTAGTTACTTCCAGTCAACAATAAGCCAAATAACCGTTTTCCTTTTCCATTTTGAAATGAATGCAAGAACGCTGACGAGGGGCGTGGTGGGGGCGTATTGTCACAAGAGAGCCAGTGTCAGGCGTTGCCAGAGGAGTCGGTGACCAGACAGGACTGCGAGAAAAGGCAGCATCCACTTTCTCCCTCGGCTTCCCCCTTAGTCCTAAGAGGAAGCGAGTTTGAATAGTGGAGAGAAGACACAGGAAGTTTTACAGGCTGTGCTCTGGAAGGGGATGCATTGGGATGCTCTGCTGTGGACAGGGGGATGCTAACCTGTCTCTCTCCCTCTCCTCCCAACAGTTTGTGGCTCACCCCAACTGCCAACAACAGCTTTTGACGATCTGGTATGAGAATCTCTCCGGCCTTCGGGAGCAGACGATCGCTATCAAGTGCCTGGTGGTGTTGGTCGTGGCCTTGGGCCTTCCATTCCTTGCTATTGGCTATTGGATTGCACCTTGTAGCAGGGTACTAGCCTCTCCGCCCGCCTTCCCTCTGTACCTGGTGTAATGGGTATCTCTGTTGGGGAAATGCAAAAGCTAAAGGTCAGGTTCCCACCTCGTTGGCTCTGCGTTTTAAGTGACTGAGGAACAAATATTCTACTTTTTAGTGGGAGGATCAACTCGAGGATAGAACTGGAAAGGAGTTGGTACTAGCAAAACGGATCACATTTGCAGGCATGACATTAATGCTTTTAGGGTAAAATGCCCATGGCAGACAGGGAGGAATAAGTGGCCAGAATGAAGTAGCATTTCTGCAGTTACTCCTGACAGCGTAATAAGACGAGCATGGCCAAGGCTGGCTGGAAAAGGGGAAGGGAAGTAGACGGCTGCACTCAGTGGGACCACAAAACTGCTAACTATTTTCAGGGCACTCATCTGAACCCATTAGACACACCTGGGGCTGAGTATTAAGCACATGGATATCAGCGGTATTATTTAACCTTCAGTCATGCCCAAAGTGGGTCAAGTCCTTTGTTCTTCCAGAAAGTTCCAGCGTGAGTAGAACTGGACTTGGGGGCTTTCGATTTTTTTTTAAACTGCTTGACTTTGCTTTGATCACTCTGATACCTTTCTCCTCTCAACCTGCCCAAGGAGAGCTAATTTGGTTGTGATTAAGAAATCCCCTACACAAGATGTGGAAGAGAACATGAATCATGCTAACAGAATCTGTATTCTGATAATAAGGGCCACTTCCCTGGAGAAGGAGCTGCCCTCAGGTCCTTTAATCTCGTGTTTATATTCACAAGTCTAGTTTTATTTAAATCAGAATCTATTTCAGGCAAAATGAGTCAAGGTCACTTACAAATGACCCTGTAAGTCTAACATTGCCCCGTGGCTCAGCAGTCTCCTCCGGGTGTATACATGTGTGAGGATGTTTATCCATTCACTTCCTTGTTGAGCTGGCCCATACAATAAAAGGTAGAAAGTTTGTCATTTTGACCAAGTTTGATGACTGATGGATTCTTTATTATGTATCGTGGAGAAGCTACTCTACAATTCTTGAAATACATAAACACTAAAGACTGGAACATAAATCACGTAAGAGCCTGCAGTGAGCAGAAACTTATAACCTGAACAATTTCCCTTTCTGGAGGAAATGCATCACAAAGTTCTGGTACCCAAGAGTCTGTCTTCAGGTATCTCAGTCAATTAGAGCAGGTTAGGGTTGCAGTGGGCATCTTGGGGTGTACATTTTTACTTCTTATTAAAATAACAGCTCCCTGTGTAGTGTAGGAACTTAGCCTTTCCTGGAGCCCATGCATGGCTGTGCTTATTGCACAGACTAAAGAGATAACTGGAGAATTCTCAGGCTGGGGGTGCCTTAGTGGATGAAGTGCTTGTCTGGCAAGCATAAGTACCCAAGTTCCATCCCTCGTATCCATATGCAAATCTAGGGATGATGGCATGTGTCTGTAGTCTCAGTGCTGGAGAGCTGACGTGGAAGATTCCTGGACTAGCTAACCAGCCAGTCTAGCTGACTAGTAAACTCTAGGTTCAAAAACCAAGGTGGAGAGCCCCAGAAGAATGACAATGTTGACCTCCAGCCTCTGCACATAGACCTGGGTGAGGCCTTCTTAGGCTGGGGACAGGGCTCTGCATTAGAGCATTTGCCTAGTGTGCATGAGCCCTGGTTCCAATACTGTAAAAGAAAAAGAAAAAACTCCACATATAACCCATTTTAAAAATTAGTATACTGTTTTATTTTCATCTCATTTAAAGTTTTGTTATTATTGTGTTTTATGTGCATATTTTGCCTGCTTGTATGTCTGTGCGCCATTTATGTGCCTGGTGCCAGTGGAGTCCAGAAGAGGGAGTCAGATCCCCTGGAACTGGAGTTATAAATGGTTCTGAACCCCAATGTGGGACTGGGGATAGGACCTGGGTCCTCTGGAAGAGCAGCCAGTGCTCTTAACCACTGAGCCATTGCTCCAGCCCCTCATTTAAAGTTTTAAAGATCAACCTATAAGGAAAACAGACTTGGCGATTCTCAAGAATTGCAAGTGCCTTGGCAGTGATGTTAAGCGCACCCTCTGCAGCTGTCTAAGCAGCCATGTGTAATCGTATTGTTGCTTATTTTTCTGTGTCTGGTATGGAAATGTAACAACTGTCTGTGTGCATGCATGTTCAAATTCAGAAATACTGGACATTCTTTGGTCATTTGTTGATAGCAGATTAAGGTTCTGGACATCTGTTTGAAGTTAGTCTTCCAAATGTGAACCAAATCTGTTTTGAAGGTCACAGACTGAGTTAAAAACCAGACTCTGAGTATGCAGAATAGAGGACATACTTAACAAATATATCCAATGTAATGTACCTAATCCTTGGACTGTGGATGCCCCTGGGAACAAGAGGAATTGCTTCTCATTTCCTGTTAGAACATGAGTTTTTTTTGTTTGTTTTTGTTTTTTTTTTGTTGTTGTTGTTGTTGTTTTGAGACAGGGTTTTTCTGTGTAGTTTTGGTGCCTGTCCTGTATCTCACTCTGTAGACCAGGCTGGCCTCGAACTCACAGAGATCCGCCTGGCTCTGCCTCCCAAATGCTGGGATTAAAGGCGTGTACCACCACCACCACCACCACCACCACCACCACCACCACCCAGCAGAACATGAGACTTTTTTTTTTTTCTTTTCTTTTTTTTTTTGTGATATATATTTTTTATTTTACAATACCATTCAGTTCTACATATCAGCCATGGGTTCCCCTATTCTCCCCCCTCCCACACCCTCCCCTTACCCCCAGCCCACCCTCCATTCCCACCTCCTCCAGGACAAGTCCTCCCCCGAGGACTGTGATCGACTTGGTAGACTCAGTCCAGGGAGGTCCAGTCCCTTCCTCCCAGACTGAGCCAAGTGTCCCTGCATAAGTTCCTGGTTTCAAACAGCCAACTCATGGAATGAGCACAGGACTTGGTCCCACTGCCTAGATGCCTCCCAAACTGATCAAGCCAATCAACTGTCTCACCTATTCAGAGGGCCTGATCCAGCTGGGAGCCCCTCAGTCTTTGGTTCATAGTTCATGTGTTTCCATTCATTTGGCTATTTTTTTTTCAATAATTGAGTAAAACTGAAATTTATTATATGCCACAGTTGTCCTAGGGACCTCCATGCTATATATATAGCCTCTATGGTTCTATGAGTTGTGGTCTGATTGTTCTTTATTTTATATCTAGAATCCACCAATGAGTGAGTACATACCATAACTGTCTTTCTGGGTTTGGGTTACCTCACTCAGGATGATTTTTTTCTAGTTCCATCCATTTGCCTGCAAATTTCATGCTTTCATTGTTTTTCTCTGCTGAGTAGTACTCCATTGTGTATATGTACCACATTTTTTTCATCCATTCTTCCGTTGATGGGCATCTAGGTTGTTTCCAGGTTCTGGCTATTACAAATAGTGCTGCTATGAACATAGCTGAGCATGTATCTTTATGGTATGTATCAGCATTCTTTGGGTATATGCCCAAGAGTGGGATGGCTGGGTCTTGAGGTAGTTTGATTCCTAATTTTCTGAGAAACCGCCATACTGATTCCCATAGTGGTTGTACAAGTTTACATTCCCACCAACAGTGGAGGAGTGTTCCCTTTGCTCCACATCCTCTCCAACATTGGTTGTCATTGGTGTTTTTGATCTTAGCCATTCTAACAGGTGTAAGGTGGTATCTCAGAGTCGTTTTGATTTGCATTTCTCTGATGATTAAGGATGTTGAGCATTTCTTTAAATGTCTTTCAGCCATTTGTAGTTCCTGTTTTGTGAATTCTCTGTTTAGCTCTTTAGCCCATTTTTTAATTGGATTGTTCAGTGCTTTGATGTCTAGTTTCTTGAGTTCTTTATATATTGTGGAGATCAATCCTCTGTCAGATGTGGGGTTGGTGAAGATCTTTTCCCAATCTGTTGGCTGTCTTTTTGTCTTATTGACTGTGTCTTTTGCCCTGCAAAAGCTTCTCAGTTTTGAGAGGTCCCATTTATTAATGGTTGTGCTCAGGGTCTGTGCTGTCGGTGTTTTATTTAGGAAATGGTCTCCAGTGCCAATGCGTTCAAGAGTGCTTCCTATCTTCTTTTCTATTAAGTTTAGTGTAACTGGATTTATGTTTAGGTCTTTGATCCACTTGGACTTGAGTTTTGTGCATGGTGACAGATATGGATCTATTTGTAATCTTTTACATATTGACATCCAGTTATGCCAGCACCATTTGTTGAAGATACTTTCTTTGTTCCATTGTATAGTTTTGGCTCCTTTGTCAAAAACCAGGTGTTCATATGTGCATGGATTAATGTCAGCGTCTTCACTTCGATTCCATTGGTCCGTATGTCGGTTTTTATACCAGTACCAAGCTGTTTTTATTACTATAGCTCTATAGTAGAGTTTGAGGTCCGGGATGGTGATGCCTCCAAGGGTTGCTTTATCGTATAGGATTCTTTTAGCTATCCTGGGTCTTTTGTTTTTCCATATAAAGTTGAGTATTTTTCTTTCCAAGTCTGTGAAGAATTGTGTTGGGATTTTGATGGGGATTGCATTGAATCTGTAGATTGCTTAGAACATGAGACTTTTAAGGACAGTGTATCACAGGATATTTTTAAGGAATCACCTTCAAATAATTACAAGCTGTTCATTGAAAATGTCTTTCTTATATGCATCATTTTCAAAACTCGGAGATTATTTTTGATCAAGCTACATTACTTGGACATTCTAGTTATTTTATTTCTTCCTATTATGTAGGTAGTAATTGATAAAATATTTATCTAATATTTTCTTCCTTTTAAAATATGATGTATGGTATGATGATTCTGGATTATTTGAAAATGAAAACTAAAACTTGTTTACAGTGTAGTGATTATTTTACTCTTCAGAAAGCTTTTAATGCCCTATGTGAGTCTGTAAACTCAGGTTTCCTTTCCAGGCCCAAGAACTTTGACTTTGCAATAGTTTCTCATGCAAAAATAAGAATAAGAGCCATCCCTTATACTGGAGTTTCCAGAAGGGGGTCAGTCAGGACAGCATGGTGTACAGCATAGTAGGCATTTAGAAGTGAATTTTAGAGGGAAAATATCCCTAAAAAAAAACTCGTAATTTTCACAATGCATAACTGTCAGGGGAGTCCAGCCTCTTGACCTTGTGACTTGATGTCTACAAATGTGTTGGGCAACATTCATAACTATCCAAAGGTTGGACAAGCCTGAATAGCTCTTCCGAAGCAAACAGAGAGTGTTCCAACTTCCTTCACTTATTCATTTTTATCCTGTATAATGATTGTTGTGAATAGAAGCCAAATTTTCTAGAGCATCGCCTTCTCCCCCTCCCTCCTATCTCCCCCCTTTCTCCCATCTCTCCCTATCCACAATTCCCCCTCTCTCCCCCTCCCTTTCTCCTTCCCTCCCCATCTCCCCCTCCCTTCCTCCTCCCCCCATCTCCCCCTTTCTTCCTCCTCCTCCCCCATCTCCCCCTTTCTTCCTCCTCCCCTCCCCATCTCCACCTCCCCCATCTCTCCTTCCCTTCCTCCTCCCCCTCTCCCATCTCCCCCTCCCTTCCTCCTCCCCCTCCCTTCCTCCTCCTCTCCCATCTCCCCCTCCCTTCCTCCTCCCCCTCCCCATCTCCCCCTCCCCCATCTCCCCTTCTCCCATCTCCCCCTCCCTTCCTCCTCCCCTCCCCATCTCCCCCTCCCCCATCTCCTCCTCCCTCACCTCCCCCTCTCCCTCTCTCTGTCATTACAGCTGGGGAAGATTCTCCGAAGCCCCTTCATGAAGTTCGTGGCACACGCTGCCTCCTTCATCATCTTTCTGGGTCTGCTTGTGTTCAACGCCTCAGACAGGTTTGAAGGTATCACCACAATGCCAAACATCACTGTTATTGACTATCCCAAGCAGATCTTCAGGGTGAAGACCACCCAGTTCACATGGACAGAAATGCTAATTATGGTCTGGGTTCTTGGTAAGCCTTTTAAGTTCCCTAATTTCTATCCAAAACAGTAGTTACTGAAATGATTGCCATTTTCTACTAAAACCATTATACTATATATGATGAGAACATCATATATAACCATTAAACATAAGCTAAACAAGAAACTAGATAATGCTGAAAGGTATATGTCGACACTAAATTATTGGCATGGGTCTAATTATTTAATTGAAATACTTGGGGCTAAAGAGACTCTTATATATTGCTTTCATTTCAGGGATTTTAGGAGTGTTCTCATTTTCGGGATGTTTGTTACTTGACTTCAGATAACTCATTTTGAGTGGCTGTGTTAAAGGAAAAATTTGAGGTAGTATGAGGGGAAAAACTTCTGCTCCATCTCAGGAATGGAAGCACCCTGTGCACCGCTTTGTATCCCAGAGTGCTCTGTGCTCTGCCCCCACTCGCGTCCTTGCTGCTCCGACTGAGTAGGCCAGTTCTTTCAAATCCGACGTGATGGGGTCCGTCAGTCCCTAGCGGAAGCTTCATTTCCACTCAGCTCCACCAGGACCTTTCCTGGGTGTGGACACAGTATCAGCTCAGCCTCAGCTGTACGATCTAATCCACGCCTCTGGTTTCTTGTGCAGGGATGATGTGGTCGGAGTGTAAGGAGCTCTGGCTGGAAGGACCCCGGGAGTACATAGTGCAGTTGTGGAATGTGCTCGATTTTGGCATGCTCTCCATCTTCATCGCGGCCTTCACAGCCAGGTTCCTAGCTTTCCTGCAGGCAACAAAGGCTCAGCAGTACGTGGACAACCACGTGCAAGAGAGTGATCTGAGCGAAGTCACACTCCCACCTGAGGTTCAGTATTTCACCTACGGTGAGTTGTCAGCTGCCCGGTCCCTTTACATTTCAGGAAGGACATTTTGGAAAGAAACAGCTGGAGAGATGGCTCAGCTGTAAAAGGCTAGGCCTACAACCCAAAATATAAGACATGGTAGCTCTCCTATCAGAGCTGGGGATGGTCTAAGATTCCAGAAACCACAGGTAGAATCAAACCCTACATGTACTGTGTCCTTTCTCACATGTAAATATGTGCTTTGTGATAAAGCTTGAGTTATATATTAGAGACCATGATTGATTAATAACTAATAAAACAAAAATTATAATAGTCTACTGTAATAAAATTGCCAGAATCAGCAGTTTTGAGTTCCAGGCTTATTATTGAGGAAGATAGAAATTTCTTCACCACAGCACCTACTGTGTGAGACTGTTAGTCTGGTAAGCTCCACTGGTACTCAGGCACTAGGGGGCAGACAGCCTATCCACCGTGGAGACACTGGACAGGGTGAAGGATGGAGCCAGTGGAGACTGTACTGTTAGGATGCTTAGCAAGCGGGGCAGCTTAAAACACGTACATTGTTTGCTTCTGGGATTTGCTGTTCGATATTTCCGGACTACAGCCAATCATCAATCACTGAAATTATGGAATGCCAAACCTCAGATTAATAGACAACCACTGTATGCTCAGCCTGAGAAATGTGTCGAGTGTTTGTGGGCAGTAGGGAGAGCATGGGCTTCAGAATCTGAAAAACTAGATGCTCAGGGGCCTGGAATAAGATGAAGGAAAATTCAGCAGAGGCAGGATGTAGGAGCTAAAGTTCGTACCTCTGAGAAGGTGGCTGTGGAAGCAGCAGACACTGGAGAGGGAATTGTATCTTTCTCGTGGCGGGGACGTCCAGGTGGAAGTGCACTGATGGCTTCTTTGCACAAAGCAGTGTTATGGAGCTGTAGCGGTCAAGTTTTCATTATAGTTGTATGTTAGTGGGGCCTACAATCCCCTGCACAGGAGGCTAAGACAGAAGAATCACAGGCTCGAACCTGCCAGGCTACATAGATCAGGGTCAGCCAGGGCCACTTAGTGAGAGCCTGCATGTGAATAAATGAAAAATAATAAAAATTAATTAAATAAAGTCATAGGGATATTGCATAGTCCTAGAGTGCTTGCCTAGCTCAAATACCACAATAAAAATTAATTAAAATAGAATAAATTATTGTCTGGCACTCATTTTACAGATAAGAAAGCCTAAAATTTAGAATTTAGAAGTGTTATGGTTGGTAGGGAGGAAGAGTCTGTAAGTGTGACTAGGACTCAGTGTTGTGAGGGGAACAGATACTTTGACATTTTTAGGAAGTCTCCAAAATATACAGTATTGCAGTGCATGCAATTTAAACACATTATCAGTCATCATCAACGAACAAGAGTTTTAGGGGGCTGGAGAGATGGCTAGCAGTTGGGAGCACTGACTCTCACCTGGGTTCAAATCCCAGCGCCCACATGGCAGCTTACAGCTATCTGTAACTCCAAGATCTGAGCCTCACACAGACATGCATGCAGGCAAAACACCAATGCACGTAAAATAATAAAAATAATTAAATTATTTTTAAAAACAAGCAAGATTTTTAATGTACTGTTGCTGGTTGTTCTTGCTCTTTTTTGGAGGGTGTCACCCCCAAATTCTTAATTATAAACGCCCAGCCTTAGCTCGACTTATTTCTAGCCAGCCTTTTTTAACTTAACCTGTCTACCTTTTGCCTCTGGGCTTTTTCCTTTTCTTACTTCTGTAATTTTACTTTCACTCTTACTCCGTGACTGGCTCTGTAGCTGGCTGTGTAGCTGAGTGGCTGGCCCTTGATGTCCTCCTCCCAGATCTCTCCTCCCATTTATTCTCTCTGCCTGCCAGCCCCGCCTGTCCTTTCTCCTGCCTCGCTATTAGTCGTTCAGCTCTTTATTTGACCATCAAGTGTTTTAGACAGGCAAAGAATCACAGCTTCACAGAGTTAAGCAAATGCAACATAAAAGAATGCAACATGTCCTTGCATCATTAAACAAATGTTCCACAGCATAAACAAAAGTAACACACCTTAAAATAATATTCTACAACAATGTACTAAGGACACTGGCTCAAAGGAGCAAATGAACACCATTTATAATTAAAGGATTGAAATCTTGTTTTATGTGATATGTTATTTTGATTGTTTCTATAAGCTGTGTATTCAAACTTATTCATGTGATTTTAGTAACCATTGGCTGGAGGGGAATTTATTAAACCAGGCTTCCCGACTTCCTTTATGTATGTTTTTAAGTCTTGTCTTTATAAAAAGAGAAGTAACACTGGGCCACTGGAGGCAGTGACTGACACACAATCATTTGACAGATGTTCAGTTCACTGTTGCCAATGTCTACAGTGCAGCCATTCTTCTGGAGATCACTCAGTTTGCACAGAATTAACCGTGTAGTATTTCATTGGCCTGCCAGGGAACTGGATCTGCCGTATAGTATTGGGGTCCTCACTCGGGGTCTGCCTCTAACACATGTACACTTCCTGGGAGCCTGCCACATGGCTCGGCCCTCACAGGGTCAGCACCACTGTGATTTGGTAATACTCTCCCTCCTTGCTGTTGGACATTTTACTTGTGTTAATTGATAGATGGATTGACTTTCAAAATAAGTTCCACTAAAGTTTTGCCTATGGCATGGCAAACCAACAAGCGGATGGATAACTAAGGGGAAAGTGAATATCAATGGTCGCTTGTGCAGGACTTAGTCTGTCCATGAAACATTGAATCTCTCCCTTTTGTATTTTATTCTGTTTCTGTGCTATGTGAGGCCATCTTGGTGTCTTCATAATAGGGTTTCATCCATTGAAATAAAGATGTTGTTCCTAGTTTAACATAATAATAGTATCTGGACAGTTAATTAAATTGCTATTGTTTCATCTGAAGCAGGAACCACTTGTCTTTATAATAGATCTGTTTGCAGTATTTGTTTTGCATAGTTAGGAATAAGTTAAAAACTCCAATTTTAATCTCTCTCTCTTTCTCCCCTTTTCTAGCTAGAGATAAATGGCTCCCTTCTGACCCTCAGATCATATCTGAAGGCCTTTATGCCATAGCTGTGGTACTCAGCTTCTCCCGGATTGCATACATCCTCCCTGCAAATGAGAGCTTTGGGCCCTTGCAGATCTCCCTTGGAAGGACCGTGAAGGACATATTTAAGTTCATGGTTCTGTTCATTATGGTGTTTCTGGCTTTCATGATTGGCATGTTCATTCTTTATTCTTACTACCTTGGGGCCAAAGTCAATCCTGCTTTTACCACGTAAGTAAGACATCATACTAAAAAGGTATAAAAAGAAATTCTAACAGGTCCAGCAAATGAAGGCTGTCAGCTGTCATAATGAAGCCATTCTCAAGAGCAGAAAAACAATCCATAAAATCAGCATCTGCAGCTGGTCATACAGGCCATTGGTCCACTCTTGGAGTTTAGTGAGATTCCACCACAAGCATTGATCAGGATCTGGAAAAATACCAGAAGAAAAGGGCTATTTTAAGAAAACTGGATGGCAAATGTCTAATAGTGGCTATCTCTTGTATTATGTGGACATTAAATTTAGCATCATCATTTTGAGATCTATGTTTCTCTTTCAGCTCCTCTGTTAATGTGTTCTTCAGTAGTGATTACAGGGAATAAAGTAGGCAGAAAGGGCAGCTCCTAGGAGGAGAGCTCCAGCTGCTGCCCTGAAGATTCACCTCCTCCCGAAGCCTTTCTTGATTAACATCTATAGTCACTGTCACCGTAAGGTCCCACCATGGAGCTACCCGGGCTGTGAGGGTCTCTCTTTCACCATAGGCCTTTGGTTGTCATGGGGATGCCCCCCCTCCCGCCGTGTTTCAACCCTCACAGGCAAGAATCTCACAAACTCTCACCAGCTCCCCTTTGTTCCCCATAATGCCACAGCTGCGAGCCAGCTACACAGTAAATTCCCTGTAGATAACGTACAGCATCACATCCTTGGAGACATCTGAATTGTTTTAAAATTATTTTTTTTAAATAGTTATTGTAGAGCGTGCCTTCCTTAAAGATAAAAGAGACCAGCAGCTCGCTTTATTATAATAAATGACAAAACAAAAAAATCCTGTGACTCCATTGGTGAATAGACAGGACCCCGCACAATTCCCTGTGCTCTCTGCCTCACAATAGTTCATATGATAGATTACATTTTTCTTTTCTCTTTTGAAGAAAGGCCTGGCAACATAATATAGTGGAAAGAATATCGGCTGGGAAGTCTGGCAGGCCAGGATTTTAACACAGTTCTGCTATTTTCTAACTGCGCCCTTTGGTTAAATTACTGAACATTTCTCAGTGTCATTTTCCTCATTTTTAAAATAAGCATGATAGATTTTAAATAAGGTTGTCGTGAGGATTACATAAGGCTGGTTATGTAAAGCCTCTTGCCCACAGTAGGAGCTCAGAACCACAGTGCCCTTTCCGTTCTAACGGCCCTCTTTTCCCACACATACCCAGCCCACGGATGCTGCGGGGAGTTGAGGCAGGGAAGTTTGCAAAGGAGCAAGAGGAAGGGGCAGGGTGTTGCCGTGACAGGTGTAATAAATGCAGAAACGGAGGCCAATGTGTGCTGCAGCCTCCTGACTGCACACGCCATAACCTCACCATGTCTCTATGGAACAGAATTCTTTACTCTCCAGCCTCTCTGCCCAGGGACTAACAACATTTCTAGAGCATGCTAGATGTTCCCGTGATACTGGTGGAGTGGTTAGAGGAATACATAAGTAAACTAGTATTTAAAACTGCAAGTCTAGTCTATGGCCATACCACCCTGAACGTGCCCGATCTCATCTGGTCTCGGAAGCTAAGCAGGATCGGGCCTGGTTAGTACTTGGATGGGAGACTGCCTGGGAATACCGGGTGCTATAGGCTTAAAAAATTTTTTTTTTAAAATAAAAATAAAAATATTAAAAAATAAATAAAAAATATTAAATTTAATATAAAAAATAAAACTGCAAGTCTATAGGCTTCATTATTATTTATAATTCATTAGCGATATTTTAAAGTACTGTTTTCATAACTTTCTGAGGGGAAAAAGACAATTTTCCACCTGTACTTCACAATGACCTTGGCCTGTGACGGTTTAAGAATTCTGTATTTGTTCCACAGATCTGAAGATCATATGACAAAATGAGCTAAATGCCAGTGGACAAAAGTCATGTGAGGGGTAAACCCTGGCGCTTAGGCTGGGCAGGGCTTGCACACTGCTTGTGCTAGAAGGACTGGGTCGTTCTAGTTCTCTTGTCTCCCTCCTCTTCCAACTGAGCATTACCCTCATGGAGGAGGTGAAGCTGGCTTCCAGAACCTGTATCCCACATGCAACCAACTACGGATCCAATTATTCTTTTAAAAAATGTGTCTGTGTTGAACATGCACATTCTTTTCTTGCCATTTTTTCCCCAAACACCGTAGTACAACAATTATTTGCAGAGCTTTGCATTATATTTGTTATTGTAAGTAACCAAGAGATGGCTTACGTAATACCGGAAATGAGACACTGGTAATGTGAAAATACAGTACCACTTATTTGGGAGTCCCTTGCACGTCCTCAGATACTGATACCCATGAGAACGTTGGAAACCAATTCCCCACAGATGACATGGGGAGACTGTGGGTTCTTGTGCCAAAAATTCTAACGGGGATGTTTACAATACAATGAAAAGCCTCTCCTTCGCACCAGCCCTCAGTCTATTCATTGTCTTTCATTCTCGGAAGCCATGGTTTCTTTTGAACATTTTCAGAGATTTCTTTTTTCCCAAAAAGAGTGTAAGTATTCATATAGCCCTTTCTTTTGTATTCGCATGACTAAGTAGTTCACACTTGCTGCATTTTTTCCACGTAATGTACCTTTGCTAAGGCTTATCTTATAAAGGTATGAAGATAAATCTGCCTCTTTATCCCCGGTGGCCGCACAGCATTCCACCATCCGGATGCACCAAAACTCTTTAGCCTGATCCCTGGGTATTGAGGTTGTTTGTTTGCTGGTGCAAATTACTTCATTGCAAGTCATGATGAATTCATTGTACATCCCTTTTTTGAAGTGGATGTTTAGTTTTAACCCTAACCCAGGAAGTTTGATTGAAATTTCCAAACCCCTTCCAAACTTCCATCCTTCCAGAAGGAAAGCGTTGGTATTGTGACATCACTTCAGCTTTCACCTGAGAACCTCAGGGGATACTTGCTGCTAAGCACCGGAGTAATGGGGACATGGTGGCATGTGCCTGGAATCCTACCACTTAGCAGCTGGACGCAGGATGGTCCACTCAGAGCCACCCTGGGCCACATAGTGAAATACTGTCTCAAAAGAAAGTGAAAAATAATATATCGTAACAATAATTCTACTTTTAAGATTTTTATTTAAGCTTTATTAGAAGCTAGGGAAATGGCTCAGCAGTTAAGAGTTCTAGCTGCAGAGGACCCTGGGTTCAATTCCCAGCATCCACATGCTTAGTAACTCCAGTTGCTGGGTATCTAATGCCCTCTTCTGACCTCCACAGGCACTGGCTGCATTTGGTGCATAGACATTCATGGAGACAAAACACCAGTACACATGAAGTAAATAGTAATATTTTTTAAAAAGCAATTGTTAGAAGTTTATGATGATAGTATTTTATAATAATGTTTTACATCTGTGTAGCATCAGATACTGACTTGTTTTTACTTTTTAATGCTGGAAACACTTCATTACTGTGTTTAATTTTTCAATAGGGTCGAAGAAAGTTTCAAGACTTTATTTTGGTCCATATTTGGACTGTCTGAAGTGACTTCTGTTGTCCTCAAGTATGATCACAAATTTATAGAGAATATTGGATATGTTCTTTATGGAATATACAATGTAACTATGGTGGTGGTTTTACTCAACATGCTAATTGCTATGATTAACAGCTCATACCAAGAAATTGAGGTAAGTGTTTCCTGCCCTGTGTATCAAAAGCTTTAAGACTATTGGCTAGAAATGTTGGCTGTAGGGGGATTATGACTCCTGGGCCACCCAGCACTGCTCCTGGTGGAGGATATGACAGTCAAGTTGACTATGTTCTTTAGGCAAAATGTCCAGTCCCTAGAAGCCACTCTGCTTTGGATTCTGGATTTGTTGATTCTGTAGCCTTCTTTATTGTTTCATACTTTTTTTGTTTTGTTTTGTTTTTTCGAGACAGAGTTTCTCTGTGTAGCTTTGGTGCCTGTTCTGGAACTCACTCTGTAGACCAGGCTGGCCTCGAACTCACAGAGATCCGCCTGACTCTGCATCCTGAGTGCTGGAATTAAAGGTGTGCGCCACCACCACCACCACCTCCCGGCCTGTTTCATGCTTTTTAAATGTCTTCCTCTTTTGGATTTAGTATCTTTTTTAGCCATGTGTTACCTCCACCAAGCAGCTGTGCTTGTCTGGGTTTTGGAAGACAGTGTCTCACTCTATAGCTAGGCTTCCAGGACCCAACTGTGTCACCCAAGGCCTCAAACTCAGGGTGCTCCATCTGCTTCATGTTCCTGGGTGCTAAGTGCATTTTATAACAGATGTCCCTTATGTAGTGTCCTCAACACAGAAGGTAGGTGTATTGGTTATTTTTCTTGTTGCTGTGACAAAAGCGAATATAGAAAAGCAGAGCTTGTTTGGGGCTGACAATTAAAGGGTACAGTTCATCTTGGTGGGGAAGAGCAAGAGCTTCAGACAGCCAGTCACACCGCATTCTCAGTCACGACACAGAGAAAGATGAACATTGGTCCTTAGCTCATTTTCTCCATTTTATGCAGTCCTGAGCCACAACTACCCATATTTTCAGTAGGTCATGCCACCTAAATTAACTTTCTCACAAGAATACCCAGGGGTTTATCTCTTAGATGATCCTAGATTCTGTCACAGTGCCAATCAGTATTAACCAGTACAGTAGATCCTGCAGAAGCCAAAGGTGCAGTACTGTGAATGTCTGCATGTGTGGTAACATCAGTGTGGGCTCTGAGCACTAAAGGAGCCCACTTCCTATACCTGTGGCCCTGCTTCATGTCTGTTGTCAGTGAAGATGTTTGTGCCAGTCACCATGGGAACCACTGGGAACAGAAAAAGATGGAGACAATCCTGGCCTCTGTAGGATTTATGTGACATATGAGGACATGTAGTACAAACACAAACTTCAAAATGTGAGTGATCCAGTGAAGTGTGTTGGCATACACCTGTTAGCCAGCACTTTGGAGGAAGTGGCAGGAGGGTAGCCTAAGCTACAGTGTGAGTTCCAGGCCAGGCTGTGCTAGTGTGGAATCCTCAACAAAACAAATGAAGATGAATGAAGCAAAAATGCCATTTTCCCCTTTGCCTTTACAGTAAGATGCATGACATCTATACCAAGCTGGTATAGATGGGCCTGGAGAGCAGGGAGGGTGGCGGAGAGTGAGAAACAATGATGAATGTGAAGAAATGGTTGGGGTGACAGAGGGAGACAGTGATTAATAGTTTTATCCTTCTTTGACCCTGAGTTTTTCTTGCCTTTTTGCTTTACCTTGGAGTGAGGAGGTGCTGGTTATAGCTCAGTAGGTCCAGACAGAGGCGTATGGAAGAGAAAGCATTTGAGTAGCATACATGGGAGTCTACATTGTGTAGACGTGTAGGAACTACATGCAGATGAATGGAATTACTTAACTGTTCAAAACATAATGTAGTTACTGTAAGAATATACATCAAGTCTAGAGTGTCTAGTTTAAAATTTAGTGACCGTGGGACTGGAGAGATGTCTTAGAAGTTAAGAGCAAACACTGTTCTTGAAGAGGACCAGAGTTTAGTTGCCAGAACCCACATCAGGTGGCTTACAACTCTGCAGTTGTCACTACAGTCCGCTTCTTCTGGCCTCTACAGGCATATGCACACGCACACTCGCACACATGCACACGCACACGCACACACAAAGTAAAAATAAAATCTTTAGAATTTCATAACTGTTCTAACAATGAGTTTTGTTTTGTACCAGGATGACAGTGATGTGGAATGGAAGTTTGCTCGTTCAAAACTTTGGTTATCCTACTTTGATGATGGAAAAACATTACCTCCACCCTTCAGTCTGGTCCCCAGTCCAAAATCGTTCGTTTATTTCATCATGAGGATCGCTAACTTTTCCAAATGCAGGAGGAGAAGACTTCAGAAGGATCTGGAGTTGGGAATGGGTAACTCGAAGTCCAGGGTATGTATTGAGAACTCCAAAACAAATGTTTTGAGTCTTCCTCTTGTCTTTTAATGCTTGTTCATTAATTTCCATGTGTGAACTTAGAAGATATTGAAGGCAGCCGTCTATTCCATGGCCTCTCATAGACTAATACTATCTGCAGAGTGTTTCAAATAGTCACTTAGTCTATGTCCTCTTTGGGGTCAGCTGCTCATGTAAATGCCATAATATAAACAAGCAACTGAAAAGCTTGTTAAACACAAAGAAGAAAGTTGTTACCGAAAAATGCTTTGAATCTGTGTGCCCCATGCTTCTGACCGGTTACTCTGAAGTTAAGTAACTTTAACTTCGGGTCTTTGCCTTGGCATATGCATAGTTCACTAGCACTCTATTTAGAGAGACTGAGCAAAGTCATCTTTCCTGTAGTGAAATGCCATAGATAGGAGCTTAAGCATAGTCCCAAATAGCAATGAATGCCCTTTATAAAGAAGAATAAAAGCTTTTGGGTTGACTCACTGGAGTCACTCGGTAACCAGGAAGGTAAGTTTCAAGGTGGCACTTCGTCACTATGAACTTAGTTTCCATATTTAGAGTTGGGGTAGGAGACACAACATAACGGTGGATTTAAAATAACAGGGAAGGAAGCAGACGGGAACAAATGTGTGAGATTCAAACACTGTTTCTGTTTGAAATTGTGAAAATGGAGCCTGGCGTGGTAGTGCATGCCTGTAATCTCAGCACTTGGTAGAGTGAGGCAGGAGGATACCAAGTTGGAAGCCAGGTTGGGCTACATTTCGACTTTGTATGAAAATGGTCTCCCTCTGTCAGAGTATAGAATCCCAGGGAAACAATAAAACACGGGCCTTCTTGAGAATGGTAGAGAGGCCTTTTCTCTCTTTGAAGCTGGGAGAAAGACAAGATTGATACGATTTAGTTCCTTTTTTTTTTTTTTTAAGGTAGAACTGTGTTTCCAAGATTTGTAATAACCCTAGAATCTTACTCCTACAGAAAGTGACCTTGTGCTCAGAGTGGGACCCCAGCATCAAAAAAATAAGTTTAAAAAGAAGCAGCTATTTAAGGCTTTTCGTGTGACATGGATGTGATTGTTCACGGCTATTAGACCCTGCGGCAGTGACCGGCTGTCCATGCCTTGTTCAAAAACATCTCACAAATACAGTGAGAAGCCGTGTTGTGTAAGGAAGGGGAAGCCTCTGGGTTAGACTTGGGTCTGAGCTCTGGCTCTTGAGACTCATCAGCAAATCATGCAGATAAATCGCCTCACCTAAAAGAGGAAAGCAACAGGGCTTCTGTGAGGATTAAGTGGGATGTGCTCCGCCCCAGCTCATCAACCATCGGTGCCCATCCTTGTCCGATTCCACAGTGCTCTGCTGTGTGTAGACCTTGTGCAGCAGTGTGAAGTGGATTTCATTATCCCGATTTTATAGCTGAGACACCTAAAGCTATTTAATTAGCTCCCCGGGGCCAGGTCACGGGGCCAGCAGCCAGTGCAGGGCATATGTGGAGTCCAGGCTTTCTGGAAGTCCATGCTTAGCCCTTTCTTAGCATTTCTCAGTCACTGAGGAGTAGCTGGCTCCTGGTGTCCTGGGTGGCTCTGCCTACTGTTAAGATTGACAGTATTTTGATAAATGTTTTGACGCTTTAGGGAAGTTCAGCTACTAAGTATTATTTTTTTAAAAAGGGGGGGCTCTCAAGCGTGGGGCTTACAACCTTTTGTGCTTCAGAGAACATATTTTGAAGTTTTCTTTCTGTAGGCAGCAGAGTTTGTGGACTTTGGATCTGAAAGGGTCATAGTGTAGATGGTGGCTACCCAAATCCAGGTGAGCAGAGAGTACTTAGACCTCTCTGAAGGCCCACAGGGGAGCTGGCCACAGGGTGCTTACTCCTACCATGTTGCCCCATTGACAGGAGGAAGGAGCTTTTTTTTCTCACCTAGGAGAGCCTGCCTCGGCTTCTCTGTCTCTTCACAGCCTCCTAAATTGCCAAAGCTGGCCTTGAACTTGTGATCCTCCTGCCTCACTCGCCCCAGCATCTGGGGTTCCAGGCATATGCCACTACACCCAGCTAAAGCTTTGCAATTACGAATGGGCATAGACTTCCTTCATTAAGTGAATTAAATAAAAAGTTGAAGAAATGCCAATTTTTTTGTTGTTCTGTTCCAGAAGAACTTTAAGAAACATTTCCCTGCTGCATCAGCTAAGCTCGCTCAGTCAGCAGGCAGATACTGACCCCCAGTGGCAGAGGGAAAAGTAACATCACCAAGGGCATGTCCTAGCAAAAGGGTGAACAAGAGGCCTGTCCAGTCAGTCCTGTCACCTCTGCCCTGGACTGCCACACCTTCCTGAATTGTCGCAGTGCGGCTCAGGAGGTAGAGAGAATATAATTGGGTGGGGGACACTTTTGAATCATGTCTTATACATGGCAGCTCGCCCTTGAATGATATAGTAAGTCCCTGCTTGTGCCTGTGTGAAGCATGGACAGCCTTAGGCTCTCTGCTGCTTTCTGCTCCTACCTACTCAAAACTTGAGACAAGAGCAGGGGTATATGATAGACAGACAGATATATGAGACAGGGAATAAACTCCATTCTTGAACCCAATTCTCTCTAAAGGTCTGATTCTTGCTCAGAGTAAGGCAAGATGCTTGAGAAGAGGTATTATCTAGGTGATATTGTAGGGCTACAAAATGCTTGTAAGGCTGCCCACACCTGTGGTATGCTTCTGTTCAACTTAGGAGAGGAACCTGGGTTCAGCAGCCAGTCAGCCCCTTCAGAGGTATTGGGGTTCTGGGTGGTAAATGTTGTCTGTCCCTAGGAAAACTTATGCTAGGTAGGGGCCAACTTCTAACATGCGTTCTTAATAAACAGCTCTGTTACACTGTGTCTTGACAGTGTTTTGATGGAGGTGGACATGTCTCTCATGCGGATGTTTGCCTTTGGAAATATTTATTTCCCTCATAAAAGCCAACTCGGAAAAAAAAAATGTTCCTCAAAAGTGCTGACTCCAGAAATGCCATCCAAGAGAATCAAATAGACTATATTTCTTATTCCAAATGATTGTATTCTAATTTACTAGGTTAATTGTATTTTTTCCTAGTTAAACCTCTTCACTCAGTCTAACTCGAGAGTTTTTGAATCACACAGTTTTAACAGCATTCTCAATCAGCCAACACGCTATCAGGTAAGAACTCCTTAGCCATTCTCTATTGTGTGTGATTCCTTGTATGTGTCTGTATGTGTGGAGTAGTGCATTCTTCATATATACTGTAAAGCCTTTCAGAATCAGACGTTAGGGACTTCAAAAATTAGAGTTCAACCTCTTTGTTATTTTGCTTTTTTTTTTTTTTTTTTTTTTTTTTTTGCTAAAGAAGAGGCTTTTTGTTGTTTCTGTAGTTTTTATTTTCTTAAGATTGAAATTCTTTATTTCTTATTTTCTTAAGACTGAAGTTTGAACCCAGAGCCTTGCCCAAGCTACAGTCCTGGTCTTTTTTATTATTTTATTTTATTTTGAGATAGAGTCTCACTAAGGTTCCTGGCTTGACTTCCAACTCAGTTACCCAGGCAGGACATGAATTTTCAGTCCTCCGGCCTCAGCCTCTCCAGGAGCTGGGAGCACAGGCCTGTACCACCAGGCTCAGCAAGAAGGATTGCTCTTGCAATGTTGACAACAAAGTGTTTCGATAGTTTTTTAAAGTTAGATTTATATATTTTATGTGAGAGTATTTTGCCTAGGTATATGTCTGTATACCACATGAATGCTTGATGCCCATGGAAGTCAGAAGAGGGCTTTGGATCCCCTGGAATTGGAATTACAGATGGTTGTAAACCACCATGTGGGTACTGGGAACCAAACCTTGATCCTCTCTCTGCAAGAGCAACAAGTGCTCTTAACCACTCAGCCATTGCTATAATTTCCAAAGAACGAATATTTGCATAAACCCTGCCCTAGAGAAAGGAGTGGAAGATGTAGAATATGAGAATAAATGATGTTGTCAGTATAAGGTCTGGTATTTTGCAAATGGTCATGAGGCTCAATTGTTTTGTCAGTACAACTTTAAAATACCTCTTGAATGTTCATGTTATTCGCAGATTTGGACACTGTTGTCTAGCATAGAAGAGGTTATAGTTCTGTTTCATCTGGCTAGTCATTTTGATCCTCACATCTTTAGATTCCAATATGTCTAAGGTGGAGAGAGGATTAAGGCATCTATAGTGTCTGTGGTGTTAATTGATGGGTACAACCCACCTCTGCATACAGTTTCCTTAGAAGAGGAAAACTTGGCAAGCTGGACTGGTACATTGATTGTGGAAGCCTTTCTTTGTTTGACAACTTTACAGTCTGTTAGAATGTGGTACTTAGTTTATTTCATTTCCCCATCTCCTACTGATAGAAATAAAGCCAGGATTTTTATATCAGCCTAACAGAAATAATCAGGTGCTTTTACTGTGCGTTTATCATGAATGAACTTGGCCATGTTATGTTTGATGATCTATGTGCCCTTCTTGATGACTTTCTGCTACCAATTAAGAGCAATTTTTAATAGTTAAACTACCTGGCTTTACCTGGGATATGCTTTTACCAGTGTGTGAATGCCTTGAATTGTTTTAGCTGTTTTGTTCCCATCCTGGACGTTTTCATTTTTGCAGTCAACTTTACAAGGCTTTTATGGCTTTGAGATTTAAAGACCTATTATGTAATGACCTTTAGACTCTCATGCATTCTGCTCTTTCTCTTTTTATATGAAGTAGTCAATCCATGTACAATATACTTGAATGTAATGATGCATAAAGGTCTACACTGATTTTTTTCAGATGTCCATCTATGTTCATTATGTTGAATATTGTTTTGTTTCCTATTGGCTTTTCATTTACTAAATTTCTGTAGCAAATTAACTTATTCCTATGTGTTTTTTATTATGTCCCATTGTTCTGTCTATGAATGCTATATGGCCATACATAGTTTAAAACAAAGTCAAACAAAAACATATACAAATTTATATCCTTCCTTACTTTGGGGCTTCCATTTTGCAAAATTACCTGGCCATTCATTTTTTTCTTTGAAGTTTGGAGTTTTAGTTAGCCTGTCTAGTTCGCAGTCTCTGGCTGGTGTTTTTATGAAGATTGAATTAATGTTTCAAGATTTGATTCTTTCTGATGTCCCTTTTTTCCTTTTTGGATTTTTTTGGGGAGGTGGGGGGCGTTGAATGGTTGGTTGGATAGATGGATTTTTCTGATGTTAATTAGTTTGGTTTATCTGAGATAGGGTCTCCTGTAGCCCAGATTGTCTTCAAACTCAATAAGGAGAAGTTGGCCTTTAACTCCTGATCTTACTTCCTCTACCCACCAAATGCTGGCATTTACAGGTGTGTGCCATCATGCCCAGATTTATACAGGTCCTTGTGTCTCGTGTCATTATATTTATTATATTCAGTCTATGAAAAAAATTCCAGAACTGCCAAATAGCAACTACTGAAGGGCTAAAAGAAGATAGAATTGTATTCCTTTCTCATGTTCAAAAGTTCAGGTCACCCAGCCCTTCTGGAATGTGACTGAAGATGTCTGAGACCCTTCTTTATCTATTGTTCTTGCTGTGACAAAGGTCATGTACCACTGAGCCTGGCTTTGAACATAGCAAATTTTGAAGGGGAAAGTTTTATGCCTCCATACATACTTTTCCCTGAGATATGCCTGTTTACTTTCTCTTTGGTGAGGCTTTGTTAATAAGAGACTTTCTTTGGGCTGCTTCTAGAGACACTTGAACTCTAGAGAATTTTTAAAACAGGTATTTTCCATCATTTCCACTTTGGGCAGTAAGTGCAAAATTCCATGCACTTCTTGTAAGCATAGTTTCAGGAGACATGTAACTATCTTGAAGCATATTACATTAGAGAGTGTGAAAGTTTAGTTATCAAGCGTTATTAAATAATACCAATAGTATCTGAGCATATCTAAGCAGGAACTATGAGTCTACATGTGATTATCTAATCTGAACCATGGTTTATGGGCTGAGTTTTGTGACCCATCATGGAGTTGGAAAAACAGAAGCTCATGAGTACTCTAGGCTCACTCGTCTGGTAAATAAAGGCTTCTATTCAAAATTCAGAGATTTTTTTTTTTACTCCCGACACATCTGCCTCACCTTAATTCTTATTGGTGTATGTGTGTTATATGTTCTTGAAGGTATGAGTGTGTGCAGGTGTATATGCTTGTGAATGTGGAGACCAAAGGTCGGTGCCAGGTGTTTCCCTCGGTCACTTTCCACCTTATCTCTCAATGAAGCCAAAACTTGAGGATTTGGCTAGATGACTGGCCAGTGAAGTCCAGGGACCTACCAGTCTCTCCCTCTCCATCAATGGTTTTATGATGGTGCTCTAAATCTGAACTCAGGTCCTCATCTTTTTTTTTTTTTGTTGTTGTTGTTGTTGTTGTTTTGTTTGTTTTTTGTTTTTAAGACAAGGACTCCCTATGTATCCCTGGCCATCCTGGAACTTACTCTGTAGACCAAGCTGGCTGTGAACCTAGATTTGCCAGCTTCTGCCTCCTGAGTGCTGGGATTAAAGAAGTGTGCC
Organism: Peromyscus maniculatus bairdii; assembly: GCF_049852395.1. Classification (NCBI taxonomy): domain Eukaryota; kingdom Metazoa; phylum Chordata; class Mammalia; order Rodentia; family Cricetidae; genus Peromyscus; species Peromyscus maniculatus. The sequence goes on from NC_134857.1 coordinate 2,511,517, forward strand.
ACCACACCCAGCCTAGGGCGTCATTCTTACACAGCAATCGCTTTACCAACTGAGTAATCTCCCTACCTTAATTTTTAAGAAGTTTTAGGCCAGGCATGGAAGTGCACATCTGTAATTTCAGTATTTATGAGGCTAAGGAAGGAGTATAATGGATTTGAGGCCAGCCTGGGCTACATAACCAAGACCTTATCTAAAAAAAAAAAAAAAAGAAGCAACAAAACAAAAGTTTTATTTCATTTTTTGGCAAGATGTTTCTAAGGAAAATCATTTCACAGAAGACCATTTTGAATCCAGAGTTATTCTCACTTTCTTTGACAACCAAAGTGCTCACAGCACCATGAAAGATGCTTATTTAGTTATCGTGACCACATCTATGCCACTACGCCTTGCTTTAATAAATGTTAGTGTTTTGACATATTCTTCTGGCTTTCTTCAGTCATTGATGAAACTCCAGCACTCCTGCTCTGCTAATTTGTCTCCTTCCCTACACGGAAAGCTTCTGCTTCTTCTTAGGTCTCATGTGTGCTTTCCTCATACCTACTTCTGTATATACCACTTACATAAATAAATCCATGGCCTTATACATAAGCTTTTTGGGGGATGTTTGTTTGCTTGGATTGGTTTGTAAATATGTGTTATTATTTTAATCATGTATGGGATGGTATGTATACAACAAGTACAGTGCCCATGGAGACTAGAAAAAGGCATCAGATCCCCTGGAGCTAGAGTTACAGGTGGTTGTGAATTGCCCAGCATGGGTCCCCTGGAAGAGCAGTTCACACTCTTGCCTGTTGAGCTGTCTCTCCAGCCCCTTGCTTGTGCATTCCCTAAGTATGTAAATAATATAATAAAAATTGTTACAGATACTTCATTTTGCTGCCCAGAGTTTTCCATATTGCTACATGGATATCTCATTTTTAATTGTTGTGTAATATTCCACTGTGACAACAAACATCTTGTTCACTTTTTTCAAAGAATATTTAGTTCATTTTCTATTTTTGACTGTTATAAATAGTGCTATAATGACTATCTTAGGTATGTCTCTTTTCATATTATAAGATTTATTTTTCTAATTTTGTTCTTAAGAGTGATTGTATTTCTATTTTCAGCAGTAGATACACATAAGGATTTCTTAGCTTCCGCACAAGCACTTGAACTCAGAATTTAAAAAAGAAAAGAAAAAGAATATCAACTACAAAACAACTGGCCTATATGCTCCAAAATGAAAGACCAAGGAAAGCCAGGCTGTAACCTAAACACCCAGGAGGCTAAGGCAAAAAGATTGCCATGAGGGACTAGCAAGACGGCTCGTTAGTACATGGAAGGCAGCTCATAATCACCTATAGTTCCAGATCCAGGGACTCTGAGTCCCCCTTCTGGCTACTCGCATGCACATACCCCCACGCAGGAGCACACAGATACACATAGTTAAAAATAAAAGTTTTTTCCCTTAAGAAGAATCCATGAATGTGAGAACAACCTGGGCGACAGAGTGACACTGTGTTAGGGGTCAGCCCTGGGTTGGGGAAATGGCTCATTGGGTAAAGCACTTGCCACACAGTCATGAAAACAGGAGTTTGGATCCCAGAGCCCTGGTAAAACTGAACCCAGCCATGCTTGCATGTCTGTAATTCCAGTAGTCCCCAGTGAGGAGAGCCCCCGGAAGTCCAGGCCGGCTGCCCTGGCATGTACAGTGGCAAACAAAAACCCTCACTCAAGGCAGAATCAAGGGCCATGCCTCTGGCTTCCACACACATGCTGGGGCATGCAGCTGCCTTCCTACAAACATGCACACACCACACACACACACACACACACACACACACACACACACACAAATTAGTTCATTAATTCATAAACAAATAAATGATGCATGGTGTCCAAAAAGAACATTGGGTCTATACAAATTTAAATCTAGGTTCTGCATATGAGAGAAATATTTCACTTACCATAATAATCTCCAGTTCTATTCTTTTTCCTGCAAAAGTTATGATTTCATTCTTCTTGAACAGAACAGAATTCCATCTGTATATATACATTTCTTTATCCGTCCATCTGTTGGTGGACATTTAGGCTGGTTTCGTTCCCTGTCAATAGTGAAGAGTGCCACAATAAACTAGAATGTGTGGGAATCTCTCTGCTGTGTTGACTTGGGGCCCTTACATACATACCCAAGAATGGTAGAGCTGAATCTTATGGTAGTTCTCTTTTAGATTCTCGACGACCTTCCACCCTGACTTCCATAGTGAGATTAGATGTTTGTCAGACAATAAGAGCACAGGTTAGTTCATACTTGTTCCTGCCTATGTCTTAGGTCTTTTTTTTTTTCTCTGACTTAATCACCTGGAAGAAGCCTGCAAGTCCGTAAGACTGCACATTAAGTAGAGAGTAGGTCATTTTGGCTCCTTCTCTCAGAGACAAGCATAGTTTTAATAAGCTTTCCAGGAAGCATTCCCTCCCTTTCACATGGAACAATTAGAGAATGAAGGAGTTATAGGATCCAGGAGTTCGTGTTTCTCAGGCCTTTTCCTTGTGGGTCTGTAAAGAGTGGGAGGTAAATTCAGTACTGATCTGAAGTTCAGGCAGGCCCTTGGGAGTGGTGTGGACCCCAATGTTGGTGAAAACTTGTCCCTAGACAAGTCACTGTAAGGTGACTGGTGTGCTCTGTAACCAGTTTGGAACTTATCATTAATCTAGGAACAATAGGGGGGAAAATCTCATTCATTTAAGATTGCATCTCACAAATATCTTTTAGAGCAGTGGTTCTCAACCTTCTAATGCTGTGACCCTTTAATACAGTTCCTCATGTTGTGGTGACCCCGACCATAAAATTATTTTGTTTCTACTTTATAACTGTAATTTTGCTACTGTTATGAATCATAATGTAAGTATCTGATATGCATCCTACAGGTTGAGAATTGCTGTTTTAGAGTATCAAGAATGTTTCTCTAAAAATTTTAATTCGTACATTTATGGCTTCAATCCACTTGCCCCATTTGTAAATCCTGTGTGAGGCAAGGATCAGCTTCTTGGCTTTCCTATAGGATAGTCCATGGCTCAGCACAACTTGCTAATGATCTTTCTCCCATCTCTTTAAAAAATATTTATTGTTTAATTTATTAGTATTATTATTAATCATCATTTTATTTTATGTGTATGAGTGTTTTGCCTGCATTTATATCTGTGTGCCATATGCATACCTGGTGCCTATAGAGTTCAGAAAAGGCACCAAGTGCCCTGGAATTGGTGTTACAGACAGTTGAGCCACCATGTGGGTCCTGGGAATTGAACTTGGGTCCTCTGCAAGAGCAGCCAGTGCTCTTGATTATTGAGCCATCTCTCCACGCCATTATTCATTCATTCATTTGTTTGTTTATTTATTTATTTATTTGGTGTGTGTGTGTGTGTGTGTGTGTGTGTGTGTGTGTGTGTGTGTGTTCTACAGTACAAAATTGGCTCTCAATAAATAGTTGGTGAATGAATCATTGAGCTTAACATCTGTCTTTCCTGGTCTGGTGTCCTTTGAGTGGAGAGCCAGACTTTCTCAGAGGCTCGATGAAAGGACAAAGGGAACACTAGTCCTATGTCCTTGCTGGGGGACACAGTTGGCAAGGTTGGGGTTGGGGCTAGGGTCAGGGTCTCGAAGGAGTTAAGTTCTCAGCTGCTGGGAACGCAGCTTTTCCCTCTGAAGGCCTGTGGTCATAAGGCACAGTGTCTGAGGTATCCTGTTTTCTCTTTGCCAACATTGTTTGATTTAGCATTCTGCTGACCTTTGCCCATTCTCTTCTTGTAAATAGTATATAAGATGATATACTTATTAATAGACTTACTTGACATAAATGCTTAGAATATGCAAGACCTCCTGGTCCCAGCTGTCTGTCTTCTGTATTTTCTCATCCCCAGTCCTCCTGCCTTGCAGTTTGGGATGCTGATTCCTGCAGGTCTGGGTTGGAGTATGATTGGCAGCACAGGCTTTTTAATAGCATGGGATCTCTGCTGTCAGAGAGCTGCGTTTTTTTCTCTGACACTGGTGTTTCAGATTGCCCTAAACACCCCCTTTTACGCACCTTAATATCTCACAGATTACTTAGCTTCAAATGTTTTACTGCCTTAAAACTTGGGGTTTTTTTTCCATTCTTGCTATGATTACCTTTTAGCTCAGGCTCTCCCACCCCTTTCCTGAATTCTCTTTTAAATGTGGTATTTATATATGTACACAAGAATATGTACAGAACATACTGAATTACGAAGCAAATCATGAATGTGCAAAGCCACGCCCACCTGAGTGATAGCAGTATTGGTTGTTGCCTCTAGTCGGCACTTCCCCTCATCATACGTCTCTGCCAGCATCTAAGAGGCAGTTCATTTCTCAAGCTTGGGTTCCTAATCCTCTTGCTTTTCTTTTCAGATGTAGGTTTATCACATGTAGGAATATCCCAGGAATACATATAACCTAGATTTACTGGGTTCTGAGCGCTATAAGACAGCTTTTTACCTTGTTATGTCCTTTGCAACTGGATGTTTTCATTCATCATCATGCTTCTTTTTCTGTTTGTTTGGTTTTGGTTTGGTTCGGTTTGGCTTGATTTGGTTTTGTTTTGTTTTGAGACATGCAGCCCTGGCTGTACTAGAACTCACTATGTAGACCAAGCTGTCCTCAAACTCACAAATGCACCCTGATGCTGGAATTAAAGGCAGGTGCCATTACGCCCGGCTTCAGCATCATCTTCTGAAATTCACCCTGTGTGTGTGGCTGTGGTTCATAAATAAGATGAAGGAACATGGAGACCACGCTGGATGAGACTCTGTTCTCCTTGCTTCCTGATGCTTGATGCAATGGTTTGGTCTTGCTGCTTAGGACAGCATTGCTTCTAACTCTGTTGGCATGTCTCTCGGCCACATGTGCAGTGAACTTTCTGTCAGTGTTGGACTTTAGAAGACAACACCAAATTGTTTCCAAAGTGGCTTGTCCATTTGCTCTCAAGCCAGGAAAGCATCACAGTCTCCATGGCTTCTCCAGCAGTTGTTATTATCAAATGCATGTCCTGTTCTTTTTCTTTATTAAATGTCAACCTGCATCTCCCCTTTGTTATGATATGTACATCCTCAGGAATAGACTGTAAATGTGTTCTATAAGTTTGTTACCACTTATGATTCCATTTCTGTAAAATACCTAGGTGTATTTTTCCTGTTTAAAAATGCTAATTATTTGAATTTTTGTTTGTTAAAGTTATTTATTTGATTCTAAATTTCTTCTCAATTATAGCAGTTACTAATACTTTCTCCCAATTTGTGGCCTCCTTTTCTATTTTTTAAGAATAGTATCTGTATAAGTTCCTAACTCATAATGAAGTTCAGCTTATCGGTTTTTCAATATTTAATTAGAATTTTACCTTGTTTTTAAAAAAATATAATCTGAGCCTGGCAGTGGTGGCACATGTCTTTAATCCCAGCACTTGGGAGGCAGAGGCAGGTGGTTCTTTGTGAGTTCGAAGCCATCCTGGTCTACAGAATGAATTCCAGGACATCCAGGGTTACACAGAGAAATGCTGTCTCAAAAAAGTAAAACCAAAACCAAAAAATTATAATCTGATATAATGATATTTTTCCTAAAGGATTAAAAAGCTTCATCTTTCACATGTAAAGTCAACTGGAATTAATTTTTTATACATGGTATGAGATTGGCATCCAAATTAAGTTTTTTCTTATGAATAAACAATTATTCTGTAAGAACATTTATTTTGGCTTGGAAAAATAGTCACAATATGTGTTGCTATGAGGACAAGTATGTAATGCAACAAAATATATGAAATCCATAAAACACTTAATATAACAACAATAATTATACATATATATGTATATACATTCACACACACACACACACACACATAAAATTTAAAGGAAAGATACTAGAATGACCTGCCCCCAAATAACAACAGTAACTATCATCTTTGGATGATGGGGTTATCAGTGATATTGTTCATTCCTTTTGTTGTTTTCTCTATTATCCAGATGCTCTGCCTTGACCCTATATTCACTTTTTTTTTTTCAAATAGAGAGAAATAATGTTGTGTCTATGGTGATAAGGTTCAAAGCATATTAAAGAGAAACCATCTGTTGAAAGATAACTGTTGATATCTTCCAATCCAACTTTTAAAAAAAGCCTTTTTCTTCCTGAGATTAAAAAAGAAAAGAGCATGTATGCAGGCTATGTAGTAAGTTCCAGCAGAAAGTAAGAGAGAACTGAATCTGCACCTCGGGTGATTCTTTGTGGATAGTCATGTAAAGCCCTGCCTGCTGTGTGTGTGTTCCACAGTCATCACAGTCATGTAAGGCTCTCTGCAGAGTAGACTGAACGTTCTCATGTGTATCGTTACTGACTTAATTATTTCTTTTTGCCTAACAGCAGATCATGAAAAGACTCATAAAACGGTATGTTTTGAAAGCACAAGTAGACAAAGAAAACGATGAAGTGAACGAAGGTAAGCATCTCTAGTTGAGGACCACCTTTCTTCCTAACTAACTTAAGGAAGATGGGGAGCTGAGGCAGGACTATCGACGCAAGTTCAAGGCTGCCTTGGGCTACGTAGTGAGTACTAGGCCAACCAGAGCTGCATAGCAAAACACTGTCTCTAGGGGGACTGGAGAGATGGCTCAGCAGTTAAGAGCTCTGGCTGCTCTTCCAGAGGACCAGGGTTCAATTCCCAGCACCCACATGGCAGCCCACAACTGTCTGTAACTCCAGTTCCAGAGAATCCAACACCCTCACACAGAGATACATACAGGCAAAACATCAATAAAACAATAATAAAAAAAAATTAAAAAAAACAACAACAACACTGTCTCAAGAAAAGATTTTTAAGCCCCAAACTATAAATAAGAAAGATTGGAGGGTAGCACCACAGCACAGATCTAGAGTCAGAAAGAAAAAAACCTGGGCCTGGAGAGGTAGCTCAGTAGTTAAGAGAAAGTTGCTACTCTTACAGAGGACTTGAGTTTGATTCATGTTGGGCAGCTCACAACTGCCTGTAACTCCAGCTCCAGGGACTCCAATGCCTCTGACCTCTCCAGGCACCTGTACTCACTTGCAGACACCTACACACACACACACACACACACACACACACACAAAGATATAATTAAAATAAATGGAAGCTCCTTTTCAACCAAGATAAATTGCCACTAGATCTGTCTGTCCTGGTAAGAGAAAGGCTAACTTAGCAAACACTGTTGATGAATGGGCTTTGAAGCCATTTCCCTGTGAACAAAATGAGTTCCTTTCAAATCTGAGTCAAACCAGTGAAATATGTTCATAGAAAAAAATCTATTAATATATAATGAAGACTAGGCAAAAAATCCTATTATGCTGGCTCAAGAAGGTAGTATTAGAATGGAGTTACAATGTAGAAACAGAAATCTTAACAGTTGTCCCACAACCTCCTTTGGAATACAGAGCTAGCTCGTCTACAGGGGAGGAATCATGTGACTGAACTAGTGCCAAAAAATGATCAGCATTTGAATCCTTGCCCCAACGAGAGAAGTTAGTGAGAACCAAGTTTGAAGAAAGTCCTTTTTTTTTTTTTTTTTTTAAACTTTATGTGCATTGGTGTGAGGGTGTCAGGTTCTCTGGAACTGGAGTTACAGACTGTTGTGGGCTGCCATGTAGGTGCTGGGAATTGAACCCTGGTCCTCTGGAAGAGCAGCCAGTGCTCTGAACTGCTGAGCCATCTCTCCAGCCCCTTTAAGAAAGTTTAGTAAGAAAGTTGACTATATAGCATGTAAGCATATTATTAGATGAGGTAATTCTTTTTTTTATCTAGGAGGCCAAAGCCCAAGGCTGAATCCTGTATTCAGTGGATTCACAATCAAAGAAAGAGGAACTAGGGATGAAGGGGCTCACTGTGGGAGAACCTTCACTCAGGCCACTAGACTTGTTTCAAACCAGACCACGTTATTCTTCTATTTTCCCATATGCCACAGGAAGCATCTTTTGATTTTTTTTTATTTTTATTTTTTTGGGGGGGGGGGCACAAAATGAATCCACAAATGGCTGGTGTATACTCTTGAATAAGAGTTAAGACTTCCGCTGGGCAGTGATGGCACATGCCTTTAATCCCAGCACTTGGGAGGCAGAACCAGGCAGATCTCTGTGAGTTCGAGGCCAGCCTGGTCTACAGAGCAAGATCCAGGACAGGCACCAAAACTACACAAAGAAACCCTGTCTCAAAAAAAAAAAAAAAAAAAGAGTTAAGACTTGCGTAAAATGAAAAGATTTTCATGATGTCTTTAGTATTTTTTGTGATGCTAAGGATTGAATCCAGGGCTCCATACATGTCAAGGACATGTTCTACTGCTAAGTTACAGTCCATTGGATTTTTTTATATAATAAAAGAACATACATGCTGGAGCATGGTAATACATGTCTGTCATCCCAGCACTCAGGTGGTGGAAGCAAGAGTATCAGGAGTTCAAGGCCAGCTTAGCCTAGCTACACAGTGAAGTTGAGGCCTGGGTTACATGAGACTTTGTCTCCGTGACTATAATTATGAATCATACAAATTATACTTTAAAATTACCCTGATAAGATGCTACCCTACATTGTACCCAATTAGTATATATAATCACTATTTGTCAGTTAAAAATAAAGATTATTAATAAAAGGAAATATCCTCAAAGATATATTTTCATGCTATTATATTATTTTAAAAACGGTGAAGTCTGAGTTCCACTGATTTTCAGAATGGATTCTTAGGATCTAGGTAATGTTCTGCCTCTAAATTTACTCCTAATGTCAAGGGCTTCCTACATCACAGTTAAAGAACTCCCAGAACGGTCCTGTTTTCCATCACAATCCGTGTATGCTCAGAGTGCTGCCATGCTGAATTCTGGGAGCAGCTGGGTTTCAACCTCTAAGTGCTGTCTCTCCTGGAGAGAGGGGAGTCTGCGTGCTGCCATGGTGCATCTCCACGGGCTTCCTGTGCTCCTGACACACTGGCCTCTGTACCAGACAAGCCCAGCCGTGTGTTCATGGCACTACCTCATGAGCAGCTCCCTTTGAGCCTTCCTTTCTCTTCATCAAATTTGACCTAATTTACTTCTAAGTATTTGCACATTTATTCACTCATTTTTAGTAGAGCAATGGAAGATAACAGATGTAGGTGTGTCAACCCTCCCCCAGAATGGAACAAAAAGACTCCTTGTGTCTAGCAAGGGGACGGTGTGATTGTTTGGGGGAGGGGTTGTTTGTTTGGTTGGTTGGTTTTGGAGATAGGGTCTCTCTGAGTAGAACTTGCTATGTAGATCAGGCTGGTCTCAAACTCACAGACATTCACCTGCCTCTGCCTCCCAAATTGGGATTAAAGGCATGTACCATCATGCACTTCAAAAGTGTGATTTTACGGTTTCATCCTATGAGAATGCATCTTAATTGTTTGCTTTAATATTATTAGCAATGTTGTAGTTGGCTAACTCTGTGCTAAGAAAGGCTGGGCTATAACCCAGTGGCAGGGTACTTGCCTGGCCTACACAGGGGTGTGGGTTTGATCTTACATAACAAAAGGCATTGCTTGAAGCTGAATTTTACTATTACAGACACAGAATATCTTTAGAGCTTTTTCAAAGGTCGTTATGCCTTTAAAGGCTGGCTTTTCTTTTTTCTTTCTCTCTTTCTCTCTTCCTTCCTTCTTTCCTTTCATTCTTTGGCTTTTTGGGGTTTTGTTTTGCTTTTTTCAAGACAGGGTTTCTCTGTTTAGCCCTGTCTGTCCTGGAACTTGCTCTGTAGACCAGGCTGGCCTCAAACTCCCAGCACTCTGGAGGCAGAGGCAGGCCCGAGTGCTGAGATTAAAGGTGTGCACCACCACCACCACCACCACCACCCAGCTAAGGCTGGCTTTTCTTGAATACCTTAAAGGAGAATTTGAAATATCTACCTTGGAGACTTTGTGAAGCAAATGTATTCAGACTGAGTGGATTTCACTTTGTCTTTTTTGTCTAAATATGAAGAGCAAGTCACCATTTACACATATTTTTTTTTAATACAAATACTCTAGGTGAATTGAAAGAAATCAAGCAGGATATTTCCAGCCTTCGTTATGAACTTTTGGAAGACAAGAGCCAAGCAACAGAAGAATTAGCCATCTTGATTCATAAACTCAGTGAGAAACTGAACCCCAGTGTGCTGAGATGTGAATGAGGCAGCAACCTACAGTCAAGCTTTGACTATAGCACAAATGCGGGCAATAATATTCCTAAGTATGAAATACTTGAAAAACTATGGTGTAAAGCTCTAGTGTTAACTATGTTTATCATGCAAAACCTTAAAATTAAGCTAGGTGGTAATGATTTCCATTACATGAAAATGATTTCAGCAATTGACCTCAACATTACAAGCAGTGACATGCTATTGTATTTAGAAGCCCAGTATTTAGGTCACTGACATTTTTGTCATTGTTGTCTTTATATTACTTGGTGGCCTCTAAGAGACTGTAAGCTCCTTGGGGGACAGGGACCACATCAATCTCATCTTTCTGTTTCCAACATTTAGTGCAGTGCCTGGGATATAGTAGGTGCTTGGTAAATGTTGAAACCAACTGACCTGAACAGCCAATAGCATCCAAGAACAGACAAGAGACCATTGCTATGTAGCATACCCTCTCATCCAAATGCTGAAGCGATTTTTTAAAAATAGAGTTTTACAACCAGCTATGACTTGTTGAGATTTTTCTTAGACTTTTAGGCATCACTGACAATCCTAAGACCTTTGAAACTCAAGTGAAGAATTTGACAGTGAAACAAGCTAATTGAAAATACAGTTACACTACATATTTAAGTTTCATAGGATTGTTAAAAAAACAATCATTAAAGATTTTTCTAAAATACATGCTTGTGTCCTTTCTCTTTGTATTTGTGATTTGATGATGTGAACTTAATAAAGATTTTTTTTTAAGTTGGGGGTTATTGTAGGCTTTATTTTGTTGTAATCTTCTAATGTGTACCTCTGATATTTTAATGCTAAATAAGGTCAACTGACTCCAAGTCTTGTCTTTTGCTCTTCTCTGAGTTTTGGATCCATGGGGAGTATCTTAGTTACTGCTCTATTGCTGTGAAGAGACAACATGACCAAGGCAGCCCTTATTAAAGAAACCATTTAACTGGGGGCTGGCTTACAGTTTCAGAGGTTTAGTCTACTATCATTATAGTGGGGATCCTGGCACTATACAGGCAGACATAGTGCTGGAGAAGTAGCTGAGAGTTTAACACTCCTGATCCACAGGCAGCAGGGAAGGACCTTTTGAAACCCCAAAGCCCACACCCAGTTTCACACTTCCTCCAATAAGGCCACGCCTCCTAATCCTTTCAAACAGTATCACTCCCTGGTGACTACACATTCAAATATATGAGCCTGTAGGGTCCTATTCAAGCTACCATAGGAATGAAAAGAATGATGCTGTCTATGAAGGCAGGGCCATCCATGCCTTCCATTCCTTTCCTTAGCAAAGAATTTTAATCTTTTCTGCAAACTAGCCGGTGAGGTGTCTTCCTGGGTCTTCATTACATACCAAAGCTGAACTGATCATATGCACAATGTCTGTGATTTCCATAAAGGGACAAGAGCCAGGATAGACTGTTAAACCTTTGTATCCTCCATGTTTGAATCTCCCATGCAGTTAGGTTTAGCGTCTTGTATATCTTTAGAGCATTCCTGTCAGATCTCACTGGGACATAAATTGTGATCACATGACTTTCTAGTCTTAAAAACCAACTAAACAAATAATGATACCATTGCTATTGCATAGAAAGACTTACTAGACAGAAGACAAAGAAGAAACACTAAATTCAGCTTCCTGAACCTCTTATAGGTTAATTAATTCCTACCTTGGGGGAGTGAAGAAAAAGACTGTACATATTTTGCTACAACTGCAGAATTATCAGCTTCTGTTCTAATCTAATGGTACATGTCTTAAAAACTTTCCAAATTTTATGCAATTTATGATGCAGTGCCTCTGAACAGAATAAAACTGATTTTTTCCCCCATTGTGATATATTGTTATGGTGTCTAAACCAGGATCAAATGCTGATATGTTGCAAGGTAAAATTTTATTTTATGGCCTGGCCAAACTTGCGTTCTCCTTGGAAGTAGGAGAGAGAAGTGGCCCTGACCAAAACCAGGGGTGCCTTTATGTAGTAAGCCTCTGACCTTTGATTACAAAAGCATAATTTTTGCAGTTAGTAATTTAGTTAGCTATTTTTATGATTACGGGAAAAGTATATGTTGTAGTTTTCTGATCAATCAGTTCTCAGAACATACCATGAAACAATGAAAACAATTTACAATATGCAAATCACAAGATTATAGAGGAAGAACAAATAAAAAAAAACAACTTGACCTTTAGCTTTGGGCATGATTAGAGGAAAACACCACAGGGAACAATATAGATATAAATCAAATTCTAACATGTTTAACTAGGAAGATGAAGAAAAAAATGCAGTCAGCTGGCCCTTCACAGTGCTCTGGTGTACTGAAACAGAGACGAAAAGGACTTTCTACAGTGGATGATGCTCTTTTTCTTTTCATTGTCTAAGGTTCCAAATGTCGAAGTTTTTGCTTATAACTAGGGAATAGAAAACAGTTAATAATTTTCCTAATCGAGATTAGAAAGAAAGCTGAAAACAGCTTAAGAGTCTCAGAATCCAGAAATTGCAGAGGTACGAAGATAAAGCCTGTGACTTCCATACCATTTATGTACATGAATTGTTTTCCTTTCTTTTTGTCCATGCCTCCCCATGCAGCTGGAGAGCTCTTGAGATAAAATTTCTCTTTGTTTCATCACTTGTGTAAGACTGGCATACTGCTGTTTTCTGTTTCCTCCCTTACTGTTATTGCTCAGGTTAGCAATCGGTTTAATTGTGGCATTTCCATGTTCGTGTCTTTATACTTGGTTCTCATTTGTCTGCCTGCTCACTGCACTCCACATGCCCCTGCTCCCTTCTGGATAGCTTCTTTTCTTCTCCCAGCATGCTGTCTTAATATTTCATCTTTCCCTTCTTCATGGTTTTGAGTTATTAGTAGAGAACGGAGGTAAGGACAGATTTGGTGGGCACACCAGGCTGCACACCCCAACTCCCTGATACTCCTGAGCAGTTCCCAGCTAGTCACTCTTAGAGATCTGCCCTCTGCCAAAAGCAAGTAGCTTCCCCTGTGGTTAATGACTGCCTGGATGTGGGCACAAAAGGTTGCCCTCAAATCGAGGAAAGGCTAACCTGTAAGTATTCGGTCCTTAATTGCGTCATCAGCCTGCAACGGCATCCCAGCCTAAAAAGCGGGTGAGCCCTCTGTGCGTCCCTCTCTTTCTGCTCCTTCCTTCCCTCTGTCCTCTTTCTTCTTCTCTCTCTCCCCCTCTTCCCAATAAAGTTCGAAAAAGGTAACCATGGCTTGTGACTTTCCTCCAGCACTCTCCATTTAACCAACATAACCTTTTGGCACAATCCTTGACCTAGGAGAACTCCCAAAGGGATAAAGAGAAGCCAGACTTAAACTTGAAAGGGTTTTGTGGCAGAAGAGTAACTTGGCAATCAGGGCCAAGGATTGTCACAAAAATCACACCACACAACAGACCTCATGCAAGAGATTTATTGGGTAGGGGTGCGGGATGCAAAAGGCGGCCTCTGAGCAGGGATTGAAGAAAAGAGGCAGACCAGTTCATGATGGTGGGCTTCAAAAGGGATATGGAGCATGCGCAAAGGAAAAATGTACGAATGGAAACAGAAACAGGTCGCATTAGTGATGATGGCGGCCGCTGAGTCATTGAAGGCAAGGAGGAACCTGGTTTCAGAATATGGGTGGTTCTTAGTTGACTAACAAAACTAATAGAAGTGTTTAACTTTTCACCCTGCCTTTTCTTACTCCATTTTGCCTGGGAGATTCCTACACGGAGTCACCGCCCCCAAGTCTTATTATTTGCTTCTGGAAGTAGACCCAAGGCATAGGTCACTTTGAGGGTTAGTTAAGGATTACTGTCAAAATTAATATTTCTTGGGAGCTTAAAGAGGGCTGTGAGTCAGCAAGCCTTTGCCCTGACATCTGTTGTACAGGCAGAGAACTCTAGAAAGGAGCGTTCAACGATGTGGTGGCACAGTTCAGAGAGGAACACGTTAACAAGACCAAAATCACCCTGTCCAGAAAATGGCACTTAGATTCTTTCAGTTAGAGGATTGTCACAGACTCAAGACTTCTGACATTTTTTTTTACTTATATTCTGTTCCTTGTTCCTTTTTCAGTCAAAAACAACATTCAGATCATGGTTTAATTAGTATATTTAACAAATTCAATAATTTGTAAAGAAATATGTAAGCTTTTTTTGAGAAATTTCTATTCAGATTGTCCCCCCTTTCTTTTTCTTTTTCATTTTCTTTCTCCTTCTCCTTCTCCTTCTTCTTCTCCTTCTCCTTCTCCTTCTTCTTTTTTTGTTTTTTGAGTCAGGATTTCTCTGTGTAGCTTTGGAGCCTGTCCTGAACTCACTCTGTAGCCCAGGCTGGCCTCGAACTCACAAAGATCCGCCTGCCTCTGCCTCCCAAGTGCTGGGATTAAAGACCACCACCCGACCTTGTTTGCCTGTTTTAAAATAGATTATTAGGGGGATTTTGTTGAGAGTTTTTTGTTGTTGCCGTGTGTGTGTGTGTGTGTGTGTGTGTGTGTGTGTGTGTGTGTGTACTTCATTATATTGTTGATGCCATCACCTCACAGAAAATGTGGCCCGGGAACATGGATTCATGTTGCCCTGTCTGAAGCACTCCGACATGGAAAGGGTTACATGAACTTTTATGAGTCCAGAACTAAACAAAATCATAAATCAAGGCATTTACCAAATGCATCGGTGGGGAATCAGGTATGCAGTTTCTAGATACTATCTGATGACATCCTTAAGTGTGGGGTGGTGGGAGATAATGCTGTTATGTCATACATTTAAAAGTATTTGAGCTGATAGTTGACAGGAAATTAGGTCAGATACAGGTGTGGGAAGAAATAGCTATTAAGAGGGCTAAAAAGACACCAAGTAATTTTGGCTGTGGACCTGTAATTCTCCACAATCACAAAGTTCTAATCAGTTGTACTTGCAGAAACATAGGTGTGGCTTTCTTTTTTTCTCTCTAAGGAATTCAGTTCACGATATATTCTGGATATTAACCGTTAACAGATTAATCATTTACAAGCATCCCCCGCTGTTCTCTAAATTGTCTCTTTACTCTTTTCTTTGCTTCCTCTCTGCCCAAAGCGTCTCGGCCCCACACAATCCCATTTGTCTATTTTGCATTTGTTTCCTGTGCTTTTTGGATTTTGTTCTAAAAATCATCGCCTATATCAAAAGTCTTGATGTATTTCCCTTGTCTTTTCCCCCTGTAGATTTTTGTTTGTTTGTTTTGAGATGAGATCTCTGTGTATACTTGACTGTCCTGGAATTCACTGTGTAGAGCAGGCTGGCCTTGAATTCACAGGTTTGTCTGCTTCTGCCTCTGAGTGCTGGGATTAGAGGCGGGGGCCACCATGCCCTGCCTCGCCCTGTAGTTTTGTAGTTTCAAGTATGATAGTCATATCTCTGTTTTCAGTTGGTTTTTGTGTAGGGTTGGAGATAAGAATCAGGTTTCATTCTTGTGTGGGGGTATCCAGTTTTCCTGGCATCATTTATTAAAGAGTTTCTGTTTTCTCTAGTGCTGTTTTGGGCACTTTTGTTGTTGATCAATTGGCTGTAGATGCTTTGGATTATTTCTAAGCCTTATGGATGTCTTAACAGTATTAATTCTTCCAATTCAAAAATATGGGGTGAGGTGTGTGTGTGTGTGTGTGTGTGTGTGTGTGTGTGTGTGTGTTTCAATTCTTTTATTAGTGTTATTCACATCCTTTTTGTTTGTTTGTTTTTTGAGACAGTGTCTTAGTGGATAGCCCTGGCTGTTCTGGAACTTATTATGTAGACCAAGCTGTCCTGGAACTCACAGAGATCCCACCTGCCTCTGCCTCCTTAGAGATGGGATTTAAGGTGTGTGCCACTACACCTGCATATTCACATCCTTAATAATTTTTTCCTTAAGCAATTTATAGTCATGTACCATCACACCCAATTTATACAGTGTTGGCAATCAAACCTAGCTAGGGCTTTCTGAATACTAGGTAAGCACGATACCAACTGAGCCACATCCTCAGACCCCCTCAGCAATTTATTTACTTATTTTGTAACAATAGTGATGGGATTGCTTTCATTATTTCTCAGAAAGTTTGTTATTGGTGCACAAAAATGGTTTTTGTGTTAATTTTGAATATCTTAATTTTGCTGACTAAATGTATTAGTTCTAACACTCTTAGTGAAGTCTTTAGGGCTTTCTATGTATAGATCATATTATCTGGAAAGAGAGACAATTTAACTTCTTTTCCTATTTGGATACTTTTATTCCTTTCTCTTCCTGACTGCTCTACAGTGCAGCACAAGAGTGGCAGAAGGAAGTGTCCATCCAGATCTTAGAGGAGGTACTTCCAGATCCCCCTTCATTTTGACAGTGGTTGTGCGTCATATAGCCTTTATGATGACACATGCTGTTTATACAATCAGATGTGTTCAGAGCCTTTGTCACAAAAGGATGCTGACATTTTATTTTTTGTTTTTTAAGGCAGGTTTTTACCATGTTGCCCAGGGCTTTTAATTTGTGATCCCCTTACCCAGACCTTTGAGTAGCTAAAATGACAGGTGTGTATTACCACATGGAATAACGCGTGGCTGGAATGATGTCTTTGATGTGCTGTTGGAATCGTTGCTAGTTTTGGGGGGAGGGTCATTTTTGAAATTTTTACATTTTTGTTTCATCAGTGATCTATGTTTAGAGTTTTCCCTTTCCTTCCTCCCCCTCCTTTTTTTTGTTTTTATTTGAGAGAAAACAAGTTTATTTTTGCTCACAATTTTGGTACATGCTAGTTGGAATGATTACATCTGGTGAACGTCTTTTTATTAGCAGTCTCAAGGTAACACAAGGCATCACATGGCAAGAGGCTGTGTGTGTGTGTGTGTGTGTGTGTGTGTGTGTGTGTGTGTGTGTGTGCATGTTTCTCTTGTGCCCTTGTCTGATTTTGTTGTAAAGAAATACTGGCCTACAAGAGTTTGGAAAAGTCCCATCCTTTTTAATTTTAGGAAATAGTTTGAGGAGAACTGGTGTTTTTGTTAGAAGTTGCTTCTCTCTTTAGATGTTATTGGTTTATTCAGATTTTTCGTGTCGTTACTGTTCAGTTTCTTCATTTATTCTGTTGTTTCAAACTCATTTCTTTAGCATTAATGTTATGTTTAGATTTGGTTTGTTTGACCCAGGGTCTTGCACTGTGGCCCTGTGGGTAGAAGGGTGGGTGGGGGATGGGAGAAAGGGAACTGGCAACATGGCCCAGCAGTTAAAAGCACTTGCCACTGAGTGAGTTCTATTCCCAGACACGTAGGGTAGTGGGAAAGAACTGACACCTTCGACATGCACCCCCCCCCCACACACACACATACACATTAAACAAATACACAAATACAGTTTTGCTTTGCTGCTGTTGCAAAGGACCCCAGGCTTGTTTCTCAGCAAGCACATTCCAGGCCTGGCCTCCTCAGAAGGCAAGAAGCATATGACGCACATAAGTACACGCATGCAATTCTCATATGCACACAAAATAAAAACAAACCTTTGGGAATAAAGTTTGTATGCCAACGCCTAAAATAAAGAACCAGAAGTGGAACCAGGCACAAAAATCTGCGCCTATGACGAGCTCCAGCAGAGCTGAAGAACTTAGGTGGCTCGCCCTGCTGCAGCTCAGAGCTGGGAGGCGGAGAACGCACCCTGGTTGCCCTGGAAACCGGCTTCGGCCTAAGGACCGCCCCCTCTGCCCCGCATTTTCTGTAGCTCGCAAGTCCAGGGACCGCTCTCAGGGAGAGGGAGGGACTCGACCGAGAGCGCAGACTGGTCACGTGTCGAGCTGCAGCTGGCGTTGCTGGGCGCTGCTGCCGACGCAGGCTCCTGGGTCTGCTGAGTGGCGGGCTCTCTTCCGGAAGGCTTCCAGGCTGGCGTGCTGTCTCGGCCCCCCTGTGAGGCCGCCATGGACCTGACTTTAAGCCGGACTGATTATCTCCAGGTAAACCGGTCTGCGGGCGCCCTCCTGGGTGGACTTGTGGCTGCTGTCCGCAGGCCTGGGGGAGCAGCGATCCCTCCAGGCCCTGGTCCTAGGGGTGTTCTAGCTGCTCCCGGTGGCCTCGATTTGCCCTGTCACTCCCCCTGGGGCTGACCACACCAGCCATATTCCAGGAAACCATCACAACCCTATTGAGCTTACTAGATCTTCATAAAAGTTTACCACTAGGTAGTACAAATGAAGAGTCAGGGACCCAGAGAAGGTAAGACATTTACCCCGTAGTCAAACATTATGTAGTTGGTATTTGAATCAAAGTGTGGGACTCCAGAGCGGGTATCCCTGTGGTGCATGATTACTTCCATTCCTAAAACCATCTTTTGAGAGTTCGTCGTGGTACAAACATTGGCATAGTTTCCCCGGGGGCTGGGCCAGGTACTTCTCTTTAATGTCTCATGGATGCTGTTAATATCTCTTAGATCGGTCCAATTAGTCACCATCTCCACGATACCTTTAGCTTGGATTGATGGGGCCTACAACCTCCATGTTCAACTTCCCCCAAGCCATGGTTCGAGGCACTTGACAATGTCAAGCTAAACAGATTGTTTAAAACACTATGCTTAAAAATTCAGAATAAAGTCATATCTGTACTATATTCAGTTTTCCCGTGACTGGTTGTTTTTAAGTTCTGGCCCACTTCTGGTGACAGCTACCTCTGCTGAACAAGTCATGCATGCTGCTTTCACACACACACACACACACACACACACACACACACACACACACACACACACAGTACCTTTTGTAAAATAGTTATTGTCAGTTACACTGGATGTTTTTAACATTAGTATGAATGTCATTTCAGCAAAAGCTCCCTATTTTTAGTCACTGAAAATATTTTCTGAAACTCTTTACCAGTAATGTTATATAATTTTTTTTAACTTATTATGATATGTTTTAGGCTGTTTCCTGTATTCTGACTTTCTCTGACGTATTTAATTAGTAATTGTTAACTGATAAGAATATACATTTCAGTGAAAAAATTAACTCACCATGATCTTGTCTTTTGTTCTTTTTAAATTTCTAATGTAGTAACTTCAAATTACAGCACGTCAGAAAACATTCACTAGTTGCCTGGTCTGTTTCCTTAGGTGGGAGTGACCTCTCAGAAGACCATGAAGTTGCTTCCTGCCTCAAGACAAAGAACTATACAAAAGGTGCAGTCGGTAGACACTGACTTCTCCACCTTCTCTGGGCTCTGACAGGGAGGCTCATTCTGCCTTCCTTATTGGTAACCTAGTGTGTAAAAAGTGCTAATCTCAACGTGGAAATGAGCATCTTTAATTTGAATGGAAGTTGGGATATGAACAAACATTTGCAGATAGCCATGTTCTTGGACACTGATGTATTGCAGACCATTAGTGAGTTGTGTAAAGACCATACATCTTGATAAAGCCCACACATCGTAAGCTTCAGTTGTAGTTCTGGGGGGAGAGTTGTTTAGCTCTGCAAAAACAAAACAAAACACTCCATTTTTGGGGGGGGGAATAATTCACTCTGTGTACCAGATTGTGTATATATATATGGAAAAAGAAATGCAAAATACAACAGAATATTGGTAATTTCTTTAAATCTTCCATTTTGTTGTTTTATTTTATTTATTTTGTTTTTGAGACAGGTTTTCATATGGCTGAGGCTGGCCTTGAACTCTTGATCTTCCTGCCTCATCATTAAAAGTTCAAGAATTGTAGGCATGTGCAATCACGCCTGGCTTAAATTGTCTCTTGTTGTTTGAATTATTGTTTTTAATGTTGAACTATGTATTAACTTGGCTTCTTATAGACATGAACCAATTATTTTTGTAGGATAGTAGGCTATTTTAATAGTTGCAAAGTAAATGTATTATCTTGATTTATTAACATCAAGATGAATTTAGAGGTTTTTTTTCTTGATAAACATACTTAAATGTATTATTTGACCTTTGGCTACATTTTTGAAGTGATTTGAATAAGGGCAGTTCCTCCAAATAAGACATTTATATATGTGAGAGAAATCTGACATTTTAAACAGAACTTCAGGAGAATCAACTGATTTCTGATTATTGTTTATTATATTCAAGATATGACAGCTCAAAAATTTTACTCATTTAAATTGTTGAGAATCTGAAAGAACTTATTTATGCTACACCAGTACTTAACAATATTAAATTTAAATCTAAGAAATATTTAAAATATTAAAAAATGAAACTCATCATGTTTACATTACAACCATATTTTTATTAAAAGTGTATGTATTGTCAAAATAGAAGAATGTAGAAATAATAGTGTATTAGTTTTTTTGTTTTGTTTTGTTTTGTTTTGCAAACTCTTAAATGTGTGCCAAAAGCAAAGGTAGATGGTTTCTCTTGTCTTTTCTGCAGTCTGTTGTGATGTATTGTTTTGGTTGCAATACCTAGAAAAAAGCCTCATTAAATCAGCTTACATGGATATATTGTTGAAAATAAATAAAGATGATTAAGTAGCTTTTTCAGATAACTGTAAGTTTTGACTCTGTCTTTAAATTTGATGAGGTTTTTTTGGCTATTCCTGCAGTGTATAATCTGAGGCACTGGTGAACTTTTCACCATGACCATAAATGTACACTCTGACTCCCTCTGTTACAGGCGGTTGTTGGAGATCAAGACGGGGTAGTGATGTGCTTCGGCATGAAGAAAGGAGAGGTGGTGGTGAGTGGCCCTGTCTTAAGGCTGCACTTTTCCCAAAAGACAGATGCACTACTTGCTGAATACTCCTAAGTGAAAATATTCCTAAAATGTAGAAATGGAAAATAAATTGTTACATTTTATAAGTTTAAAAGTCATAGCTTTTATCGTAAAGGAAAATGTTTACAATAAGATAACTTTTACACAACTTTTTCCTCAATTGGTTTTTGCAGCCAGTGTTCAAGACTTTGCCAGGGCAGAAGATCTCGAGGCTGGAGCTGGGAGGGGTTCTTAACACGCCCCAGGAGAAAATCTTCCTTGCTGCAGGGTCTGAGATTAGAGGCTTCACAAAGAGAGGAAAACAGTTTCTCTCCTTTGAAACAAACCTCACGGAAAGCATTAAAGCTATGTATGTTTTATTCTCTGTCGAGTTTATGTATGTATCTATAACTCATTGGGTTGGTGTAAAATGTCTGATTAAATCAATGTACACTAGTAGGTTCCCTGGAAAATAAAACTGGCTGCAGGTATTTCATTGGTCAGGACCTGGAATCAATGCAGAGTTGACTGGCTGTTGTAATGTTTTCAATGGTTTAACTTCACAGTATGCATGTGTGTGTGTGTAGACACTCACATTCACTTTTGGCTTGAGGGGCATTTCTAAAAGTATATTTTGTGTTTTTAATGGGTACATAGTAATTGCGTGCATTTATAGTCATAGTGATATTCAAGACCTGTACATGGTATGTGGTGTCAGATCAGGGTAATTAGCATATTTGTCACCTCTGACAGAATTTATTGTTGGGAACATTCTAAATCCTCTCTACTAATTTTGAGCATAACTTGTTGAACACGTTCGTTCAGTTTTCACTGCCTGGTTGGTTCATTTCTGATTATGATCATGATCAAGGTATATGTAAAAAGTTAAAACAAAAACCCTCTCTAGATATAGATAGAATAGATTCCTATTCCTCATTGGTAGCTAGCTCTCATTTTGAGGTAGCAATATCATGTTAAAAGGCTGACCAATACTTGAATGTGATGCCTCCTGTCTGTAATCCCCACACTTGAGAGACTCAGGCTGAAGGTTGTGAATTTGAGGCCAATCTGGGCTGCATAATGAGTTCAAGATCAATGTGGGCTATAGAGTAAGACCTGGTCTTAAAAACTAAAAGACAAAACAAAGGCCTGGCCATTAAAGTTGATGGCCACTAGTGGTTGGAATTTCTGGTGAATTGGGTAAAACTAAGTGAAAAATAAGTGACTTTCTGGTGTAAGAAATTTCACAAATAAAAATTTAGATTTTTTTTCTATTGAGAGATAGGTGAAGAGGAGGAGCGAAAGAGATGTATGTGTGGGCATGCATGTGCTCTGGTCTATGTGTGGAGGTCAGAGGTCAACTTTGTAGAGTCATTCTCCTATGTGAGACTGAGGAGAGTTCTGGGGAGAGAATTCAGATCATCAGGGTTGCATGGCAAGCTTTTTATCCTCTGAGCTATTGTCAGCCCTGAAATTTTAGTTTTTGAGCTATGGGGGCTAGAGAGGCCTTAAAAGTCATCTAATCCAGAATCTATCTATCTATCTATCTATCTATCTATCTATCTATCTATCTATCTATCTATCTATCTATCTATCTTCTCTCTCTCTCTCTCTCTCTCTCTCTCTCTCTCTCTCTCTCTCTCTCTCTCTCATCTATCTATCTCTATCTCTTGATTTTTGAGATAGGGTTTCTCTGTGTAGCCCTGGCTGTCCTGAAACATAGTCTGTAGACCAGGCTGACCTCAAACTCAGAGATCCACCTGCCTCTGCCCTCCCAAGTGCTGGGATTAAAGGTGTGCACCACCACCACCTGACTTCTAATCCAGCCTCTTAACCCTGATAACCCAAGACCTCTTGGGAAGCCTAATGGTAGATGCCTCACATTTGGTAATCAGAGTAACTAGGGGTGGCTTTAACATTTCTTCCTTTGCTGTGATGCAGCCAAGTTGGATACATAGCCAGAGGCCTGGTTTGGAAACTAGTTCATGCCATCTCTATATAGTAGGCAGATGTTGTGTATCATTCTGTGCAGTGCATAGCATTTCTCTATAGTAGACAGATGTGTGCCACTCTATGTAGTGCATAGTATTTCTCTATAGTAGACAGATGTTATATGTCATTCTATGCAGTGCACAGCATTTCTCTACAATAGATAGATGTTATGTGTCATTATATGCAGTGCACAGCATTTCTCTATAGTAGACAGATATGTGTCATTCTATGCAGTGCATAGCATTTCTCTACAATAGATAGATGTTATGTGTCACTCTATGCAGTGCACAGCATTTCTCTATAGTAGACAGATATGTGTCACTCTTTACAGTGCATAGTATTTCTCTATAGTAGACAGATGTTATATGTCATTCTATGCAGTGCACAGCATTTATCTATAAGACAGATGTGTGTGTGTGTCATTCTATGCAGTGCATAGCATTTCTTTATAAGACAGATGTGTGTGTCATTTTATGCAGTGCATAGCATTTCTCTACAGTAGATAGATGTTATGTGTCATTATATGCAGTGCACAGCGTTTCTCTATAGTAGACAGATATTATGTATCATTCTATGTAGTGCATAACATTTCTCTTGATTGTAAGGACATTTAAAACTCTGGTGAAATGAGACAAGAATTCAACATTAATAAGTGAAAATAATTTCAAGTGGTTTAACAAAAATATAATTTGTTTGAAATGCCCTTGTAGATAAAGAATTTGAAACTTGCTATGATTATTAACTGAACTTTGTTAAAACAATTATAAATGAGCTTATTTTCAAGATAACATTCTAATCATTGTTCACCATTAACTTTAAAGTCAATTCATGTGAGGTGTACTTTTCTAGGCACATTAGTGTGAAGCTAACTCTGGAGATGAAATTACCCAGGCTCTAGTCTGTTATTTACAGTATGAGCCATTAGTCCTGTTAACATTTTGCTATTCACTTACAAAAGGAATAATAACATTCCATGTAGGAGCATGAGTGCTAATGTACTAATTTGTGTATATCAGTTCAGACAGCGCTTGGCACATGGTACACATTTTAAAAGTTTCTCTTTTCATAGTGTTTTGAAAAACAGACAAATTAACATACCTGTTCTTCATTCTTCTGGGCTTTTTAGTGAGAAGCCTAGCTTATAATCTTCCTTTGCTGCATTCAGAGTCAGAAGTGTTACATCAAATGACTAGAAACGAAAGGGGCATAGTTTGTACCTAGAACCCCACACTTAGGAGGTAGAGGCAGGGTGACATGGTCCATGGCCATCTCAGCTATTAGAGTGAGGTCAGAACAGCCTAGCAGAGCCTGTCTCCTGTTCTCTTGTCTAAGAGGAGGGACAGAAATTAAGTGGGGGAAAGGAAAAAAAAACTCATCTATATAAAATGTAATAAACTCTTTTCACCTCTGAAAGAAAATCAGTTCCCTATGCTTTAAAATAGAAACATCCTAAATTCCTGTTTGAATGTCCTCAGGTACATCTCCGGCTCTGACCTCTTTCTCAGTGCGAGCTACATCTATAGTCATTACTGTGATTGCAAAGACCAACATTATTACCTTTCTGGGGACAAAATCAATGATGTCATCTGCCTTCCTGTGGAAAGGTTATCTCGAATGACACCAGTGTTGGCCTGCCAGGACAGGGTGCTCCGAGTTTTACAGGTGATGTCCTTTGCATTTTTCAATCTTTTCATTATTCAGGAAATCATTATGAGTTCCTCATGTTTAAAGTTTCTTTAATGACTCCTTCTTTAAGTATCCTATGTAAAGTTGAATGTGAGAAAATATTTTACATTTGATAATTCTTTCGTACTTCAGGCAAGTTGTTGGGATCTTTTGAAAGTTTTTAGAAAATATATAGGGAGGGAAAAGGCTCGTTTCTGCTTCCCTGTCCCCAGTCCTGAATGCAGACCATCAGAATGGAGCACTTCATACAGAGAACTATTGTCAACACTTTCCCGACTTCGCTCCTTCACGACTTTTCTAGTCCTCAACATTAAAGGGAGAAATTGGGTAGAAGAGAAGGTGACAGATAATTTGAATTTATCTGTCACCTAATCACAGTATGTAGAATAAAGTACTCAGTAAATGAGTCATTGCATAAATAAATGGTAGCGTGTTTGCCTAACATGTATGAACCCTTGGGTTTGAAACTCAGTGCTACATAAACCTCATGTTGTGGTACAAGCCCCAAATCACAGCACTCAGGAGGTGGAGGCAGGAGAATCGGAAACCCAAGATCATCCTTAGCTTTGTAAGGAGTTTGAGACCAGCCCAGGATAGATGAGATTCTGTTTCAAAAAAGACAAAGCAGGAATGGGCTAGCATTCAGCTAGAGATTGCCTACCTGGTTTCTAGGGTGCTGCTTTGTTTCACACGAGGCCATCTATATTCTTACTTATTGTATTTTTTCACGACATGGTAGTACCATATAGTCCCTGTATGGACCAGAATTTGCTATGTAGACCAGGATACCCTCAAACTCACAGAGATCCACATGACTCTGCTTCCCAAGTGCTGGGATCAAAGGTGCTACCATGCCTGCCTATATTCTTTTTTTTTTTTTTTTTTAAAGATTTATTTATTTATTATGTACACAGAAGAGGGCGCCAGATCTCATTACAGATGGTTGTGAGCCACCATATGGTTGCTGGGAATTGAACTCAGGACCTCTGGAAGACCAGTCAGTGCTCTTAACCTCTGAGCCATCTCTCCAGCCTGCCTGCCTATATTCTTATTGTTAAAAATAAATCAGCAAGGATCTGTGAAAGGAGAAAACTGAACATTTTCCTTCTGCCTTGCTCGTCTCTCCTTTCCTGCCTTTGAGAATACTCCATCCCCTAAACTCGCCTCTTTTACAACTTGTAGATGTTCTTTTTTACTTGTAGATGTCTATAAACTTTAAAATGATAAATAAAGGACAAGCATATGGCTCTTTTCCATATTGTAAATCTACATTAAAGTCTTTAAGTGGTTTTAGTCATTAAATTATGTAAGTAGCAAAACTGAAAGAAAAAAAAAGACAACAGCTTGCTTTTGTATCTAAGTAGTAGGTGATTCTGCCTTTTAGCTGGAGTGAGTTTGAGGACTACCAAAAGGCAAGGCCAGGATTTCCTTAGGAAGTGACTTTGGGTGTGCTCAGGGTTTTGAAATTATTCTGTCTTAAACACCAGTTAACACTAGAGAAGACAGAAGAAATAACACTTGTTCCTGGAGAGCTTTGAAAGAGGTTTACCAGTATATGGTTTTCAGATAGACAGCACATTAAAGATAAAAACTATTGGCTCCTGTGTCTAGAAGTTCATTGAGTTGTTCGGCTTTTGGATCTGGTTAATTATGTTTTTTTCTAATAAAGTTCAAAATTAAAAAAATAAACTATTGAAAAGAGAATATATTATGTATTTTTCTCCTTGGTGTGTATATATTTTATTTTCAATGTGTAAGTATATGTAAAATTATTGATAAACATATTTATATTTATGACCTACTTTCATAAAGTACTTTTAAATGTTTTATGAGTTAATAGACTCAGATATTGATGTTTTCCAAGATTTCTGTATTTTTTGAAGGTTTTGTTTGTTTGTTTCAGCTTTTGTAATTCTTGTTTTCTTTCAGGGATCTGATGTGATATATGAAATTGAAGTTCCTGGTCCACCAACTGTCTTAGCTCTACATAATGGAGATGGCGGTAATCAGATTTCAATATCACTGCCAGTTATGAGTGTAAAGATTATTAAGTAAAAACAGAAAGTTGTGTACAGAATGTAGCAGAATTAAGTGTGTTCACCTCTGCTCACTTGCCTGCTCAGTAATGTATTATTGAACTTCTTCATCTTGAAATTAGGTGTAGGTAATACGCTTTACCTTGTGACCACATGGTGATGATTTTATTTTTAATTTCTATGAATCATAACAGCACAATAGAGGGGAACATTTATATGTTTGCTTTTCATTGATGAGATTGTTGCTTTGAGGTAATAAGAGCGTAGACATGAACATCATATAGTTAGGATTCCATAGGAACTACCTGGAAACAGAAGAGTAATGATAGTCTGACTTCTGGACACCTCAGAACCAGCTTTCTTAGAAAAGTAATGCCAGGGAAAGGAATCTTAGTCAGACATTTTAAATGTGGTTAAAAGGTATAAAGCCAACATGGACAAACATTCTGGCATACATGACATTTATTTTTTTTATTAATTTTTCTGACATATAAAAAAACTATATGTGGATGGTAGTATCTATCATATGATGTGTGTATACACACACACACACACACACACACACACACACACACACACAATATTTTTCTCTTTAAAAATTTTTCCAAAATTAAGTTTCTTGGCTTTATGTAATATTTGAAAAGTGAGAGTTTTATGTTAATTTTTTTTAAGATCTAGTGTTCATATGTTCCCTTTAATTTTCGTTAGGTGACTCTGGAGAAGGCCTTCTGTTTGGTACATCAGATGGAAAGCTTGGGCTTATTCAGATCACCACATCCAAGCCCATACACAAATGGGAAATTCGAAATGACAAAAAGCGGGGAGGTACGTTTTAAATCTAGTTCAGATTATGAAATTTCAACAGTTATTTAATAAAATAGAGTATGCAATTTATTCCGTTTTATTTGGTTATCTTATATAGCAGGCTTTGTGATTCACAGAGACACCTCTGACTTATCTACTATTTGTTTATGGCATCTATTATATTATAGATGTAATTTTTAAAATTAGAAATGCTACTTGTAGTTTGGGATAGACATATAGGTTAATATCCATTATTCCATGTTAAACCGCACTGGAATAGAGACTTAATTGGAATCTGAGACATTTGGTGGGATGTAAAGAATGTAGTAGTGGGTCAGAGACTATTCCTATTTTCTAAAGAGTTTATAAATTTCCAAGAATTTATACCTAACTTGGGAGGTAGTGAGATGGCTGTTATATGTACAGGATATTTGTTTGTCTGTTCATTTATCCCTTAGCAAATACTTGCTGGGGAAACAAAGAGCCAGTGAATGACTGTGTGTGATCACTCATGTGGCCATCTGAAGAGAATGCAGTGAGTTAGTATATGGTAGTGTGATGATGGAAGCAGCTCCTCCTAGACTCAGTGATCAGAGAAAGTGCTCTAGAAAAGGTAAATCTGAGTTGAGAAGATTTGGGGGAAATAGTATTGTAAGAGGAGGAAAAAAGAATTGCAAAGCCCTTGAGACAGAGGTGAGATTGATTCATTGGGGAACCGTAGAAGGACCAGTGTGGCTGAACACAGTAATGTGGCCTGAGGAGACGTTAGAGGAGAAGGACCAGACTGCAGGCCTGAAGCCTGGGAAATGTGAATTTTAATTAGAGTGCAGTGGGAAGTCCAAGGAGATTTGTATGTGGAAGGTGTGACATGATCAAATTCACTAAAAAGAAGCAAAGTAGATTTTCATAGAGAATGGATTTGGGAAGAAACATCCACATTGGAAACATAGAGACCACTTTGATGGTGTTGTAGTCACCATGATTTATTATGGTCCAGAGCATCCTGGTTCATCCTTACTATAATGGAAGTATGTATATGGAGGTAGAGGATTTGATACAGAGAGTGAGAAGAATGATATCAGAGATATAGCCTAGAATTCTTTAGCCTATGCATCAGAGGCGTAATTTACTGAAAACTGAGGAAGCCTGGAGAGTGAGAGCGGTACTGATGCAGGGCAGTGAAGACATTAAAGAATTGGGCTAGGGGCATGAGCAGTTTGAGATGCCCATGTGCACAGGAAGTACCAAGTTGACCATAAGAGCCTGGGGCTTACTGAGAAGCCGAGCTAAAGGCAAATGTCAATGGAGGTCCATTGCTGTATAAATTGTATCTAAAGCTTTGGAAATCAATGAATATAGGCGGAAAAGAGGGGAAAAAATACCCAATTATGTGCAGTTGTTCTTTTTCGTTACTATATAAAATTTTCATAACTGTAGCATGAAAATATATGAATACATGTGTATATTCTCTTGCATATCTATTGGTTTTTTAACTCATCACTCTCCTTGCTTACACCTCCTCCTTTTTCATAGGTATCTTGTGTATTGACAGCTTTGATATCATGGGTGATGGGGTTAAAGATTTACTTGTTGGGAGAGATGATGGAGTGGTGGAAGTGTACAGTTTTGAGAATGCTAATGAGCCCGTGCTGCGATATGATCAGGTAAATTCATTTAGAACGATTTGTGTGGGGACTGGGGCTGTAGTTTAGTGGTGGAGTACTTGCCAATTGTGTATAAAGTCCTGGTTCTATCCCTAATACTGTAAACTAGAAGGAAGACAAAAGACTGTATACTTACTATATGTCCATTGTTGTAGAGATTATTGAGAGTTTGAATTTTAGTAAATCCAAACATAGCAAAATATTGCTTTTTAAAACAAAATGTTGTTGCCTGGTGGTGAGGCCTCTAAATCCCAGCAACTCTGGCCGAGGTAGGAGGATCACAAATTCAAGGCCTGTCTTGAAGAGTAAGCAGCTTTAGTGAGACTGTCCCAAAGCAGAAACTAAGAAGGACCAGGATATTGCACAGTGGTCAACACTTTCCTAGTGTGCACCAGGCCCTAGGTTCAACCCATTGGGCAAATAGATAAATAAATACTTGTAAAAATATTGCCATTATCAAAATCTCTAGTCTATTTTTGTGTTTTAGTGGCAGAGTACTACCTTTAAGCTGAATAATAAATTCCTTTTCAGTATCACTCTTGAATATAATTTTTAATTTCTTAGGTATTAAATATTTTATTTTACTTTCTATGACTCATAATAACACAGTAGAGGGGAAACACTTAAAGGTTTGGTTTTCATTGATGAGATTGTTTTAAGGTAGTAAGAGCATAGACATGAACGTCATACAGTTAGGATTCCATAGGAACCACCTTGAAGCAGAGGGATAATGATGGTCTGGCTTCTGGACACCTTAGGACCAGCTTTCTTAGAAAAGAATAAATGCCAGGTAAAGGTATTTTAGTTCAGAAATGTTTAATGTAATTAAAACATATAGAGCCAACATAGACAAGCATTCGGGCATACATACAATCTTTTTTCTCCTACTTTTTTCAATTTATTATTTATTAATTTATTTTTCTGGTATATAAAAACTGTAGTGTAAGTTCTAATTGGTTTAATAATAAAAACCTGGAGTCAGATATCAAGGGTGAAAGCTGAAAGATCAGAAGCAGAGGAGCTAGCCATAGTCACCTCTTACCTCAGAAGCTCCTGTGGGTATCCACATGTTCCCTGAGGCTGCTTCAAATAATAGTGTCCACAAAGTGTGTTGCAGAGGAGGCTGTGTGGAAATTAAAACATTACACAGTTGACTGTTTTACAGATGTGGTTCAAACTTGTTCTTCTTACTGTAAAAAGTCATCTTACTATGTAAGATTCAAGAAATAGTTTAGAGCCAGGTGCTGGTGGCACACACACCCTTAAATCCCAGCAGATGGATCTCTGAGTTCCCTGGGCTACAGAGTGAGTTCCAGGAGAGCCATGGCTACACAGAGAAACCCTATCTCCAAAACAAAACAAAACAAACAAAAGCCAAAGAAATAGTTCAGGCTTCAAAGTATATGACAGTATTGGTTCATGATGTGCTTTTTCTGCCAATGGTTCCATGTCTGGCTGGGATTGTGTGCCCAGTTCCCATCTCCATGCTGAGATTTGGTCTGGCTTGGGCTCGCACAAGTTTTGTGCGTACTATCACAACTACTATGAATTCTTATATGCAGCTGCCCTGCTGTGTCCAGTAGATGTTTTCTTTTAATCACTCACTGCTTCTGGCTCTTACACTCTTTTGTCCTCTTCTGAAATGTCCTCTGAGCATTGGTGGTGTGTTTGTGCCTGAGTACTCCAGTCTCTTGTCCTCTGCACCTTGGTTGGTTGTGGCTCTCGGTGTTAATCACCATCTGCCACAAATCGAAGCTGCTCAGATGAGATTGAGAGATGCATTGATAAGTCAGTAGGAGTCAGTTTCATGCTGTGTCCCATTTAGCAGCAGGTGTAAGGGTAGGGTCTCCCTAAGGCCAGGAACTGTCTAACCATAGATTCTTGGCCCAGTAATGGTGCCAGATATGGGTTTTAGAGAAAGTAATTTCAACGTAAGCTTTTGGTTATAGATAAATGTAAAATAATCCCATACTGGACTGAGAGATTGCTAAATTGTTAAGAGCTTTTGAAGAGGACCCGAGTTTTATTCCCACCATGCATGTTGATGCTGTAACTCTGGCTCCAAGATGGTCTGAGGCTTCAGGCTTTTTTGTGGACTTGTACTCACATGCACATACTGCTCCCCTCCCCACACAAACAAATAAATATATGTTAAAGGATTCCATCTAATTATATTATATAAGTACATTAGAGTGTATTACATGAATGTAGGGAAAGTGGAGTGAAAATAAAAGTTGACACACATCATGTACATGCAAGCAAACATACACACGAAATTTTTTATTTTTAAAAGAAGAGGAGCCAGCAAGATAGTTTAGTGGGTAAAGGTGCTCACCACACAGCCTGGCAAATGGATTTCAGTCCCCAGTCCTGTAAGGTGGAAAGGGAAGAAGGGGAGAAATGACTCCTTGGGGTTGTCTTCTGACCTCCACATTCACACTGTAGCATGCATGCTCACACACTTAGACATACATCTACATACATATATGTTTACAATTATGATGAATGGTAAAATAAAAGTTCAAGAAGAAAAAGGAACATTGTAGCATTTCTGTTACATTCAGTTATCCTAACTGAGATCTCGTACTTTCAATGTCAGTGATTGTATATATAAATCTTTCCTGGTATTTAGATTGACTGGGTATGATTTTTAAATGTCATGGTTTTATTTTAAAATATTATAACTTCCATGAGGTTATAATAAAAATTCTAGAAGTTAAGTTACAAACATACAACAAAGCATAGTTTTTTTCATTAAAGGAAAAAAAAAACCCTCTGAAGAAATTCATAGACTAGACTAAATTTACTAGCTGTTTTGTTCATATAGTTGACCAAACCTTCCTTCTTTATAGAAAAAGCTTTGTTTTCTAGATGGTGATACTGGGTGGTACAAACATGCTAGTTATTTTGAATCTTTCCTATATTTAAAAGTGCTGGAATTTTCTAGCATTTGTTTAGATCTTTCCTTATCTCAGTGTCTGCACATGATGAATATACACTAAATATGTGTTGAGTATCTGGAGACAGGAAGAGAGGTTTTACAGCTTACTTGAACATGTCTTTGAAATGTTGAAATATTAATGAAGTGGATGGTCTTACATTTATTTTAGATGTTGTCTGAAAGCATTACATCGATCCAGGGTGGCTGTGTAGGGAAAGATGGTTATGATGAAATTGTGCTGGCCACGTATTCAGGTAAGGTAATGATGGTGGGCAGTTGAAGAATAATGAAAAAAAGAGCTAGATTTAATAAAGTTATTTTTTTTTTACTAATTTTATTTATTTTACGTGTGTGTATGTGTGTGTGTGACATGTAGTATATGATGTATGTGCTTGCCAAGCCTGATAACTGAATTCCATCCCCAGATCCCATGTGGGAGAGGGAAAGAACCAATGTCTGCAAATTGTATGACTTCTTTTACTCATGTGCCCTGGCATATTTACCCCTCACCCCCTACCCCCTGTCTAAATAAATGTAATATTTTTTTTAAAAAAAGGGAAAATGACTGGGACATAGCTCAGTGGTTTTATTGCCTCAAATGTGTAGGGCCCCTGTGTTGGATCTAACATTAGATATTTTGAAGAGTGCTTTGCCTGTCTCTAGTAAATTAAATTATATTCTTCAATTTAAAGAGAAGTATTTGCTAAAATTGAGACATTTTGGCCTAATGCATTTCTTGTCTCTCTCTTTTTTTTTTTTTTAAGATTTATTTATTTATTATGTATACAGCATATATGACTGCAGTCCAGAAGAGGGCACCAGATCTCATTATGGATGGTTGTGAGCCACCATGTGGTTGCTGGGAATTGAACTCAGGACCTCTGGAAGAGCAGTCAGTGCTCATAACATCTGAGCCATCTCTCCAGCCCCGGCCTAATGCATTTCTTATAAAAAAAAAAAAAAAAAAGAAAAAACAAAACTTAATTTCAGGGTTGGGGATTTAGCTCAGTGGCAGAGAGCACTTGCCTAGCAAGCGCAAGGCCCTGGGTTTGATCCTCAGCTCCGGAAAAAAAACCCAAAAAACAAACAACAACAACAAAAAACCAACTTAATTTCAAAGAGATAGTTTTTGTATTTTCATAGTAGTCTTTTGAATGCAGAATTTCAATGACAATAATTAGTAACAGCTAATTCTGATTTTTCAGCTACTTTTGAATTTGCTATAATATACTGACTTAATACCATACTTGAAAACTGAGGTTTTTAAGAATAGAAAGATTGCAGTACTTCAAGGAAAAAATAGTGTCATGAAATGCTTAAGTACTTCCTTTATGATGTAAATATTATTTAGTTTGAATTCTTTGTTCCATTTTCTAAGAAACTGTAGGGCTAAGTTAGGTTGATGATGGTGGACAGAGGGGAGTGTAATTGGGGGTTCTGTTACTAGCTTTTACACACAGCACTAAGTGTGATTGTAACTCATCTTTACAGGCTGGATTACAGGGTTGACAACAGAGCCCACTCATAAGGAAAGTGGACCAGGAGAAGAGCTAAAACTTAACCAGGAAATGCAGAATAAAATTTCTTCTTTACGGTAACATTTATCTGTTTCCATCTCATCAAAGTTTGCACTTGTCCCTTCATGCTAACCATAGGCTCACTTGCTTAATTTTATTGGTCAGAATGATACATTTCATAAAAATTTATACACCTGACAAAATTAGCAGTAAGTGTTGATTAATCTTTTGAGTTTGAAAAATACCTTCCCTATGCATTATTCTTTTTTTGTGTTTGTTTGAGTTTTTGTTTGTTTGTTTGTTTGGTTGTTTGGTTGGTTGGTTTTTCGAGACAGTGTTTCTCTGTGTAGTTTTGTCCTGAATCTCGTTCTGTAGACCAGGCTGGCCTTGAACTCACAGAGATCTGCCTGCCTCTGCTTCCCGAGTGCTGGGATTAAAGACGTGTGCCACCACCGCCCAGATATTTTTTGTTTTTGTTTTTGTTTTGTGGAACAAGGTCTCTCATAGCCCAAGCTGCTCTCTAACTTATTCTGTAGCTGAAGATGACCTTGAATTTCTGATCCTCTTGGTTCTGCCTCCATGGTGCTGGGTCCAGGTGTGCTGTACCACATCCATTTGGTGCATTGGTCTCTCTTGATTTATTGATCCAGAATTGCATTCTTTTTTTTTTTTTTTTTTACTTAGCTATAGGTAGTTAAAATGTTTGCTTCTGTTTTTCAGCGCATTACAAATAAATGAACAGAAGTTACTAGATTTTTTTTTTCATTCACTCTGATGTTGACTGTTCCTGTGAATCCTTCTGATCTGTCAAATTCTCTTGCTGGACCTGAATAATGCTGACTCCCTTCAGTGCTGACATTGCTTTCATGGCCCGTTCAATTCGATGTGTCCTGTGAAAAGTTGACCTCATGCTCACATACAATAAGGAAATGGAAGTTGATAAAACTTTTATTGACTGGGCACCCATTGTAGCCCTTGCTAACTTCTTAGGGAAGTAGGAGCTCACCTGTTTTGGTGGTAGTTGAAGGCTATAGGAACCTTTAAGGCAACAGATGCCACAAGTACTAGTTGAATGATCTTGTTTATAAAGAGCATTAGGAAAGCATTACACAAGCTAATTGTGCCAGATTTATTCAGGGTATCCTAGTTCCTGCAATAAGGAAATAGTGAGATGACTCACTTGCTAGGAAACCATGAAGAGCAGATTTCAAATCCCCAGTGCCCATGTAAAGAGCTGGGCAGGTGTGGTCTGCCTATAATCCCAACACTCAGGAGACAGATGAGGGATTTACAAATCCAGGTTCAACGAGAAACCCTGCCTTGATAAGTAAAGTAGAGAGTGTGACCAAGGAAGGCCCTACACCAACGTCTGGCCTCCACACACACAGTGCATCCACATGCCTGTGAACATGTATGCACACATGTAGACCACACACATACTTCCTCAAAAAATACCAACTAGAGTTAGTGACTGACTGCTATGTTAGAAACTCAGTATACCTAGAAGAGAATATCAGATCCCTTGGAACTGGAGTTACGGTTGTGAGCTGCCATGTGGTTGCTAGGAATTGAACTCAAGTCCTCTGAAAGAGCAGCCAGTGATCTTAACAGCTGAGCCATCTCTCCTGACCCAAATACCTTTCTTTTCTTTTTCTTTTCTTTTCTTTTCTTTTTTTTTTTTTTTTTTTTTTTTTTTTTTTTTTTTTTTTTTTTGGTTTTTTGAGACAGGGTTTCTCTGTGTAGCTTTGTGCCTTTCCTGGAACTCACTTGGTAGCCCAGGCTGGCCTCGAACTCACAGAGATCCGCCTGGCTCTGCCTCCTGAGTGCTGGGATTAAAGGCGTGCACCACCACCACCCGGCCAAATTTAATTAATACATTTTTTTTTTTTTTTTTTTTTTTTTTGGTTTTTCGAGACAGGGTTTCTCGTGTAGCTTTGCGCCTTTCCTGGGACTCACTTGGTAGTCCAGGCTGGCCTCGAACTCACAGAGATCCACCTGGCTCTCAAATAACCTTTCTTTTATAACCAAATCTTCCCCTTCTCTATCACAATAGGATATAAGCTGTATTATAAACATATTCTTTTGTTCATTCAGCACATAGAACACTGCAGTAAATATGTAATGTTGATGAGTAAATATTTCTTGGATAAGTTAATATTTTCCTTGATTTATTGCATGCATCCCATTAAATCTTCTCAGACCTTTCCCCTAAATTTGGGCTAACTTTCATGTTGCCCCAGTACTTCATTTGCACGTAGCCTTTAACCGAAACACCCCTTGACAACACTCAGAGAATCTGCTCCAACGTTTGATAGAACTCCAGTGGTACCACTGGTTCCTAACCATCCTGTCTCTTCCAAATGTGAACATTCTGCAGCCTTCTCCCTATTTTGTGTGTCTGCCCTGCTGACTTATAGAGAAGTTCATGCTGACTGGCTGCACACTTTAGTCTTTTTCGTTAGGTCTCCTGTGTGTGGTCGACTGTGTCAGCTTCTCTTCTGATCAGCGCCGTCTACAACTGTCGCCATGATCATGGGTGGAGTTGGTAATTCGCAGTCTTGATACAGCTCTATTAGTAATATTGCTATTGGGCTGAGTAGATGTTTCAGTTTTTGGATCAATGATAAATGACGTAGAATGATTTGGTCAGTCATAGATGCAAACATGTTCCTATTGGTATGAAACAGTTCTAGCTCAGCCTATAAGCCTGGCTTCTCAAAAATGAAACACCTCATACATTTGTGCACACTGTAGGGATCTCAAGTGTCTGTGGGTGATAAGAGTGTGTGTATTTTCCTGCAGGAGTGA
This sequence comes from Peromyscus maniculatus bairdii, assembly GCF_049852395.1. Taxonomy (NCBI): domain Eukaryota; kingdom Metazoa; phylum Chordata; class Mammalia; order Rodentia; family Cricetidae; genus Peromyscus; species Peromyscus maniculatus. The sequence goes on from NC_134857.1 coordinate 2,547,841, forward strand.
GTTAGAACATCTGCAGTTTAAGGTACTGCAGGAAAGAGAAAACTACCAACAGTCTTCACAGTCAAGCAAAGCGAAGTCAACAGTTCCTTCATTTAGTATAAATGACAAGTTCACATTGAATAAAGATGATGCCAGCTACAGCCTTGTCTTAGAGGTGCAGACTGCAATAGATAACGTCTTAATACAGGTAAGCACAATGCCTAGCTTCTTAGTTTTAGGCTAGATCTGGGTTTTTTGTGTTTTGTTTTGTTTTTGTTTTTTGCAAACCAATCATGTACCCTTATTATTAACAAACACTTTTAATTCTAGACAGTAATTTTAAATGTTTGCAGATTCTTCATTTTCTGTTAGGTAGTCAATTTACCTATAAGTTATTTGAGTTATATCTTTACCTTTTATTTATTGTATACTCAATAACCAAAGATGTGTGAACGTCAGTGTCCAGGATAAATAGAAAGAACAACAGGATTCCCTTCTTTGGCCTCCCCCTGGGAGAATCTTAACCTAATGTGGCTTAGAAAACTCCAGTATATGCTAGGTGCCAGGGCTTGGCCTGTAATTTTAGCACTCACAAGGCTGAGGCAGGAGGACGGCTACAAGTTTGAGGCCATTCTGAACTATCGAATGAGACCTTCCTTGCCTCAAAAAAAAAAAAAAAAAAAAAAAAAAAAAAGCAGGGAAGAGTCCAATATTTAGTCCTTTGTAAAAGCATTTTCTGAATCTCGAGATACTAAGATGATATCTTACTTATTAACCCAGCAGATTCCAGATAGACCAGAGGCAAAGTAGCTAATCTCAAGGGGGTGATTTTAGGGATATTACTAGGTAACTCACAACTGTTTTTTGGTTTATTTATTAAAATTGGAATATAGACATGAAATAGAAAAGGATAGATGGAAGATTAGATGAAAATTAGATGAAAAACTCATAAAAATGGGAGGGTATTAAATTGGAAGAACACAATTTAGCTGCCCAAAAGATACAATAAAGAATCAGATTATTAATTAAATAGAGGAAGCCTTCTCTCATTGTGTTAGCTCACAGGCTGCCACACTGAATCACACTAGGAGCTCCAGTCTCATGCACTCCAGGGCAGCAGCAGTTTTCTCTTAGAAACGTCTCTGCTGAGGCGACCATATGATTGTGTGACAGATGAAATTCCACTGGATAAAAGTGAGCTGTCAGCTAAGGAGATGGTTCGGTTGCCAAAGCGCTTGCCATGCAAGCGTTAGGACTCGGGTTTGGTCCACAGGTGGCTCTGGCTCTGTAGTCCCAGCACTAGGTAGAGACAGGCAAATCCCTGGAGCTTTCTGGTCAGCTGGTCTAGTGTAGCTAAGTGGATTAGTGGAGACTCTGTCTCAAAAACTAAGGTGGAAAATGACCACGGAAGACACCCATACACTACACACATATAATTGATATAATCAGAATAACTTCATGATTAAAGCCCACGATAACATCTTTTCACTAATAAAAGCAAAAACAGGAAGATTATTCTTTAAGGAGATAAGAGAGATTGTTCTCTGATTTCTGATAAGCCAAATATTAAAGAATAGATGATCATAAAATTTTTTTCTTTATTGAACTTACTGTCTAGAAATATAAACCATTGCCTGAGCATGGTGTTGCACACCCATAATCCCACACTCAAAAGCCTAAGGAGGATCCCAGGTTTTAAGGCCAGACTCCTAGTGAGACCCTTTTTACAAATGGAGAAGCCAGGAGTGAAGCGCTCCTTTAATCCAAGCAATGGAGAGGCAGAGGTGGGCATATCTCTGTGAGTTCAAGGCCAGCCTGGTCTACATGTAGAGGGTGCATGGTGAGAGCTTGTCTCAGACAGCACCCGGGAAGGAGGAGTGTAAATTAAAAGCATTCACACTCTCAAACTTGAAGATATGAACCAGAACTAGGGAGAATCAGAGTACACATTTTGTGTATACTTTTAGGTTTTCCTTCTGAACCTTTTTTGTTTTTAAATATTTGCTGTAGAGTGATGTCCCAATAGATCTACTTGATGTGGATAAGAATTCTGCTGTTGTGAGTTTTAGCAGCTGTGACACAGAGGTAAGTTAAAAACAAACAAAAAACTCTTCGCGTCTTGGTTTTGTTGCACTGTCTAGAGTGAAGTCTGTAAGTGCTGCCAGGGTTTGAAACTGCTGTCTCCACCATCCCCTCACTGGCTTTTCTCGTCCTTTCCCTCTCCTCAGAAGTCCTGACCCTGAGGCCCCGCCCTATGCCCCTGAGGCCCCGCCCTACACTCCTAGGTCCTGTCCTAGACTGCCCTGAGCCCTCATCCCTGCACTCATCCTGCTTCCTGTCTGCTAACTCACCGTTGGCCCTCCCGTGTCCTGCTACACAACTTACCCTTTAGCTTCTCTGCCTGAAGTCTTGCCACTCACCGCAGGACTTGGCCGACGCCACCAGAGAGGTCTTCGAAAAGTGCAAATGTCACTGAATCATTTCTCACAACGTATTAAAGATTCCTGTTTCCTGCTGGCTGAGGTCTAGGTCTTCATTGTGCATGAAAGTCTTTCTATGTTTCAGCTCTTAATTGATCCCCAGCTTACTGCTACATGGTGCTACCTCTCTTTTCACAAACAGTTATTGTGGCAAAAATGTCCTTGAACGTTTTTCTTGAAAATGCTATAGTTTTGCACTTCCCTACATTATTAGTACATATCTGTTCCTTCCTGTTCTTTCTGGTACACTCTGGGTTTCTTGGATGCTTACAGAAAGCCATCCTTCAGTGGCCTTTTGTTGTGCCCTCACTCTATGAAGTACCTGTGATTAGATTGTGCTAGGATTGGGGGACATGCCTGCCGTACCACTTCCTTCTGTTTAGTACTGGCAGACGGCAGTTTCAGAGCAAGGTATGACCCCTGAAGAGAATTTAGGGACAAGGTAAAGCCAGAATTAGAGGTACTAGAGAAGGCAGACCATAGGAGAGATTAGGTAGTTACGTGCTTATTTTTAAAGGGAGTAATAGGGATGGGGATGTAACTCAGTGGTAGAATGCTTGCCTAGCATGTGTAAGGTCCTAGATATGATCCCTAGAATCACCAAAGGAAAACAAGAAAAAAAAATGAAAACAGGTTAAGAAAAGTGGATAGTTATGTAAGGTATGAGGGGCTAATTTTGTTTATTTCTTTACCACTTGGGGCAGAATCTCACTGAATACCTGGCTGGGCTGGCTGAAACCCTCTATATAGTTCAGGATGGCCTCAAACTCAAGTCTGTCTGCTTCTGCCTCCTGAGTGCTGAGATTAGAGCTGTGCAATACCACACCCAGCAGATGATCTTATTTTAAATATAATCTCATAGTAAGATTTTCTTCTGGTTAAGAGAAAAAATTTTAAATCATTCATGTCACTGATACATGATTTGTCATATGTTGTTTGTGAGTAAACATAAAGAGCCTGCTTATATGAATACAAATCCAATTAACTGGTCATTGTGGCTCACACCTGTAATCCCAGCACTTGGAGGTGGTAGGAGCTCAAGGTTATCCTTGGTATGTAGTGGTTACCTTGTCTCACACCTGCCCAGTGAAACAAGAGGTATAAATTTAAATACTTTTATTCTGAATTTGCTCTGATAAAGTAACCCGTGTGGGGCCCGGGGATGTAGCTCAGTTGGCAGAGCGCTTGCTTAGCATGAACAAAGCCCGGGGCTCATGCCCTGCACTCCCTTAACCTGGCATGGTGGTTTATACCTGTGACCTCAACACTCTGGAGGAAACAGGAGGGTCATAAGTTCTAGGCTATGCTTGGTTACGTAGCTATACCACTGGGATGCAAGGTGCCCTGTCCTAAACAAAAAGCAATTAACCTGCTTTATTTACATCACTGTGGAATTATTTGAAAATATTATTTTATGCTAATTTAAAACTTGTTTCTAGCCGGGTACCTTTAATCCCAGCACTTGGAGGCAGAGGCAGGCAGATCTCTGAGTTCAAGGCCAACCCGATCTACAGAGTTAGTTCCCGGACAGCCAGGGAAACCCTGTCTCAAAAAACCAAAATAAATAAATAGAAAGAAAGAAAGAAAGAAAGAAAGAAAGAAAGAAAGAAAGAAAGAAAGAAAGAAAGAAAGAAAGAAAGAAAGAAAGAAAGAAAGAAAGAGGAAGGAAGGAAGGAAGGAAGGAAGGAAAGAAAAGAAAAGAAAAGAAAAGAAAAGAAAAGAAAAGAAGAGAAAAAATTGTTTGTGGGACTATGGCTTCTTAAGAAAGAATACTTATTGTGGAGATTTGAAATATTTAAAAAAGTAGAAAGACAAATATAATCCTCTCCACACATCACTTTCAACATATGGTCCCCTTCTCGCTGTCTCCTTTGCTCCTCCTAAGCCCTTATTTTTTTAGTGATAGTTATTCAAGTAAATAGCAAACAGTATGATTGATGGTTTTTTGTTTCTACACTTTAAACTCTTCCAGTCAAACGACAACTTTCTTCTTGCCACTTATCGGTGCCAGGCAAATACCACCAGGCTGGAGCTCAAGGTAAAAAAAAAAAAAAAAGAAGAAAGAAAAAAGAAATTGTTGGAATTGCCTTTATTTCCATTTTATTTTTATTTTTTGATGCTCAAGAACAATTTTTACAAGTTTTGGGTTTTAACTGTGTGTGTGTGTGTGTGTGTGTGTGTGTGTGTGCGCGCGCGCGCGCTCACTAAGGGCAGAAGAGTATGGTGATACATTGTGCACCCTAATAAACTTGCCTGAGGATCAGAGGACAGAGCCAGCCACTGGATTAGACATAGAGGTCAGGCAGTGGTGGCACACACCTTTAGACTAAGGATTTCATAGAGGTTAAGAACTAGTGGCTGGCTGTTCTGCTTCTCTGATCTTTCAGCTTTCACCCTGATATCTGGCTCTGAGTTTTTTATTAAAAGACCATCTAAGATTCAAACAACAGAAGAGGACATTAGATGCCCTGGAGCAGAGTTGGGGCAGTTGTGAGCCACCTAATGTGGGTGGCTGGGAACTGAACTCAGGCCTTTGGAAGAACAATACATGCTCTTAACCACTCAGCCATCTCTCCAGCCTTATTACCTTTATTTCTGAATGTTCAAACTTTCTTTTTCTTTGGTATATCTTATAGGTGATGTCATTTCCCTGCATATAAATTCTCTGTGAAATGAATCATTTTGAAGTAACACCTTCAAAATGAGCAGTTGGGTTTTAGTTCATCCTGGCCTCTGTATCTGTTGTTAGTACTCAATCATCTCTAAAATTGTAGTCAGTAACCGTCTCTAAAAATATTGCTCTTCTTCCAAATACAATTTTTTTCCCTAGTTTTCTTTCATTTTGTCAGGGAGAAGGGTGGTGGGGATGAGATCTGGTCTTACTTTATAGCCCAGGCTGAACCTGAACTTTGGCGGTTAGCCTCCCGAGTGCTGGGATTACAAATGTAATGTGTGCCACCATGCCTGGCTTTGCTGGTTTTCTGTTATGGAAATTCTAAGCATGCTGATCAGCCATGGCAGTCTTGCCACCTAAAATCACTTTGAAGCAAATACAATGTATTTATATTTCATTTGTAAGTATTTCATCAGATTTAAGAGATGTGTACTAAACCAGTACATGGTGGCTCATGCCTTTAATCCCAGCACTTGGGAGGCAGAGGCAGGAAGATCTCTGAGTTCAAGGCCAGCCTGGTCGACAGAACAAGTTCCAGGACAGCCAGGGCTACACAGAGAAACCCTGTCTTAAAAAAAAAAAAAAAAAAAAAAAAGAGTGCTTTTTTTAAAAAAAGATGTAACTATAATACTATTTCCAAACAAAATTTGACAGTAATTATTATTATGAAATATAATGTGTAAATTCTGCTGGTTCATTTTTACATATTTATCCATTTATGGTCTCCATATAGCAGAGTTACTGGAGTTGTGTCAGGGCAGGCAGAAGAGGCTGCACACCTCCAGCTCTGCTCTGAGTGAAATCTCTGCAGTTTAGTACATCGTTTCTTTCATGGTGTTTGACCTCTCACCAGCTCCAACCAGCCGTGTTCAAAACATCCGAAATGAAGGATTTCCCAGTCTGGGTGTGATTGGTTTATAATTTGCTTCTCTACTTACTTCCTGGAAACATCTATTTCTGTGAACAGATTTGTAACAATATCTCTCTATAATCCCCAAGTCTGAGAAAGTCAAGTATTCTAATTTAGTTTTAATTATTTCAAAAGTTTATTTTTCTATTTGGCAAAAGTGCCGAATTTTTAACCATTTTTCTTGTGATTCTTTAAGTATATTATGTACTCATTTTTTAGTTATGCAGGGTTTGTTTGAGAATGATGCCTTGTCTTGAAATGGCGTAGGAGCGATGAGCTGGGACAGATCAACTGAACATACCTGGTGGTGATCACTTAGAGGGTGGTCATTTAAAGGCTGCCAGGATCGTTTAAAGTTTTCCTACACTCGTGCAACAGACGTGTTTGTTAGATGTTTTGTATTCCTCTGAATAGTCCGGGAAAGATTGGACTTAAGTATTTGATACCTAAGTGAACATCTGAAAATATATTTATGTTGCTGACTTCTACTTTTTTATGCTATCAGATTCGCTCAATTGAAGGCCAGTATGGCACACTTCAGGCATATGTGACTCCAAGAATTCAACCAAAAACCTGTCAGGTTCGCCAGTACCACATCAAACCGCTCTCACTCCATCAGAGAACTCACTTTATTGACCACGACAGGTAGGGCGTGGGGGAGAGTGCTGTGTTTTTAAATTATTACATTATTCAGACAAGCCTGCTTTCATTTTTATTTTTGTTACATCTTATTTACTTTATGTCTGTATGTATGTATGTGGGTGCACAGGTGCCATGGTGGGAGTCGGCACCCTCTCTCCACCATGGTGGGAGTCGGCACCCTCTCTCCACTCTGGTGGGAGTCGGCACCCTCTCTCCACTCTGGTGGGAGTCGGCACCCTCTCTCCACTCTGGTGGGAGTCGGCACCCTCTCTCCACTGTGTGAGTCTTAGGGACTGAACTCAGGTTGTCAGGTTTAACAGGAAGTGTTTTTGCCTGCTGAGCCACCTCGCCCACCCCTGCCTACTTTATTTATTTATTTGCTTATTTTTATTTTTAAGACTTTTCACAGCTGGGTAATAGTGGCACACACCTTTAATCCCAATACTCGGAGGCAGAGAGAGGTGGATCTCTGAGTTCAAGGCCAGCCAGGGCTACACAGAGAAACCCTGTTTGGAAAACAAAACAAAACAACAACAACAAAAAAGACTTTTTACAAAATTTAATATTTTCATTTTTCCTACTTAGATGGTTTATTTATTCTTTGAGGATTTCATACAATATATTTTGGTCATATTTTCCTTTCTCCCAACTTCCTCTCAAATCTCCCCCCAGTTCCCTATTCATCAAACTTCATGCACTTTCTCTCTCCTAAAACAAAAAGCAAGTGAACAAAGAGTCTAGTTTGTCTTGACAGAGCATGGGGCCACCTGGTGTTTGGTTGATAGACCCAGTGTCTTAGTCAGGGTGTCTATTGTTGTGAAGAGACACAATGACCACGGCATCTCTTATAAAGGAAAAACATTTAATTGTGGTGGTGGCTTACAGATTCAGTGATTCAGTCCGTTATCATCATGGCAGGGAACATGGCAGCTGGGAATATGGCGGCATGCAGGCAGACATGGTTCTGGAGAGTTCTAAATTTTTTTTTTCTTTTTTTTTTTTTTGAGACAGGGTTTCTCTGTGTAGCTTTGCGCCTTTCCTGGATCTCACTCTGTAGACCAGGCTAGCCTCAAACTCACAGAGATCCACCTGGCTCTGCCTCCCAAGTGCTGGGATTAAAGGCTGCGCCACCAACGCCCTGAGAGTTCTAAATCTTGATCCAAAGGAAACCTCAAAGCCTGCTTCCACGGTGACACACTTCCTCCAACAAGACCACACCTACTCCAATAAAGCCACACCTCCTAATAGTGCCACTCATTTTGGGAGGCATTTTCTTTCAGACCATCACATTCTACTCCCTGGTCCCCCAAAGCTTGTAGCCATATGATAATGTAAAAATGCATTCAGTCCAACTTCAAAAGCCCCTATAGTCTATAACAGTCTCAACAGTGTTTAAAAGTCCAAAGCCTCTTCTGGAATTCATGCAATCTCCTAATTGTAATCCCCTATAAAAATCAAAATAAAAAAACAGATCACATTCTTCCAATGTATAATGGCCCAGGATATACATTACCGTTCCAGAACTCCAAACTCTGCATCTCCATGTCTGATATCAAAACGCTCTTCAGATCTCCAGCTCCTTTCAGCTTTGTTGACTGCAACACACATCTTTCTCTTCGACTGATTCCACTCCCTGTTAGCAGTCATGGCAGATATTCCAAGACTCTGGCATCTCTAAGGTCTTGAGGTCTCCAAAGCAATCCTGGCTTCTCCTTCCCAGCTTCACACAGTGGCTTCTCTGGACTTCATTCAGGGACACCCCTGACACATGCCTGGCCTCAGTGGCATTTCTTAGTCACAGAGGCAGGTTCCATAATGCCTTTCTGTATCCTTGACTCTAAAGTCAGAACCATGTGGCCAAGTTCTGCTGCTTGCCGGCACTGGAACATGGCCTCCTTGTTCAATTATATCTTCACCAGCTTTCTGTTTTCCAAGGTTCCTTTGGTGGTGTAAGTTTGGCTATCCTTGAACTTGCTCTGTAGCTCAGGCTGGCTTCAGACTCAGAGATCTGCCAGCCTCTGCCTCCCAGCGCTGAGATTAAAGGTGTGTGCCACCACATCCGGCTCTAAGTTCTTCTTAAATTCCCTTTCTCTTTAGTTCCTTTTAATTAAAAATTTAGCTGGGTGAGATCTTGCCCTGAGGTCATCACTCCCATTAATTACCATCCACTGCTAAATAAATAAATAAATAAATAAATAAATAAATAAATATAAAGCTTTTCTGGTGAGGACTGAGCAATGCACTGATGTATGGGAATAAATAGGCCATTAGGAGTTGTTTTATTGCTGTATTTCTTTAGCAGAATAATAATCATTGGTTCCTCTAGAACCCATTAACCTTTCTAACCAAGGTTCTTAGCCTCATTGACAGTGTCAGGTATGGGTTCTGTCTCATGGAGTGGGCCATAAAGCCAGTCTTTTAAAAAGCGGTTGGCTACCCCCGCCCCACGTAACGTTCGTGCCGCCCTTGCAGCAGTGGGCGTGTCTTGCAGGCAGTGGGCGTGTCTTGCAGGCGATTCATTATTGTAGCGCACATGGTTTGGGGCTGCTGAGACTGAAGATTTCTTCTCTTTCCCAGGAGCATGGCTAACACCTTCCAGCACTATAAACACGAACCAGTAGGGACCAAGCTACTAGTTGAATGCCAGCTAGATTTCTGCTTGTTTTATAACATAAGTAGATGGCATCTTCAGTAGTAGGGTCTTACTATCAAGTTGTGAAAGATAATCAATAGCATTGGCAATACTTTGTTATGCTTGGGATGGGAGTGCAATCTATAGGATACCACTAAGCCAACAACTCAAAAAGATTAAATCCATTGCTGGTACTGGGGATTTTATTTGGTAGCATATTATGTCTAACTGGGGTATTCCATCGCCCATTTAAACTCGTGTGTGTGTGTGTGTGTGTGTGTGTGTGTGTGTGTGTGTGTGTGTGTGTGTTAGGAAGCTTCTACAGTAATAAGTCCCATATGGCTTTTTCTTGTACTCTATCCTCCCATCCTCCCCCACCCCATTTAGTCCTCCTGTTCTAATCCCCCTTTATTCCTATATAACACTGTATTTTATTTCAACCTTCCTTTGAAGATCCCCTTCTCCTCCCTGGTCCCTTACTAACCACCTAACCTCTGTGGGTATTCTAAAGGAAACACGCGTATCTAAAGCATATAAGAGAAAACATGTAATGATTGTCTTTTTGGGTATGGGAACCTCACTCAGGATGATTGTTTCTGGCTCCATCCATTTACCTGCAAATTTCACAATTCCATTTTTCTTAACAGCTAAATAATATTACATTGTGTGTGTGGTAGTTGTGTCAAGATTTAAAAATTAAAAGTTATTTTAACTTTAATGTTTAATAATTAGCTATGGCTTTAATATTTCTAATAAACACAAGATACTTTGCCTTATTTTAGAAGCTGTGTTGAGTTTGACTTCCCTGTCATCTGTTGCCATTCTGAGGTCACTGAAGTAGCAGTTTTCTTAAGGAGCTATCGTGAGCAGATAGTGTTTAGCATTTAGACAGCACAGTGGTTTCCTATGAACAGCCTGCATTGCGTTAACCTCAACATCATATTCCCTTCTCTTGCCCCTCAAGTAGTAGATGTAGAGCAGTCAACTATGATAGTTCCTGATATTTCTAATGTAAGCATCTTAATGCTGATAGTGTTTTGAGGGGAACAAGATAACATGGGATTATGTAACACAAATTGCTAAAAGGTCTTATTAATAATAATAAAAAAAAACCCTGGAGCCAGATATTGGGGTGAAAGCTGAAAGATCAGAGGGATAGAACAAGCTACAGTCAACTTCACCTCTCCACTCCTCAGCTGATCCTGTTTCCTCAGACTGAAAACCTCTCAGTCCTCTTGCAAAAGGGATCTCAGCTGAACTGCTTGAAAGCCTCTAATTCACCGGACGGTGGTGGCTCACACCTTTAATCCCAGCACTTGGGAGGCAGAGGCAGGCGGATCTTTGTAAATTCGAGGCCAGCCTGGTCTACAGAGCGAGATCCAGGAAAGGCGCAAAGCTACACAGAGAAACCCTGTCTCGAAAAACCAATAATAATAATAATAATAATAATAATAATAATAATAATAATAAATAAAAGCCTCTAATTCCTGGTCCTCATGTCTTACTCATGTCTTATATACCTTTCTGCTTCCTGCCATCACTTCCTGGGATTAAAGGCATGTGTCCTTCCCAAGCAAAGACATGAGATCTCAAGTCCTGGGATTAAGGGTGTGTGCCACCACGCCTGCGTCTGTTCCCAGTGTGGCCTTGAACTCACAGAGATCTAGACAGATCTCTGCCTCTGAGCACCTCCTTGTTCTGTGACATGATATAGATGGCCCAGTCTTGTGTAGGTTACCGTGACTACTGTCAGTTCGAGCAAACAACAGCCAAGTCATGCCCACAAGTATTCTTGATTCTTAAAGCAAGACAGGTTATATCTCTGTTTTGCAAATGGGAAGTAGAGGCTTGGAAAAGTAGCCCACTTTTTGATACAAGTACCAGAGCTGTGGTTAGAAGCCAAGGCCCATGTTCTTCATAATGCAGCTTGCACATTAAAGGTTGTATAATTGGAATAAGATACAAGGGGGGAAGTTTTCTTAGGAAATTTTCTGGGAAACATTAAAAAGAATTAATTTTTGGCCATTTTTTCTGTTTTATATTAAACCTAGAGCCTCCTGTATGGCAGACAATCTATTATAGAGCTGTATCCCAAGACGTTTTTGTATCTTTTATTTTGAGGCAGGATCTTACTAAGTAGCCCACACTAGTCTTAAACTTGCAATCCTCCTGTTGTAGCCTTCCAAATAACTAGAATTAAAGATGTATGGCTGAGAAATATTCCTTTTGGTTGCATTTTTTTGCTTACAAGTCAAGGTTAAGGTTAGTGGGCTCAGCACTAACAGGGAAGGAACAGCAACATTGGCAGAGACCTGGGTTGTATTATGTTCCTAAGTGATTTGTTATTTCTCTGGGTTGTAGGTTTTTTCATCTGCAAATGAGAGGATTGCTCACAAGTCCCCTCTAGCTTTTGATTCCTAACTTGATTCTGATCCCACTGAAGTTCCTTGTGAACACTCCCTTCTATGCGCTTCCTTAGCTTTTTATAAACACCCATTTGTGTTTTAAACTCTTTGGTTGAGTGATTGATAATTATGTTTTTAAGACAGGTTCATACTTTGTAGTCCAGGCTGGCTTTGAGTTCAAATCCTCCTGCCTCAGCCTCCTGAGTGTTGAGATTACATATGTGAGCCACCGCTCCAGACTGATTTATTTTAGAATCTCTCCCTTACTTTATTATAATAATTTATAAAACTCTTTAACTAAAGCATGCGAGATAGAAGGTACTGTTTTCTAACTTGTCACTGGGACACAGCTGGTAGAGAGTAAGGATTCAAATTCATGCCTACCCCACCTCAAGCCCAGCTGTTAAGGTTTACAATATGTTGATTATTTCCCTGAGGTGATTCATATATATTTTGTAGTCTATGTCATACAAATAATGCATGAATTTTCAAACAAGCAAATCTACCTGAATAACCTCAGTTTAGTTTATAAAGCATGTTGTGATGAACAAAACAGTTTTTCACATCATCTAACTATAAGGCACTTAGCAAAAACAATTATAGGTATAGACAAGCATTCAGATTTTTATCTGTAAAATTAAAATGTTCATTTGATTGATGTGTAAGATTAATTTCATAACACTTCTTTTTAGAAGTATTTATTTAAAGCTGAGAGTGGTAGCACACACCTGTAATTCTAGCACTTGAGAGACTCAGGCAAGATTGACGTGCATTTGAGGTTAGCCTGGTGTATGTGGTGAGTTTCTGGGCTACAAAACCCCTGTATAAAAATTTTAAAATTAATAAAATAAAGTGTTTGGCTGTATTTGAAATTCTGCTTATAAATGTATGTGTATAGTATTTTCATGGATCCCCACACAAATGCATGTCTCTACTGCTAAATTGCAGACCCATGAATACATTAACTCTAGTAGGCCAGTTCAGCTTCGCTGAAGTTCACTCCTGGGTGGTGTTCTGCTTGCCTGAAGTTCCTGAAAAGCCTCCAGCAGGAGAAAGTGCAACATTTTACTTTCAGAATACCTTTCTGGATACACAACTTGAGTGCATATACAGGTAAATCAAATTTATTACCTACTAACAAATGGTAACATAAAACAGCAAAGTTTCAAAACAGGTATAATTTCAAAATAATGTAATTAAAAATCTGGAATGTTTAACAGAAGCTATTAAATAGAATTGAGTGTAAAAATGTTATTAGTAAAAGCGAGTATGCAAAGATTAATATTTTTCGGTAATAATATAATGTCTATAAAATCTATAGTAATATTTGAATTATAAATGTAATTTCCTACAGTTTTTAGATATCTGTTGAACCCATTAAATCTATAATGTCATTTAAGATGTCTCTATTTTTTTACCCTGATGATCTACCAATCAATGAGAATGGAGCATTGAAGTCTCCTGTGATTATTGTGTTGGACTAACCTGTGACTTTACCTCTATTAGTATTTGTTTGGTGAGACAGAATGGACCCATGTTCAGTTCATGTATGTTTAGAATTGTAATGTCCTCTTGACAGATTGTTCCTTTAATCAAAATGAAGTTAATTTTTTTTTCTTTTCTGACTAGTTTTGGTTTAAAGTCTATTTTGTCAGATTTCAGAATAGTGACACCTGCTTCTTTGTTACCTCATTTGCTTGGGATAAGTTTTTCCTTCCTCTCACCCTACAGTGGCCTCTGTCTTTGATGGCAAGGTGTGGGCTTTAGAGACAACAGGTAGATAGGTCCTACCCTTAGGTCCCTTCTGTTAGTCTGTAACTGGTAAATGGGAAATTGAGAGCATTAGTATTTTGATTTATAGCTGAAAAGTCTGTATTATTGCCTGTTCTTCGTTGATTTTGCAATATTCTGGTGTTTTTCTATTCTCTTCTGCTTAATTATTATTACTTGAGTGGATGCGTTTGTCTTTTGTCAGTCAGAGAGTTCCTTTAAGTGTCTCCTGTGAGTTGGCTTGATGGTCATGAGTTATTTTTATAATGGAAAAATGATAGCTTTGCTGGGAGTAGTAGTCTGGGTTAACAGTTATTCTTTTTCAAAACTTGAAAAAGTTTTCTAGCTTTTTAAAGTATCTCTTGAAAATTCTACTGTTATTGATCAGCCTGCCTTTATATGTGACTTGACGATCCTCCCTTGCTATTTGCAATGTATTTTCTTTGTTCTGAATATTTAGTGGTTTAGCTATAATGACAAGGGGCAGTTCATTTCTGGCCCTGTCTGTCTGGCATTCTAACTGCCTCCATATCTACATAGCCATTTCTTATATAACTTAGGGAAATTTTCTGCTATGATGTTGTTGAGACTGTTTTCTATGTCTTTGAAAAAGAATTTCTTAATTTCTATGATTTTTAGATTTGAGATTTTCATTGTGTCCCAAATTTCTGAAAGTGCAGTGTGGACCATATTCATTTTCCTTGTCCTTGGTGGGATGTTCTAATTCCTGGGATTACAAGTGTGCTCCATTTTTCCTGGCATGGGAAGTAGGGTTTCCTAAAGAGAACTAAGGGTCCTGGGGTCATAAGTAGTGGCAGTGGACAGTAATCCTTAAAAAACAACAGGTGTCTCTCTTTCAGGTTGGATACCAGATTTATTTTAAGGATAAAGCACACAGTAATACTATAATTTATTTGTGTGATTACATTAAAGAAAAATGTACTTATGTGTGTGTGTGTGTGTATGTGTGTGTAAATAAGCAATTCTAAATGCATTTTATGTATGAGGTTAGCTATTGTCAATATTAATGTCCATAAAGAAAACAGTTTTAAATGAAGTACTTAAACATTCTCATCTTAAGAGGATCGTGTGTAATAGGATATTTAGTTTTGAATTCAGAAGCTGCATTGGTTTGAAAAAGGACAGAGTATATGTTTAAGTATGCTTTATGTTAATGATATACACAGATCATGTAAAGTCAAATGAAATTTAAAGTAAACACTAAACTAAATATGTATTTATAGGATTACTTGCTCCTACAGCTTTTCTTTTAAAAATATATTGATTTTGTAGAAAAGGAGAAGGAGTTTTCAAATCTGACAACATTTCTACAATATCCATCCTAAAAGATGTACTTTCTAAAGAAGCTACAAAAAGGAAAATTAACCTCAACATATCATACGGTAAAAAAGGAAAATCATTCATTCATCCCAGTTTTTTACAGTTGTTATAATAGCAATGTTTCTCACAAAAGTGACTTAACTAACTGTGCCTGACCAACTTCTTCTAGAGATAAATGAAGTCTCAGTCAAGCATACCCTAAAGCTAATCCACCCAAAGCTGGAGTATCAGTTGCTTCTGGCTAAGAAAGTGCAGTTAATTGATGCCTTAAAGGTAAGGATGTACATCAATCATGAGCATGATTGTTAGCACTGGGTTTTCTAGTTTAAAATACTTTAATGTTATACTAGATTAAAATTTGACCATTAAGGTGCTTCTATTTTTTTTTTAATAAGGAATTGCAGGTTCATGAGGGAAATACGAACTTTCTGATTCCAGAATATCGCTGTATTCTAGAAGAGGCAGATCACCTACAAGAAGAATACAAAAAGCAGCCTGCACATCTTGAAAGGCTCTATGGTGAGTGGACCTTTCTAGTGTAACTTGCTGTACTTCTTTGAAGCAGTTTGTTTGCCAGAGTTATAAAAGGAGCTGGGCAGAGATTGCAGCAGTTATGAGACTGTGTCAGCCAGTTTATTGTACAAAGTATTTCTGTATTTGGCCAAGGTAGCCTTACATCTTAACCTTCTTTACTTTAAAAATGCAAGTAAATGTGAAAGTGGAATTATACTGTGAACATATATGTGTACAGTGAAGAAGTGTTTCCACTCATAAAGCCTAGACATCCACACTGTTTCACACAGACGATTTTCAGGTTCTGTTGTAAAAATGCAGCCATTTAATCTATTTAAGCAAGACTTAATAGAGATATTTATGTGATGTTTAAATTTACAATTTAAAACTTGTTTTGCTTTAGTGCTGAGGAGTTGGGTATGTTACAGATTATATTGAAAGAAAGAGAAAAGATGAAGGGAAGGGACGGCAGAGATGGAGGGAGGGAAGAAGGAAGGGTCAGACCGAGAGAAAGGTTTGGAGCAGTCCTTCTGTGAGACCTGCTGTATGTAGCACACTGCACTGTCTCCCATAAGATTTTTAATGGTTGTAACAGCTCTACAAGGAAGATGATTTTTATCTTCATTTTCAATATTCTTTAGCTGAAACGTGAGAGTAAAGTTTGCCGTCACATACCTAGCTTGTGGCGAAGCCTTCATTAGGCCCTTCTCTCTGGAATGTGTACCTTCTGCTCTGTGCTACTGTCCTGTGTTATCAGCAGTCCACACTGATCCACGGGCCTGCAGACTTTCTCCCAAATGAACAGTAATACTGTTTTAATGTTCGCTATGTGGCAAGCACAGGTTCTCTTTTACAATATCCTTAAGTGTGTTGTTGCAGATCTATCATCTTTTATCTGTGATTCCAAAATCCAGAAAGCGGCTTTGAAAACAAAAGCTTTACTTTTGTAAATCATTTGCCAGCAAAATGTGCCTTACTCTGATTGATTTAATGATAAAATCTGATTTAAACTGACATGAGGTTATTTCTAATCTTTTTTAATTCCACTTAGTGCAAAAAATATATTCACCTATATATTTTATTGCAAAAGTATTGCCATTTTGATATCAGATGTTGTTACTCAGTCCCATTGGATCAGTACTACCCATGGTATATTCTTTTTCTCTTTTTTCTATTCCTAAAATATACTTGTCTCAGGGGTCTTGTATAAATGATTGACAACTTGAACTATCCATGTTTTACATCTGGAAAACTCAGAGGCGAAATAATTTGCCCCTGACCTATGAATCCAATAAACCCATAGGTGGACTATTGTAGATCAGTTGAGGCTTGGGATTCAAAATGACCAGCACCTCAGTTTCTTCAAAAACACAGAAATATTCTTGGGATGTGTTTTCATGCTCCTCCCAGGTTTGGCAGATAAGAGAGTTCACTTTAGATTATTTATTACAACAGGCTATTGTTATTTGTTTATGTGCCTCTATGGAAAAATGTTTTTGCCACATGCAGCTTGTCCTTGTGATTGTACAGTTTACTCATGTGACTCCTCTTAACCCTCAGAGGATAAATTGTCCCATGTTCTGAGTAAAGTTGACTATTGCATGGGGGAAAAAAAAGGCCAGCAGTAGACTGTCCGAATCAGCAGTTTTTACCAGTTGTCAGGAAGGTTATTAAATATTTATGTCTTGAAAGTTGCTTAAAACCCTCCCTACGTACACATTTATTTTTTAAAGGACAACCTTTTCAAGGCTTATATATGTTGAATAATGGAATTTCCAGTGATTATAGAGTATTAACTGCATTGTTAAAGAACTAATCAATGACAGGAAATAACATTTTTCTTTATAGGTATGATTACTGATCTTTTCATAGATAAATTTAAGTTCAAAGGCACTAATGTAAAAACCAAAGTACCCGTTCTACTGGAGATTCTTGACAGCTATGACCAGAACGCATTGATTTCTTTCTTCGATGCAGCATGAAAGATAAACAAGGTAGGGCTTGCAGTGCATCCTGCTGGACAAAAAGTGGTGAGGAAGACCCACTCTCAACACATAGAACATCTGTGATGTGATAACTAAGACCCACTCTCAACACATAGAACATCTGTGATGTGATAACTAAGAACCACTCTCAACACATAGAACATGTGATGTGATAACTAAGAACCACTCTCAACACATAGAACATCTGTGATGTGATAACTAAGAACCACTCTCAACACATAGAACATCTGTGATGTGATAACTAAGTGATGCTACTATTTATCAAAATTGTTTAATGAGGAGAATTTTATTTCTAAAGCACAAATGGAACTGGGTGTGGTGGCTAATGCCTGGATTCTTAGCACTCAGAAGGCTGAGGAGAGAGGATTACTGTGAAATCAAGGATAGGCTATGTAACATAGGAAGGTCCAAGCCAGCCTGGGCTAAAGCAGAAGACCCTGTCTCAAAAATCTAAACAAGCGAGGTGGGGGGTGGGGGGTGGGGGCGGGGGTGGGGTTGGGAGGCAGACACAGGGGTATTTCTGTGTTTTCGGGGCCAGCCTGGTCCACAAAGTGAGTTCCAGGACAGCCAGAGCTATGAAGAGAAACTGTCTCAGAAAAAAAAAAAAAAATCCAGAGAAACAAACATAAGTAGAATGATTTTAAGAGCTATTAATGACTTTTTGCCAAGTGGTATTTTAATTTCTAAATTGAGAATTGGAAAATAAAATATATAATTTTTATAAAATACATTTAAAGTGTATAAACTTCATGTTTCATAATGTATTTCCCATTATGTATCACATTCCTTGATGTTCCTGGCTGTTGAGTAAACTCATCAACCATGTAAGTGAAGCTGAAGAGAGGAAGAGGCCATGCTAGTATCTTATACGGCTGGGACAAGCTTATATGTGTACCCCATTCCGCTGTGTTATCATGAGGTGGAAATAACATGTTTGTTTGTTTGTTTGTTTGTTTCCTAGGATTTGGAATGGATTCACGCCCCATTTCTCTCTTACTTGGTGGTGTCATCCTCCTGGAGGCTGTGAAACACTTGGCTTAGTGCTGTAGACTGTGGCCAGAGAAGTAAGCAGGACTTGCTCAGATCGAAGGGCTCTCTGTGGATGTCCAGATGTAACCAGTGGAGCTTTAAAGTGTTCAGGGAAGAGTGATGATGTCTAAGATTTTCCTATGCTAGTATCCACCAAACTCCTTTTTATTATATGTTCTAGGGGATGGAGGTGGGGGGGAAGAAGACTTTCAAGCAACAGAAGTTTTATTCATTCACAGGAAAAAATATTATAAAGATAATGGGAAATAGCTGTCTTTTGTTTTCAAAAGATAGAGCTATGAATTTTTCAGAACGATAATTACATTTTGTTATATTTTATGTACAATTCTTAAACATTAAATGCAAACATATAAGGCACATATGTTGGGTCTTTAATAAGGTCATATTATTATCATTATTTTATTTATTTATTTATTTATTTATTTTGGTTTTTTTCGAGACAGGGTTCCTCTGTATAGTTTTGGTGCCTGTCCTAGATCTCACTCTGTAGCCCAGGCTGGCCTTGAACTCACAGAGATCCGCCTGGCTCTGCCTCCCCAGTGCTGGAATTAAAGGTGTGCGACACCACTGCCCAGCCACATTATTTTTTTCTTATATATTTTCTGGAGGCTTTCTTGGGACACCCAGGCCCCTGTGAAATTTTCATATGAACACATTTTTTTTTTTTTTTTTTTGAGACAGTGTCTCACTATGTATCTGGTTTGAAACTAGCTATGTAGGCCTAGCTGGCCTTGAACTCAAGAGATCCGAAGCTCTGGGATTAAAAGTATGCATCACCATGCACTTCATTTCTAAATGTAGTATTAATTGGATTCGTGGGACTTCGAGGTGTGCTATTTGTTGGATGTCACAACCAAGGAAAAACAAAATTAACGAACGTTTGATTTTCTTGTAATACACCATTTTGTTACATGGTTATCAACAATAGCTCAAAGTTGGCATTTTACATTGATCACATCTTTATTACAGAGGAGAAAAAAGCTTACTGGAATGCTGGGCATAGTGTCACACGCCCAGGCGGATGTCTGAATTGCAGGACAATCCGGACTGCATTATTAAACCCTGTCTCAAAAACAAACAAACAAACAATATATAGTGGAGATGTGTTGCAACAATAAACAGTAAAAGCCCTAGAGGTTTCATGAGTTCTATGGGCAGCACCACCTAGAGAGAAAAATAAAAAGTATTTTGGTAGGGTGTCTCTTAAGTGAGCAGCAGCTCTTCCTAAGCACCACCCAGCGGCCAGGGAAGTAGTTACTCGGGTTAGCCGACTAGAACGCTGTCACTTCGAGGCCCGAGGGCTTGTCTGCTCCGCCCTGCTGCTCCGGCGGGATCCAGCGAAGCGCAGGCTTACAGATACCCCGCGCTGCGGGAAGTCGCCGGAGGCTGGCGCCCACCCCGCCCTGCCTCGCGCAGGCGCGTCCTCGGGCGCCCGCCCAGCTAGGTTCCCGTCGGGCCTTCGCTCGCGGCGACGCGGCGCTGTTGGTGACGTCACGGGCCCCGGGCGCCCCCATTGGTCCATTTCAATAGTCGCGGGCTACTTGAACTGCACGAACAGCCGGCGGCCGGCGCGCTGCTCGCGGCACCTGGGCTCTAGCTCCTCCCGCCCGCCCGCCCGCCCGCAGCGCCAGCTCCGCGCGTCGGCCGCCAGGGTCCCGCGCAGCCTGGGAGCTGCGGGCGCAGTGCACGCTCTGCCGCCGACGGATCCCGACCGGAGCCGCGATGCCGGGCAGCTCGAGACAGTCGGGGCGCGAGGCGGGCTCGGCCCTGCTCTCGCTGCAGCAGGAAGACCAGGAGAATGTCAACCCCGAGAAGGGGGCGCCAGCCCCGCAGCCGCGGGCGCAGGCGGCGCTGAAGGCCGGGAACGCGCGGGGAAACGCGCCGCAGCAGAGACTCAAGACTCGGCGGGTAAAAGGGCGCGAGGGTCGGTGGGAGGGCCGGGCGAGAGAGGGCCTGGGTTTAGCAGAGAGGGCCAGAAAGCACGCTGCGCTTTCTAGGGGCAATCGGGCGGCAGGCTGCGTGGTCCCGGGGTTTCTAGCCCCACAAGCCCTGCCGACCCTTGTATGCCGCCCTTCAGCAGTAGAGGCAGCTTCTTTCCAAAAATGCCCGGGGTCATACCGAGCGATTTCCCCCAACCTCCCCGCCCCCCGCGCGTGTCGACTTCGCTCAGCTGTGTGCCTTTCCCTCCACTTTTAAAGACAGACATTGCTTTAGGATCCAGATTCCCTTCCCCCTCACCATCTGCTTTACAGATTACCTCTATTTCAAGGAAGAATATAAAGCAATATTTTGCTTGGTAAATTCCGCCATTTTAGCCAGACCTGCATTTTTGCTCCACCCTGGGGCTAAAGTTCTGAATCAATACTTTCCCCTAAACTTATAGCCTTGGTTAGTTTGTAATTCCAATCAGTTCTATTTATAGCCTTTGTAGGAATGGCTGTGACAAATCGGTTCACCCTTTATCCTGGATTACTCAAACTATTATTTATCTGGGCTTTGCCTCAAGAAGTTAATTTTTCCTAATAGAGGTTTTGGGAATAAAAGCTAAGACCCACGGGGCAAGAAAGCAAAATTCTCTTAAATTCCTTTTTAGGTCGCGCCTCTTAAGGACCTTCCTATAAACGATGAACATGTCGCTGTTGGTCCTTCTTGGAAAGCAAACAGTAAACAGCCTGCCTTTACTATTCATGTGGATGAACCAGAAGAGACCCAGAAGAGGCCAGCTGAGCATAAAGAAACACAGTGTGAAGATGTCCTGGCTTTCAATGCAGCGGTCTCTTTACCCGGAGCAAGAAAACCACTGGTACCTCTTGATTATCCAATGGATGGCAGTTTTGGTAAGGTTTTTGCTTTTTATTTTTGAGACAGGATCTCAGTCTGTAGCTCTGGCTAGTCTTGAACTCAAACCACCTTGTCTCAGCCTCCCAAATTCTAGATTACAGGCCTGTGATACCATACCCTGCTTGGTACTTTTTAAAAGATCTTTATCAAACTAAGAAATTAGTTGATTGGGTTAGTTACTTTCAGTTTTAAAACTATGTCATTTTGTTTTGTTTTTTCTAGACAGGGTTTCTCTGTGTAGCCAGAGCTGTCCTGGAACGCTTTGTAGACCAGGCTAGCCTCAAACTCAGAGATCTCAAGTGCCAGGATTAAAGATGTGTGCCACCATGCCCAGCTATGACTGTCTTACCTGATCATAACAGTAGGTTAGGATTACTGCAGTGGGCTGAAAAGAGTATCTCAGATCGTATGGCTAGTACTTAGACCTAGTGACCTACAAAATAACTCATCCTTAACAAGCAGGAGGGCCCGGCAAACTATCAATTTTAATTAGATTGTAAATGCTTATTTTAATCTAACTTCATACATGTTTGGCTGCGAGAATAGATTTCAGTTGTATTTATGACTCACTTCTTAACATGCCATTCCTGACAGTGCTACTTGAAGCTACAGTTTCAAGCATTGTGGTATCTGCCAGGCCTTTAAAATCAATTTGAATGCTCATCTGATGCAGATCAGACACTAATGCACAAGGAAGGCAGAGTAGCTGCTGCAGACAGTTCTACTGTTGCTATGATCTCACTGTGTGGAGACCAGAGGTCTGTCTATTAGGATGTTGGTATCTACCACTTTTTGCCTTTTGCTATGTGTGTCAGGGGATGGGGGATGCCTACCCATGCTGGTACATGTGGAGACCAGAGGTGTACCTGACTTTGGGATATCTTTAACTACATTTCCATCTCATTTTTTAATTAGAAAGTCATTGGAAGGCCCCGATTTGGCTAGACTGGTTGGCCATCAAGCTCCAAGGATCTGACTATTCTCAACTACCCCCACCCTGCCCCCATCTTAGGGTTACAGATGTGCACATCTAGAAGTTTTATAGCTTTTTCTTAACTCAAGGTGCTCTGGAAAGAAAAAATGAAAATTACCTCAAAAGGTAATTTAAATGGTAAAAGCTAGAACTGAGTGGTCATGCCTGTAACTAGCACTCAGGACACTGAGGCAGGATTGCCGGTCTGGGCTACAGAAATGAGACCCTGTTTTTACAAACACCAAGTCCCCTAAGACAAAAAAATGCTTATTTCAAAACTTTGTTAAGCATTCTGTCGGAACAGAAACACTGTACCCTCTATTCCCTTGTGGAAGATGACACTTTAAGGTAATTCTCAGTTCTCTTAGTAGCCCATTGATGTACTGTGTTTCTTTTTTGGGAATTAAGTTCATCCTAAATCTATGTGGACAGAAATACTAAGACCAGAATAGGACTCTGTTGCTTTGCCAGAGGGTCTGTTCAGTTGGGACAGATAAATACTTTGGTTTTAATATCATACACAGAATCACCACATGCTATGGATATGTCTATTGTCTTAGAAGACGAAAAGCCAGTGAGTGTTAATGAAGTGCCCGACTATCATGAAGATATTCACACATACCTTAGGGAAATGGAGGTAAGACTCTTCATTAAAAATGACTAAATAAAATTGAAAGGATAATGTTGACATCTATTCACTAGTGAGTCACTCTAATGCTAAACTTATGTTTATAGTGTATATTAATAGCATCTTTGTGAATGGTAAAGTAACCTAATTATAACAATACTGAGTTTTTCTTCAGGTTAAATGTAAACCTAAAGTGGGTTATATGAAGAAGCAGCCAGACATCACTAACAGTATGCGGGCCATCCTTGTGGACTGGCTAGTTGAAGTGGGAGAAGAATATAAATTACAGAATGAGACCTTGCATTTGGCCGTGAACTACATTGATCGGTTCCTCTCTTCCATGTCTGTGCTGAGAGGGAAGCTTCAGCTTGTGGGCACGGCTGCTATGCTGCTAGCTTCGTAAGTACAGCGAGTTCAGCTCAAAGTCATCGTCCAGTCCTCACCACCACCCCATTATACTTTTTGGGTGTTCAGCCTGCATGTATATCTGTGTAGCAAATGTGGACAGTGCCTGCTGAGGCCAGAAGAGGGCACTGGATCTCAAGACTGTGGTGTTATAGACAATTTTATGAGTCATCATGCTGGTGCTGGGAATTGAACCTGGGTCTCAGCCAGTGCTCTAACCATTGAGGCATCTCTCCAACCCCCACTTATTATTTTATAATGAAGGGAATAAATTAAGATTTCCAACTCTTAACATTTTAACACTGACAGTTTTAGGGACAACTGGAGTAGGAGGCGCCTCTGAGTAGAGGATGAAACTTGTTTTCTAGTCTAGAACATAAAACTTTCTAGATCTGGGTTTCACATGCCTTGAATGGGCATAGACCATCCACATTTTAGGCTAGATCACAGAGTTTAAAAGTTTAAAGAAAAAAAAAACTGTTCCACAATAAAGCAGTTACTGGAGTATAAGCATAGCTTCCCTCCATCAGGATATAGAAATGACATTTAAAAGTAAAACATTGGCGGGCGGTGGTGGCACACACCTTTAATCCTAGCACTTGGGAGGCAGAGTCAGGCGGATCTCTTAAGTTCGAGGCCAGCCTGGTCTACAGAGCTAGATCTAGGACATGCACCAAAACTACAGAGAAACCCTGTCTTGGGGGGCGGGAGGGGAGGTAAAGTAAAACATTTTCCCGAAACTTTAGATTATCTAAGTTTTTAGCTACTCTGTCCTTGTTCCGCATCTTGGAAAGCTTACAAATCATCATTTCCTCTGACTACATAGGAGGCATACCAGAAGCCCCTCACTGATTGGCTGTTGATCATCTCAACTAGAGATGGTGGTCAACTGTTAGTAGGGATGTGGTTGATGGAAGTGAGTCTATACAGCCCAAACATTTAGAATAAGACAAAGCCTGCTTCTGAAAAAAAAACTCAACTTAAAATTTCTTTTGTTGTAGAAAGTTTGAAGAAATATACCCCCCAGAAGTAGCAGAGTTTGTGTATATAACAGACGATACCTATTCCAAGAAGCAGGTTCTGAGAATGGAGCACCTAGTATTGAAAGTCCTTGCTTTTGACTTAGCTGCACCAACAATAAATCAGTTTCTTACCCAATACTTCCTGCACCAGCAGCCTGCAAACTGCAAAGTTGAAAGCCTAGCAATGGTGAGTTCATTTTATGGGATTTTTTTTTTTAATTAGCCCTGGTTTTATTGTATAGCATTGCTTAAGAGATTGTTTTCAGACAGTGTTCCAGTACACAGAAAAATACACAGTTGTCCTCTATCTGTGGGTTCGGTGCTTATGAAATTAGCCAACAGGCATTAAAAGCCCTATGCACTGGATAAGTATAGCTCTAAACAGTGTACCTATATGTGTACTGATTAGTTATTAGGTATGATAAGTAATTTAGCGATATTCTGGGTATGTAACACTAGTTTGTGTGAAAATGGTGAACCTTTTATGTGTAAGGCACTTAACTATTGGTGTCCATGGGAAGGGGCTCAGAGGTCCAGAAGAGAATTTCCCAATGGATACCCAGAAGTGACCTTGTTAGAAAAGCACCGGTGGTTTAAAGAGAACATTCTGATAGATGTTTTAAGTTAAGGGGCAGAAATGTAAGCTGAGGATGGAGCAACATTGGAATAATTTTCCCAGGACGGACACAGGACTAGTGAGCATCAAAGACAGGAAAAACGGGTCAGGATGCAAGGATTCAAAGTTTGAGTCTTAGAGCTATAGTGATTATAGTTAATTCTTTTTGTTTTTTCACTCCAGTTTTTGGGAGAATTAAGTTTGATAGATGCTGACCCATACCTAAAGTATTTGCCATCACTTATTGCTGGAGCTGCCTTTCACTTAGCACTCTATACAGTCACAGGACAAAGCTGGGTACGTATAACACTTGCCTTCACAAGTATTAATGTAGCATGAATCTTAAAAGTTGTTTTTTTTTTTTTTTTGGTTTTTCGAGACAGGGTTTCTCTGTGTAGCTTTGCACCTTTCCTGGAACTCACTCTGTAGCCCAGGTTGGCCTTGAACTCACAGAGATCGCCTGGCTCTGCCTCCTGAGTGCTGGGATTAAAGGCATGCACTACCACCGCCTGGCAAAAGTTCTTATTAATAAAATCAAACCTGAGCCAGGTATTGGGGTGAACGCTGGAAGATCAGAGAGACAGAACAGGCCACAGCCACCTCACCTCACCAGTTCCTCAGCTGATCCTGTTTCCTCAGACTGGAAGCCTCTGAGTCCTCATCCAGAATGAATCTCAGCTGAACTGCTGCTTGAAAGCCAGAAAGCTTAACCAGCCAAATGCTTCTAGTTTCTGGTCTTCACGCCTTATATATCTCTTTGTTTTTGCCATCACTCCCTGGGATTAAAGGCGTGTGTCACCATGCCTGGCTGTTTCCAATGTGGCCTTGAACTCACAGAGCTCCAGATTTCTACCTCTGGAATGCTAGATTAAAGGTGTGAGTGCCACCATTTTCTAGCCTTTGTATCTAGTAGCTGTTCTGTCTGTGACCCCAGATTAGTTTATTAGGGTGCACAGTATTTTGGGGAACACAATACCACCACATATTAATGCTACTTTGGGTTGAGCAGAAAGCTTAGCTGGAAGCTTGCATTTGAAAGCTCTGCTTCAAGAATCTTGGACAGCTGCCTGCTGGCTAGCAGTGGAAGTAATCCTCCAGTCAAAATAAAAGATGGAGTGAGCTTAAACATTAAAAGATTAGTGCCAACATTATAATCAACTGAGTGCATTGGTCAGTGCCCTGTGCTGTTACTAAAAACTCAATGGTTGCCTTTTTTCTATAGCCTGAGTCATTGGTACAAAAGACTGGATATACCCTGGAAAGTCTTAAGCCTTGTCTCATGGACCTTCATCAGACCTACCTCAGAGCACCACAGCATGCCCAACAGTCAATAAGGGAAAAGTACAAACATTCAAAGTAAGAATCAGATTCTTTATTCCCTAAAGGAAGGGTACAGTAGTCTGCCACAGCTGCCGAGTACGACAGTAAGTCATGTGTTAGGAAGATGCTGTACGTGGTATTTTCCCCCTGGCATCTGGTAGGTAGGGGAGGAGTAAGGGGATGGGCGCACATGTTCTGAGCATCAAATGATTCTCAACTCATCAGTCTAATCAAATAGAAACCACATTTCTCCAGTCTGGGAGTACATAAATTGTTCTGTGATCTCTGTTTACTAAGTTTTTTTTTTCCTTCTACTCAACAGATATCATGGTGTTTCTCTTCTCAACCCACCAGAGACACTAAATGTGTAAGAATGAAAGACTACCTTTGTTTAAAATGGGAGTCACTCGGAGTTCACACTGTACAGTTTTTATCTTGAGTTTTAATTTTACAATCATTTGAGAATGTAGATGGTATAGCCACAGACAAATTATGGTATCCATTGCTTTTTAAATGGTTTTAATTTGTATATCTTTTGTACATTGTCTATCTTAGATATTTGGCTAATTTTAATTGGTTTTGTTAACATTGGTGCTGCCAACTGTCAGGATAAGAATAAATTGATTTGGAAATCTTTGCAAGTCAAAGTTAATTTGAGATAAAGAAAAAAAAGACTGATAGTGTCGCTTGGAAAAGCTAACTTGGTTTGTTATTAGTGAGGGTGGAAAAGCTTTCTAAAACTTAAACAGGGAAACGGACCTTCCAATTCTGACATTGATTCTAAGCAACTGAACCAAATTGCTGCTGCCTTGGTCATAAAATAGGAAAACTAGACTCTTTTCCGTATGGTAGAGATCCCCAGACTCATTCAGCTCTGCATAAGTTACAGTAGTTTACTAAAATATTTTATTTGTCAACTTTTACAAATAACATGTTTAGAAGATTTTGTGCAACAGAAAAGTTGTACAGAAAGTTTATTCAAAGCATAATGTTAAAGACAAAACGATTTATCAAAGTTCAGCTCTTATAATGGATTTTCAAATAAAAAAATACCCAGGGCTGTTAACAGCACTGAATAAATATCCTTTTAGTAGTATATACATATAAAAATACCATTTTAGTTTTAATTAGCAGTTCTCTTCTTCCTCCTCCTTTTCCCTTGACTTTTACTTGGTGCCTTTTCTCTTGCACTGGTGGTCTGAGCTCTGTGAATAAAGGAATGACAGCTCACTGTATGCCCACTGAATCCTGGACGACCGGATAACGAGAACTCTAAAAGCATCCTGTTTACAGAACTGGGTTCTGGTTTTATGTATACTTGAAAGAAACAGAGTCTGTTACCTGATTTTCTTTGGATTCTTGTCTGGCTCCAGAATGATCATTTCCTCTTCTTCACTATCTGACAGCAGCACTATAGGGGCACCTTTAAGACAGCACAAGAGTAGAAGTAACCACTTATCCACAGCAGAGGTGGGGCCTGATGCTCGCGCCCATTTCCATACCCGGACAGCCAAGCTCTGCTGCCTCGAGACAAACATACATGCTCTTTCCACATCTTACCCTATTTCAAGTAGCTCCTTGCAGTTCTCAAAAAAAATTGTAAAAATCCTATTTTCTGTAGGCTTTTTTATGTAGGCCAGGATGGTCTGGTTTACTACCAGGGCTGACCATGAAAAATGTAGAAAACTGTTTTGTTTGCCCATTTTTCTCTTTAACATTAATTATATATATCTATATATATATCTGTAAATAAAGCATGCAAATCAATCCCTTGCCCATTTGGCTGGCTGTGTATTCTTGTCTCAGCATTCTTTGTTCACATGCTTTAGAAAAGCTCTCCCTTCTCCATCATCCTAGTTATCTTAGCTATCTGTAAACCATATTAAACCTTAGATACACATATGCAACAATGTAACAGTGAGATGGTTAAACCAACTGGATACAATGAATGGTAAGGGATTCTAGTCAGCATTTAATAAATAGACCCAATTATTTTAAAACCTAATTAAACCAACAATTCTCTTCTATGAAGATAGGAAGAATGTGCATCAGTAGAATCACCAGCCAGCCCCTTGCTGTCTACCAGAGTGCATCTGCTCTAGTAAATTGTCTGAGTTCAGTTCCCAGCACCCACATGCCTCCTGGAACTCTAGCATGTGCATACCTAGGCACATATATGCACACATACACTAAATGGAAGAATGTTAATGTTTCTTTATCAGGCTTTTAGAACACAGTAAAACCATTCTAGGGGCTTCTATTCTAATGATAGTCACTGCTGCTGATGTGGTCAATTATATTAACTCACATTTAAAATCCATTTTCTCAGACAAGCCACATTTCAAATGTTCAATAGGTAAACAACAGTGGCTGCTATCCTGGACAATGCATATAAAGAACATTTCTTGCCGGGCGGTGGTGGTGCACGCCTTTAATCCCAGCACTCAGGAGGCAGAGCCAGGCGGATCTCTATGAGTTCGAGGCCAGCCTGGGCTACCAAGTGAGTTGCAGGAAAGGCGCAAAGCTACACAGAGAAACCCTGTCTCGAAAAACCCAAAAAAAAAAAAAAAAAAGAACATTTCTTATTTTGTCCATTTTCCTTTTTTTTTTTTTTCCTGGAGCTGAGGACCGAACCCAGGGCCTTGTGCTTGCTCTACCACTGAGCTAAATCCCCAACCCCAAGGACATTTCTTACCATAGAAAATTCTACTGAAATTTTCTATGAAAATGTCTACTGAAAATTCTACTGTGTCATAGTGTAAGTACACGTGTGTGCTGGTCTCCACAGACCAGAAGACAGTGTTGGTTCCCTTGGAGCTGGAATACAGAAATGTGGGTGGATACTGGGATCCAAATTCTTGTCTGTCTTATTTAGCATTAAGTATCTTCACAGCTGAGCCACCTACCTCTCTGACCCAAATAATGAGCCTTTTTTTTTTTTGTTTGAGTCAAACAATGCCACTTACAGAGATGAAACCTTTAGGAAAAACCTTCAAATACCCATGAATAGATTTTTATTTGAGACGATCTCTATTTAGTTCTTGCTGTCCTGAAGCTCCCTATGTAGAAAGAGATCTTCCTGCCTGTGTCTCCCCAATGCTAAGATTAAAGGTGTATGCTACCACATCTGGCCAGATGTAATTTTTTTTTTAATTGTTTAAAAGTATCGCTATCTGGTTGGGGATTTAGCTCAGTGGTAGACTGCTTGCCTAGCAAGTGCAAGGCCCTGGGTTCGGTCCTCAGCTCCAGAAAAAAAAAAAAAAATATCACTATCATTTACATGCCAACACATACCACTAAATCCCAAAATATTTAGCCTTCCAAGACAGGAAATATCCCTATGTATGATCTACAATCTCCATACAGATACCTTTTTACATATGTACAAGTTTATATATGTTTATATCTATAGCTTATATACAGTTTAGATAGTTTATAGCTGTCTCTATAATATACATTAAAAGCCAAAAGCATCACCTACCTTGGCTTCCAGTATCAGGAACTCCTCCAGTGTCCATCTTTGTATCAAGAATGACCGATTCATCAATGCCCCCTTCCTCCTCTTCTTCCTTCTCAGAATCCTCTAGGTCACCCCAGGAGTTTCCTATTCCATCTCCAATCTGGGCAGTTCCAGGAGTCCACAACACAGGTTCAGAAACACTGAACAAGTTAAGAAAACTGAACATCCCAAATTGCTATCTAATGAGCTATTTTCTTACAAGACTGCTGCACGTGTCCCACAAATTCTTAGGAATAAAAATAAAACTATAGTACGGATGGCTGAATAACATAATTGGACATCACCAATAATTTGGTAATGAATGATTTCAAGATTATGTAATACCATGTAAAGAACATGTTATCATGTATTGAAGTAGTTTGCAAAGGGAAATGAATGCTAGAATTTTGTTTGTATTTTCCTACAGTACTGGAATGGAACCCAGAGCCTTATTCATAGCTAGAAAAGTGCAGTACCAATGAGCTACATCCCCGGGCTCTAAGTTGGTTCTTAAAATAGAAAAATGTGTTTTTTAGAGATAGCTAAGAGAAGCTAGATGTCACTTAATATGGCATATTTTTCTCTTACAGTTTGAATTCCCCCAAAGCAAATTTCAATATGCACATTATAGCCTTAATACAACAAACAAACAAAAAAAAATGTATGCATCTTGTTACTGTAAAAACTACCCAATATTAGATACACTTCTGGAGGAGGTTCGGCTTCAGCAATAATTTCTTCTGCTTTCTCCTCTATGTTGGAGGTATCAACAGAGGCCTTCTCCATTTTAAACGCTGTGATCCTCTGGTTTGCTATCGACTCTGCAAAGCCAAACTTTCCACCTTCTTTCCTGTATGTGGGTTTGGGTAGTGGTTTTTGGAGATGACAGTAGGAAAAGAAAAAGATTACTATTTTGGCTTTGGCAGATAAGAAATAAACTTGCTTAACTTCACCACTTGTCCTCGTTAGCTTTAACTGTAAACTTGACACAGCCTAGAGTCAAGAGAAGGGAGGCCCTGATCAGACCACAATGGCATATCTGTGGAGGAGTATCTTGACTGTTAATTGATGAAAGAGGGCTCAGCTCTCTATGAGGGGCACCATCCCCTGGGCAGCTAGTCCTGTGCTGTATAAGAAAGGTAGCTGAGCCTGAGCCTGTGAGCCAGGATTAGCATTCTGGGCTCGGCTGTACTCCTCTGCTCTGAGTGAGATCCCCAGTAGACATGATGCTACATGAACTAGCAAGGAGGCCTGCCTCCAGGTTCCTCATGGGCAACTGTGATTTGGAACTGCAAGCAAGTAAATCCTTTCCTCCCCTAAGTTGCTTTTGGTCAGTGTTTTATCACAGCAATGGGAATCAAACTTGAATACTACCGTAGTTATCAAGACAGATGTCACCATAATTACTGAAGCTCTGCTGCATATGTACTAGGTACTTGAAGTATATTCTCTAAGCCTCCACAGGACAAGAAAGTACACTGAAGTGCTGGCTATTTGTTGCTTAAAGTAACAGGAAGTAGAGCTATGAACCAGCCTGTTCTATTAATTTGAGTTATTAGATTCTTTTTTTCATAAGAGCATGTTCACTTCTAAGAAAACACTTCTGTGACTTTTTAGAATGAAATCTCAACTAAATACTAGTATATACAACTGAGATTAAGTAAAGACCAACTATGCAATTATATGGCTGCCCTTGTGTGATAAAAGCCCTTAGAAAACATGCATTTAAAGAGCATATATAGTTCTGAGAAGTTAACTTACCTAACTTTCTGATCATTTTCCAAAGCTTTCTGTATTAGCTCTGTAATTTCTGCTACTTTCACACCAGCTATTTTACTGCATCTCAAAACCTGTTTGTAAATTTGAGCTGTTAGTTAAAGACAACGAACTAAATGGCTTTTTCTAATGAAACCAAAACCATGACATGAATTTTCTACCTTTACACTTTAAGCATTTCTTTTCCAAATACAAGATTAAGGCACAGTAAATACAGTTAAGACAAAAATCTGAAAATCACTTAAATTTTGAAGGTCTAGCACATTAAGGGAACAGACTTGAGCACTTTTTTTTGTTTTTGTTTTTTTGAGACAGGGTTTCTCTGTAGTTTTGGTGCCTATCCTGGATCTCGCTCTGTAGACCAGGCTGCCCTTGAACTCACAGAGATCTGCCTGGCTCTGCCTCCCAAGTGCTGGGATTAAAGGCATGTGCCACCAACCGCCTGGCATTGAGCACTTTTCTTTTGCAACAGTTAAGACACCACAGAGACCACAGATAAAATGCTCAGGAATACAGACTTCCTTTCTGTGAAAGTAATCCACAGAAACAGAATCAACAGTGGTGCTGATGACAACGTAACATCCACTGAGCACTCTATCCCAGACACCTATAATCTGCCTCTACATTCATCCTTCCATCCTTTCTACAACACCAGCAATAGAATCATCCCCTAATGTACAGAGACCCAGAGATGAGTCACTTGCCCAAAGGCTATAAAGATCAGCTAAAATCTGAACTGAAACAGCTCCCTTGGACATAATGCTTATAATGCTACATGGCACCCTGTTTTCTAATAACCTCGTGAATCTGATATGTGGCTGGGTTTGAGTATCACTGCTGGTTGTATCCAAATTCCAAAACTTAGTTTTCTCTTAATGTCTGCATTTAATACTTTAAAAAGTAGTAATATGAGTCTTTCTTCACTGAAGGAACTAAGGTGTTCCTCCAGTCAGATCCTAGAAGGACAAATCTAGGGAAGGCAAGGATAGGAAGGATAACTCACGGCCACCTGTTAGAATGTAATGTCTGGACTAAAACCAGATTCTAACATAACTAGACTTACTTATCAAAAGTACCCTGCAGCTTTTGGTTAAAAGATAACTAAGCTATGAGTTTCAATTAAGGATGCATGCCTTTAATCACAGCACTCAGGAGGCAGAGGCAGGCATATTTCTGTGGGTTTGAGGCCAGCCTGGTATTACCCAGGACAGTCAGAACTATTACACAGAGAAACCCTGTCTCAAAAAACAGAAAAAAAAAAAAAAAAAAAAAAAAAGATAATTTTAAGACAAATGAAGTAACAAGAAAACTTCTGAAAAGAGACCTCTTACAGGGAAACTAGTCAAGGCACCAACCTGGTCTTTGAGCAGCATTATCCCACCACTAGACTGAATAGTACAAATTTCTCGATGCTTATTCATGGCGATCACCAGCAAGCCATCCATTACTCGTTCTTCTCGCTCATTAGGGTCCACCAATAAATATGTTCTGAAACAAATGTTAAATGGTCCTGAAACATATCTGAAGATGAGTGCTGTTTCTAGAATGGGTTTTTTAAAGTTAGCATCCAAAGTCAACTCTGAAGGAGCTGAGTCACTTCAACTCAACAATTTCAGTTACATGGAATGTATGTTTCTCTGGCCATTACAATGAAACCACACTAAGTCAGACTGAAATTTAAATAACATATAACCCAATACTTACACCATCTCTTTGATAAAATGACTTCTGGCTCATTAATAAAGACTTAGATAACATTAATTGGGTTCATTTTCAAGTGGCACCGAGGCCCTGAACTCTAAGTTCTAGAACCTGTTGATTGCACAAAAAAGAGCAGTTCCTGCAGTGCTGGCAGACACACGGGCACTGGGCTGCTCCAACTGCGGATATAAAATACTCTGTGCAAATAGATGAATGCAAAATCTTGAATAATCTTTAAAATACTGGTATATAGTAGAATGAAAATATTTTACGACGGGCGGTGGTGGCGCACACCTTTAATCCCAGCACTCGGGAGGCAGAGCCAGGCAGATCTCTGTGAGTTCCAGGCCAGCCTGGTCTACAGAGCAAGATCCAGGACAGGCACCAACTACACAGAGAAACCCTGTCTTGAAAAACAAAAACAAAACAAAATTTACATCTATAAGGTTAAAAGAAATATAAAAAAAAATTTT
Organism: Peromyscus maniculatus bairdii; assembly: GCF_049852395.1. Classification (NCBI taxonomy): domain Eukaryota; kingdom Metazoa; phylum Chordata; class Mammalia; order Rodentia; family Cricetidae; genus Peromyscus; species Peromyscus maniculatus. Next base: position 2,581,497 of record NC_134857.1, read on the forward strand.
TTTTTTGGTTTTTCAAGACAGGGTTTCTCTGAAGTTCTGTACCTTTCCTGGAACTCACTCTGTAGCCCAGGCTGGCCTTGAACTCAGAGATCTGCCTACCTCTGCCTCCCGAATACTGGGGTGTGCGCCACCACCGCCCAGCTGAAATATAAAAATTCTTTAACTTGTTTTTATCTTGTTTTCAGAAAGGACCCCACTATGTTTCTGAGTTTTGCCTAGAGTTTGCTATGGAGCCCAGGCTGGCCTGAAAGCCACTGAGGTCTTCCCCAATTTCTGGTTTCCATACTTAATATGTTTCTTTTACCTTTCAATGTGACTATTGGAAAATTTTAAGTTACTTTTATGGCATATACCTTTTATTTTACTAGACAATGCTGGTCCATTTTCCTAATACAGAATTAGCTACAATAACTAAAAGTTGAAATCTTTTTATCTAGTTCTTATGCACGAAAGAACTTTCCTGAAAATCTAGGAATCAATCTTTACTTAGAAAGAAGCACATTCTGTGGATATATAAGACTCCCCATTGTATACTAAGATTAACAAGGAGTTGTGAAGAAAAGGCCAGACAGCTGAAGGAAACAAGTTTTCTAGTTTGCAAATCACTTTCCCTTGCAATGTGCTTCTAGAACTACCCCCTCTACTCTGCTTCACAGTACCTGCATTTCATTGGTCCACAGGAACTCTTCCCCTTTCTCAAATGAGAGCTCACATGTCATTCCCAACACATTTGTCTAGCCCAAGTAAGGATCGCATTGAATTCTTATTCTGTAAGTATGCTATGAGCAGAAAAGTGATGGGAAGTGTATTTTTAACAACTGAATTTTGTCACTTCCATTCCAAAACTTACAAAGACAGGGAGAGACCAACAGATGCTCTACTATTCTTTTTTTAATTTTTATTTATTTATTATGCATACAGTGTTCTGCTTGCGTATAGCCCTTCAGGCCAGAAGAGGGAGCCAGATCTCATCACAGATGGTTGTGAGCCACCATGTGGTTGCTGGGAATTGAACTCAGGACCTCTGGAAGAACAGCCAGTGCTCTTAACCTCTGAGCCACCTCTCCAGCCCCAGATGCTCTACTATTAAGGCCAGCGTGTCTGTGGTCGTGTCAGAACAGAGCAACAGAGGTCCTAGCTTGGGGCTGGAGACACAGCTCAGCTAGTAGTGTTACACAGCACACACAATGCCTGGAGTTCAGTCCCCAGCACCACATCGGCCAGGCACGGCAGTAGATGCCTGCCTGGAATCCCAGCACATGGGAAGTGGAGGCTGGAGGATCAGAAGTTCAACGTCACCTCAGCTGTACAGAGAGCTCAAAACCAGCATGAGATATGGGACCCTGTTTTGATAAACAGGATCCAATTCCCAGGTATACGTACGTCTTCGGCCCATGACAAGGCCCATGACACTTACCCTTGCTGGAAGAAAGCAAAACTGACGCAGATGGGCATGTGGTGGATGCTCAATGGCACGGGGTCGCGCTCTTCGGGGGTATACTGTCAGAAGACAAGGCCAAATCCTTAGAGTCAGCAAATGAGAATACAAAACTCACTTTGCTATCAGACACTAAGAAGGTGTTCATTGTGAGTAGCTAAGTAATGTCTTTGACAACTGTGTTCCTATTTTATGATGATAAAACATCCATCTATGTCTAATCTTCTATCCCTGATGCCTTTTTAGTAAGGTGTATGTCCACTGCCAACAGGAGCCCTGGCACTTCTCAGAATAAGGGCTCTACCTCCATGCAAAACTAATCACACTCTGTTTTTAAATTTCCTTATACACTCCTTCCTCTGTAGGAGCACTGTTCTGGCCTCCAAGTTTTCAGATTCTGCTCTGGCAAAGTACCTCAAAACAGCATTATGAAAACTTGGGCACTGGATGGTTCCCTTTGCAACTCAGGGCTCAAACAGTACACTGCCATTATTCTAGCATGTGATATATATGAATCAAAATTGACCAACCTGGCAAAAAGAGGAGGACAGCACAGACCACTGGTTCTCACAGTGATCCCTGGACCAGCACTGGGACTGTCTGAGCACTGAGTTAGAGGTCTAAGTTCTTAGATCCTATCTCTACCCTCCTGCATAAGCAGGGCCTAGCAGTACATTGTTAACAAGCGCTCCAGGCATTTCCGATGAATGTGTATCATCTACTTGGCTTAGGGAACAAAAGGCCTGAAGAAAACACATAAATCTGATGATCTCAGTTCTATTCAGGTACTGCCGGCCTCTCAAGAGTAAGCATCTCACGCTGACCCTATACAGAAACCAACCCATCTCCTCTAATAGTCAATCCAAAGAAAGGGTCACAGAGTTGTATTTCAGAAAACCAAGTTGGGTTATGGTATTACTGACAGACACTTCTGTAAGGGAACTGGAAATTTCTAGGGCAATTTTGAATACCTGCAGTTTTTGTCTTATGAACAAATACTAGAATAAATCTGAATACCATCTGCCACATGCCTCCACTAATAACTACCTGTCAGCACATCTAGGGCACCCATTCGTTCATGGGACCAGTTCCAGTCTGAACTCTGGAAGCTTACCAGCGTTACTTCCTCTCCTTGGACAGAGACATCAGGTCTTCGGAAGTGACACAAGGCTACGATTGCAGCTATGCTGGCAGCATCAATAATATTTCCATCATGATTTAATAAGTGGAGGTCTACACGTATCTGCCAAACCTGAAAGTGAATTTAAGATAAAAATAAATCCTAACTGATCACGACCAGTAGCCACTGGAAAAGTAACACTGCACACATTTTTCTTTTTTTAAAAAATTAAATCATGCAGTTAATCCTTCCAGTTTATCCAGTAAAAATGCAGTTAATTTTAAGAAAAACATTTGAAATACTAATAGTAAACTTTTCTATGTGAGTCCTTTGAGAACATGACAATATGTAAATAAATGGAACCATTCCAACATTTAAAACCTAATTATGATTTTTTTTTTTTTTTTTTTTTGGTTTTTTGAGACAGAGTTTCTCTGCGTAGTTTTGCGCCTTTCCTGGAGCTCACTTGGTAGCCCAGGCTGGCCTCGAACTCACAGCGATCTGCCTGGCTCTGCCTCCCGAGTGCTGGGATTAAAGGCGTGCGCCACCACCGCACAGCTAATTATGCTTTTTTAAAAATGTTCATTTTTAGTTTACATGTGTGTACATTTACTTGCATGTATATGTGTGCCCCACTCATGCCTGGTGCCCCCAAAGACCCTAAGTGTTAGATCCTCTGGAACTAGAGTTGCAGGTAGTTGTGAGCTGACATGTAAGTGCTGGGAACTGAAGCCAGATGCTGAAAGAGTAACCAGTGCTCTTAATCACTGAACCATCTTTCCAGTCTCCCAAATGTTTTGTGTCTGAATAACAGTATCCATTGTTATGAATCTGGAGCATAATTCCCACCTTTTCACCAGCAACAACACAGAGAGATTCAGTGTCTATACACTTTGAATTTCTTAGACACCTTTCCAAGAGTCGATTTAGCTTCACCAAGAGATCTGACTGCCTATGGAAACAAGAATGAACTAATGTCATGAACTACAACTCTGAGCATTAAAAGAACAGTTTACTGTTGTTAAATTCTTCTATGGCTAAAGGAGCTTAAGAAAGAGCAAAATACCTGCCAGGTTCAAAAGCTGGAGCAGCCATCTGAGAAAGTTCAAGGTTAAAAAACAGAATACCTTCTGTTGCCCTATTGAGTTTTGGAGAAACAAGTTCACAGGAAACCTGCCCAAGAACTCTGCAAAAAATAAAGGTACAAAGCAGTCAACTAAACATACTTCCCTTTCAATGAAAAAAAAATGAAATGAATAACATATCAATTCTAAATAACACAATGTGACTTAAAAGCAGAAATTACATATAGAATGTAGTAGACTGGGGCCAGCAAAGCTGGCACACAAACGTTCACATACAGAATAATAATGTTTAAATGTAAGATTCTGTGCAGAAATACATACACACACACACACACACACACACACACATATACCTAAAAAGGATGGCATAAAGGAAATCTCTTGCTTCTTATATCACTCAAGAATAAAAGGGAAACTGAGACATCCTCACATTAAAATATGAGAGACATACAGGTAACAAATTCTGTGTGATCGATGTCAGCTGCCTACATGATTTGTAAAGATCACGAGGCACTATGATATTCATATAGGAGAAAGCACTCATGGTTAAAAGTTAAAGTGTGACCAGAAAACCAAAAAGGCTTGCATTAAAGAAACACATTTCTCATCAGATAAAAGAAAGCACTGATTGGATTTTTGAGCTGCTCGGTGAACAACTGAGTCAGTATGTAATTTTCATACCTCCTGTGGCTTTATCTAATTGAATCCTGTTACCTTGTTTTCCCAAGTTCTACAATACAGCATCCATAATCTGTTCCGAATGAGATCCTGATGTTCCTGTAATCATAGGTTTGTCTCCCATCCAGCCGCTGTAAGCAAACATTTACTTCTTTAACATATTTATGAGTATCAACTTTGTCTGGTCCTGGTCCCCAACACCCCCGGCACTGACAAATATTGGTGGCTTGCGGCTCAAAGAAATTGGCCAGGATAAAACATTGGCCTGGGGCCGGGGAAATGGGCAGAATTCACACTGGGAACCAGTCCACACCACCACCACACTACAGACCAAATTGACAATGAATCCACGGGCCACCGGAGTCCACCCCGCGGGCAACCCGAGTCTACGCCCAAAGCCACCGTTGCCTCGCACCTTCTTCTCCTCGATGGCCCGGAGAAGGAAGCGGCGCTCGCAGTTGGAGAGCGGCGTTTCCTTCATAGTGTCGGGACACGCAGAAGAAAAAGCGCACCAAGAAAACTCCACACGCTAGCTTCTTCCCGGCGTGGAAAATTGACGTCATCCAGGCGCGCGGGTTCGGAGCGCGGTGTGGGCGGGGCTAGAGATCCCGGACGGCTGCTGCAGGGAGGGGCTGTGCAGTTTATCTTTCAGAAGTTCGTGGCTGGACCCGGGGGGCTTTGCAGAGGAAATGAGCGTCTGCAGCACAGCCCTGGATTTTTTTGTTTTTTGTTTTGTTTTGTTTTTTAAGACAGAATCTCATTGCGTATCTCTGGCTGTCCTGGAACTCAACAGCGATCCACCTATCCCTACAACTCTTGCTTGCGGGGCTGGGGTTGGGGGTAAGAAGCAGGGATTTCCCCAGCTCTTGACTCTGGCCTTCTACCAGCTTCCAGACTGACCCAGGTTGTGGGCAGTCTCCAGAGGATGCTAACTTCTGTCAAAGAAAGCCGGAAGGGTGATGCGGGCGGGCCGGTGGAGAATCCTCGTAAGCGCTTGGTGATGGTGAGGACCAACCAAGTTATGGTTTTGGGAGGATGTAGCAGGCGGAAGGTAGTTCACTTGAGACCAGGGGACAAGAAAAGAAGTGAAGCGACGCTTTCCATCCCGGTGCACTGAAACCTCGTTTGTCGTTTTAAGTCGGCAAGGCTTATTTTTTACAGACGCAAACGTGTTCCCCATTTGCTGGCCAGTGTCCTGGTCTACCCACATCAAGAGATGGTATTTGGCTGGAGAGATGGTTCAGCGGTTAAGAGTACTGGCTGCTCTTCTAGGGGGGCCCAGTTCAATCCCCAGCATCCACATGGCAGTTCACAACTGTCTGTAATTCCAAGTCCAGTGGATCTGAATCCCTCACAAAGACATGCAAGTCAAACACCAGTGCATACAAGATTTTTTTTTTAATTAAGAGAGGGGAGGGATGGTATTTGGCAGCTGGCAAAAGTGGGGCAGCAGTAGGTGGCCTTCTAGTGCTCATGTCCCCTGTTCCTACCTTTTTTTTTTTTTTTCAAGTGACAATCTCACTATATATCACTGGTTGGTCTGGAACTAACAGAATCCACCTATCCCTACAAGTCATAACAACTCTTGCATGGATTTGGGAAGCAGGGATTTCCCCAGCTCTTGGCTAGCTAGCAGTTTCCTGACTGATCTTGTTTCTGGGATTCAGTGCTACAGTTCTTGGCTCACGTCGGAGACCTCGGCCCCAAAGACTTGACAGCTCTGATGCTTGCTAGTTATCAGGACTGCAGTTGCTGGTCTTGCTCTCTGTTCCCTCTGGCCGTCCTTGTCCAGTGCAGCCTTTCTTCCAGTCCAGGCTGCTTTTGAACTGCCCAGGTGCTGCTTTGTCAGGGGTTGGGCTGCCAGCTGCCTTGCCGCTGTCTCAGCTCGGCTGCCAGCTCGCTCCGCTGCGTCTGCCATCACCACGCTCTGCTGTCCTAGCTGCTTTTCATGTTTCCCCTCAGGTCACAGAACAGAAAGACAGGAAAAGATCACTGGAAAGAAAACTTTTATTAGGTCAGATGCTTCAAAACCAGAGGAGACAGCACAGGTTAGTGTCTTTCAGGCAACTCACTAAGTGATCCTGAGCCTTCATCTTTTACTGTATCTGGACTTTTGTTTCCTCAGAAACATAATGGTTTAACTGTGGAAAACAAAGAATTTAATGTTTTTCTATCACCATCCAGCAACATATACTGGATAAATATATCTTTGGATAATATTGTGTTAAAATTTTTGGTGTAGGGACTGGAAAAAATGGCTTAGAGTTAAAAATACTTGGTCTTTCACAGGATCTGAGTTATCAAATTTAGCACCCACCTGGGGCACTGTACAACCACCTATAACTTCAGCACCTGGAGATCTGAACACTCTTCTGGTCTCCAAGGATACTGTGCACAGCACACATGCATCATCACACAGATATGCACATTTGCACATATACCCAAGTACCTCCATTTTATTAGTATGCAAAATTCCTTTTATCCTTTTTATTTAAAGAAGTTTCCTTATAATTTGTTGTATATTTTACTTGTATGCGTAGTTTACATACTTACATACTTGGGGTTATGTAAAACTTTCTCAGGTGAAAAGGGGGTAAGAGTGGAAAAAGTTTAAGATGCCCTAATACAGAAAATCTGGTACAAACTGTTCCTAACCACCATGGCTGAGTCCAGGAGACTGGCAACCAGCTGCAGTCAGTATGTAATGTTATCAGAGTGTCAGTGGAATAGTCAAGAAGGCTGGTACTGTTTGTAGAGATACAGCTGACTGACTGACAGTTCTTTTGTTGGGACAGCAGAGAGAGTCCAACAGGTGCTGAATAGGAAGTCATATTGCCCAGCCCCACTGTCTTTGTTTATTAACTAAAGAATTAGCATCAGAAGGAACACTTACTATGAGAACACTAATAACACTAATAGTGATTTTCAGAGCTCTGAAATCTTAAGAGCGTTCAACACCCGTCTGTGCCCTAGGGGGAAGCAGGCCACCTCTTCTATCTCACAGAAACTTTAGTAATGGTGGAAGGCTTAATGCTAGGCTTTTGGGGAGTTGAAATATGAAATACTTAAACCCAGGAACTCTGAATTGTCTGGTCTCAAATCAGCCACTGCTCTTGACTGTTTCTGTGATTCTGGGCAAGTTACTTAGAATATATGCTTTGTAATAGGCTGCAACCTATGAGAAATAAGGATGAGTCAGTATGTGTAGAAAGCACGGTGAAGAGGAAACACCAAGAAAAAGCTTGCATGTTACTGTTTCCTTTTCCTTTAGAAGTTGCAGCTGGTGCACACCTTTAATCCCAGCACTCAGGAAGCAGAGGCAAGCAGATCTCTGTGAGTTTGAGGCCTGGTCTATAGAGTGACAGACAGGGCTATACAGAGAAACCCTGTCTTGAAAAACGGAGGTGGAGAGAGAGAGAGAGAAAGTTGTAAGCTGTGACTACATTGATCCCAGTAGGTTTCATTTCTCACCTTTTTATTCTGTCAGTGATACATTTTTGTCTCCATTAGTAAAACTTCTGGAATGTATGTGCTTACTAAATATTTGAGTTTTTATTGTGTCTTAAGAATGATCACAACAGGATTTGGTAGCACAAGGCTTTACTCCCAGGACTGGGAAGGCAGAGACTAGTGGATCTTCATGAGTTCAAGACCAGCCTAGTCTATGTATTCCAGCCCAGTGAACACTGTGAGACTCTGTCCTAAAAAGAAGAAGGAGGAGGAGAAAAAAAAACTGTTCTAGAATAGGAAGTGGAAAAAAATCTTTCAGTTCAGAGAATTTAGAGTTGCTTCAATCAGCAATAAAACCCAAAGCAAATGAATCATTTTGTTCACTGATCAGTGCTATCTGAGCACAGGACTGTTTAGTAGAATTCTAGAAAATGGTGATGTTAAAGGTGTTTCAAACAGAAAGAATAATATGCAAAGACCATGGTAAAATGGGCTTATATGGCCAGCAGACAGGAATTGTGTTCATACACTTAGTTCATTAGCTTTCAAGATAGCCAGCAGACTAAGGACACAGGACACTCAAGCGAGCTCTTATTCATGTTTGTAGAAAAGTTTCATACATTTTTGATGTCTTAGAGTTTCTATTGCTGTGAAGAGACACCATGACCACAGCAACTCTTATGCTGTGAAAACATTTCATTGGGTGGCTTACAGTTTCAGCGGTTCAGTTCATTATTATCATGGCAGGACATGGCGGCATGCAGGCAGACATGGTGCTGGAGAAGGAGCTACAACTTGATCCTGAAAGCAACAGAAAGTGATCTGTCTCACAGGGTGTAGCTTGAGCCTAGGAGATCTCAAAGTCCACCCCTACAGTGACACTTTCCCCCAATAAGGCCACACCTACTTGAATAAGGCCACACCTCCTAATAGTGCCATCCCCTTTGGGGGCCATTGTCTTCCAAACCAACACACTTGGGTAAGCCAGTCTTCTAAATCTTCAGCATCTCACAGCAAGCACTCCATAATTTCTCTTTTTAATCTCTATGTGCATGTGTGTGGAAAGTGTATGCACACCACATCACATGTGGAAGTCAGAGGACAGCACTCACGTCAGTCCTGCCTTCCAGTTTGTTTGAAGTGGAGTATGTTGTTATTTGCCCTTATGTGTTCCAGGCTAGATGACTCAAGAGCTTTCAGGCATGTCTCTCTCTCTCTCTCTCTCTCTCTCTCTCTCTCTCTCTCTTTCTCTCTCTCTCTCTCTCTCTCTCTCTCTCTGTTTGTTTTTGTTTTCTCGAGACAGGGTTTCTCTGTATAGCTTTGGAGCCTGTCCTGGAACTCACTCTGTATGTAGCCCAGGCTGGCCTCAAACTCACAGAGATCCGTCTGGCTCTGTCTCCCGAGTGCTGGGACTAAAGGCGTGCGCCACCACCCAGCTTCAGGCATGCTCTTATTTCAGCCTCCCACCTCTCCATAAGTGCTGGGATTACAGACACATACAGTTCAGCTTTACATGACTTCTAGGGATCTGAACTTGGATCCTCATACTCCTGCAGCAATCACTTTACCGCCCATTGAGCCCTCTTTCCAGCCCATGTGATTTCTCCTTCTTTTCTGAAACAAACAGGCTTTTACAGACATAATCTATTCTTTCCTGCAAGGCAATTTAGTATGAAGAGAATAAACTTTTGTTTTGTTTGAGACAGTTTCATGTCATAGCTCAGGCTGGTCTGAAGTTCACTGTCATCCAGGGTAGTCCAAGATAGCTATAAACTCATGATAACCCTCCTGCCTCAGTCTCCCATATACTGGGATTATAGGCATGAACCACTACACCCAGATAAGAGAATTTTAATAAACGTTGCTGTTATTAAACTTTAATATCTTTAATCATTAGATTTCTACAAATGCAGTTGTACCTTAAATTTTTATTGTGGGGTGTGGTGGTTTGAATAGGAATGGCCCCCATAGGCTCATGTGTTTGAATGCTTAGTCACCAGGGAGTGGAACTGTTTGAAAGGATTACAAGGATTAGGAGGTGTGGCCTTGTTGGAGGAAGTGAGTCACTGGGAATGGACTTTGAGGTTTCAGAAGCTCACTGTATGCCCTGTGTCCCTCTCTGCTTGTGGATCAAGCTGTAAAGCTCTCAACTACTGCTTCAGCTCCTGTCTGCACACCACCATGCTCCCCACCATGATGATAATGGACAAAACCTATGAAACTGTAAGCAAGCCCCCAATTAAATGCATTCTTTATAAGAGTTGCCTTGGGGGAGGGCTGGAGAGATGGCTCAGAGGTTAAGAGCACTGACTGCTCTTCCAGAGGTCCTGAGTTCAATTCCCAGCAACCACAGGCTCACAACCATCTGTAATGAGATCTGGTGCCCTCTTCTGGCCTACAGTCATATCTGCTGTATACATAATAAATAAACCTTAAAAAAAAAAGTTGCCTTGGTTATGGTGTCTCTTCATAGCAATAGAACAGAGACTAAGAAGTGGGATTAGCTGACTGTAATGCACATAAATGTCAAGAGAGTTGCAAGGTAGGCAATTTAATGACATTTCTCAAAGATCATATTCTGATCTCTGAAAATGGTGAATATGTCACTCAATGTGGCAAATATTTTGTTGTGGTGGGATGTCTTTCTGTATGCTGTGAATATTTGTTGCTCCCATTGGCTAATAAATAAAGCTGTTTTGGCCTATGGCAAGGCAGCTTAGAGGGAGGTGAGAAATCCAAGCAGAGCTTCAGAGAGAAGAAAGGAGAATAGGGAGAGACGCCTAGCTACTGCCTGAGAAGTAGCAAAATACCAGCAGACCAGTAATGCCACAGCTAAGTGGAAAAACATAGATTAATAAAAATAGGTTAATTTAAGATGAAAGAGCTAGCTAACAAGAAGCCTACCGTAAGGCCATACAGTTTGTAAATAATATTAAGCCTCTGAGTGATTATTTTATAAGCAGCTGCAGGACCGTGAGGTCGGGCAGGACCATAGAAACTTACCACTACATTTTGTAGCTGTGATTAATCTTGAAGCTGAGAATTTCGAGATGAGTGGATTATCCTGTACTACCTGAACAAGTCTATTAAGAGTAGAGGAAGGGAGGCAAAGGAAAGAGAGACCAGGGGAAGGGCATGGTGGCAAGAGACACTGAGATCAGAAAAGAAAGAAGGCACCATCTAGCTAGCTTTGGAAAAGGAAAATGATTTCCAAGCAGAAGGTTCCCTTATGGATACCTTTTAGATATCTGGCCACCAGAACTCTAAAATGTTAGGCTGCTGTCAACCCTTTGGTTTCTGGTAGACCACTATGACAATATGCCATGGGACAGGTGGCTTATAAACAATAGAAATTTATTCCTCACAGTTCCAAATGCTGGAAGATTCAAGATCATTGCAAAACCAACTTTGTGTCTATTGGGGACTTGTTTCTAGACTTAGAGATAGTGCTCATGCTGTGTTCTCAAACTGTAACAAGTTATGGGGAGCTCACAGGTTGCTTACATGCTAATCCCATTCATGAAGCCTCTTCCCTCATGTCCTAATCATCCTCCCAAACCATCACATGAGGGTTTAGGACTTCAACACATAAGACTTGGCAAGTAGAGGCCGGGGACAACTAATACAAATGATTCGTCTATGGCAAGCAAGGAGAAGAAAGCTTATATTGTTAGATAGTATAAAAGATGTGTACTTAAAATGGAATTTCAGATAAGCACATTATTTTGTTAGTATGTGTCCAATTTGTCCCAAATATTATACAGGCAATACTTGGTTGTTGGGAGCACAGCATGAAGGTCCTTGTGTCCACAGATCTCCAGGGAAAACCAGGAGTGTTAAGCATGCAGGATTGTCCTCTCAAAGGAATGCACATAAAACCTGTTCTTCCATCCAGAAAGCTGAGAATTGGAGGTGATTAATAGCCTGCTGTTCTGTGATATCTGTTGCACCAGGCCATATCAAGCTCCTACAGGTATGACCAGAGGCGGCTAGTAATCTAACTGACCTTTATAACCAGAGGCTCCCCCAAGCTCCCATAACCAGGACCAAAGGTGGCTAATAGCCCAAATGTATGCTATTTGTATGACTGAGATCAAGCTGGAGCCTTCCCTAGGCCCTTAAGCTAATAGAGGCAGTCTATCTCTAGAACCCATCTTCTTAGAAGAAACGGCATGTACCCTGAGTTGAGTTTCAATATAATTACACTTCCTTATTCACCAGAGATTGTACTACACCAGGAAACTTTTTTCCATACTATACTGTGTTTAAATTTGTTGGGAATAAACTGCCTGGCATCAGTTCTCCGAAGTCCTGATCTAAGTTGACAAGTCAATCTGAACCGAGCTTTCTGAACCACTGCAGGGTTCCCTCACTTGATTAAAATGCTTTACTTTATCTCAAATTCAAATGTAACTGGACATCCTGTAATTTTTTTTGCCAACTCTTTAAACCCTGAACTAGTTAGTACATGATGGGTCTAAAGGAGTCAGATACAAAATATAGGCTGCTAGTTCATTTGTCTCCCTAGACATTATCCTCATCACCTCAATCCATTCAAATATACACAACCTGCTAAAAAGGTTTTTTGCTCCTTTTAACTAAATTTCTGATCCCAAGATCTTAATTAGGAATTCCAGAACTCCTACTGAACATAATTCATCTAAAAACAACAACAACAAAAACAAAAAACAAACAAACAAAAAAACCCACTGCCACTCACTTCCTGCTGTGATCATCTCTTTGGGAGCATAGGCAGTGACTTAGGCAAAGACACAACCCCCAGATCCCATTCCAGACAAAACTGAGTCAGAAACTCTGAGAGCAGGACTCAGTAGTCTGAATGTTACAGTCCCTGAAATTCCTACCTTTGAGTTCTTAGGGTCTACTATTATTTTCTCTTGAATGACTTTCTTTGCCCTTCTGAGGATGCCCTTCTCAGGGGCTGTTAGCTAAGCAGAGTCCCTCCATTTTACAGATGAGCAGAGATGAACAGAAAAAAAAAATGGATTTTCCAAAGTCACACAGCTATTTAAGTAATAGGATTTCGATGCAAGCTGTCTGTCTTCTGAAACCCTGTCTTATGACTCTTGCTAATAGGGATTTCTACATCACAGATAGTATATGTCACAGAAGGGGGTACTGAGCCATAGTACAGCTCAAGACACAAAGTGAGACCTCATAAATATTCCTTGAATGTGTTTTTTTGTTTGTTTGTTTGTTTGTTTTTGTTTGTTTTTTAAGACAGGGTTTCTTTGTGTAGTTTTGGAGCCTTTCCTAGATCTCACTCTGTAGACCAGGCTGGTCTCAAACTCACAGAGATCCGCCTGGCTCTGCCTCCTGAGTGCTGGGATTAAAGGTGTGCGCCACCACTGCCTGGCTATTTGTTGAATGTTTGACTTTGCAAAATTATATCATTAGGAAGTAAAACACCTGCATATTTTGTTATGATTAAATAATTGTTTATAATAGCTAGTTAATTTACAGTTTTGGGTTCCCTGTGTGTGGTACATCAGCTTTGCAAATTCATTTTGTAAAATAATCTGATGTTACTTGGACATTAGATTATCTGGGAAATTTTGTTTGGACTGAGCCTAGGCTGGCTTCTGAAGTTCACCTCATCTAGTTCTAAGGGCAGGCAGACTATGTGTTTGGGAACCTGGTTTAGGGTATTGCCTGAAAACAGTGCAAGTTCTTTCTCCCTTTAGTTTACAGTTTTGACACTTCTGGATCTTTGGGGACTTCTGTTTGCCTCCAGATAAAATATGGCTTATACCTATTAGTAATGAGGTCACTGAACATTTTCTTCATAACTTTAGCTTTTTCTGAAATGAACAAGGTGATTGCATAGTCCTGAAGAACATTTAAATATACAACAATCAACTGATGCCCATTCGAAGCTATAACTCCATCAAACTGTGGAGTTGATCCAACATAAAATTAGATCACTCATCTGTTAGTAGAGAAGTTCCAACAGGAAAATGTAGGTAGGACATGAGTCACAATGTGACATTCTTCTGCCCTGTTAGCAAATCCTATTTAATTAAATCACGTTTAGAAGGATTTTTATGTAAAAATGTTACATATCTAACCCATTGGCTTCTAGACCTCTTACACATTTGACCATCTCAATGTGATGAACTGGACTTTGGGAATAAGTCAGCCATCATCCTGTGGAAGCCTTTGCAACTACACATGTTTCCTTTGCACATAATTTGCGATCATTTAAAGCAAAGAATTAAACCACAAGTGTTTTTCCTTTTATTGTGTTGTTGTTGTTGTTGTTATAGTTTGTGTTTAGGTGATATGGTCTGACATGAAGGCTAGTACTAAAGACTGTAAAAATATTAAAATGAGGAGCCCTCCCTTCTCAGTGTTTCCTCCTACCATTACAGTTGTTAGGAGGTAAGGAATAAATTCCAAAATGTCAGCTGGTCAAGTTAGAAGTTCACAGCAACAACATTTTGTTTTGTTTTGTTTTTGTTTGTTTGTTTTTTTGAGACAGGGTTTCTCTGTGTAGCTTTGTGCTTTTTTTCCTGGAACTCACTCTGTAGTCCAGGCTGGCCTTGAACTCACAGAGATCCTCCTGCTTGTGCCTCCCGAGTGCTGGGATTAAAGATGTGCACCACCACCACCCAGCTAACAACATTTTTAAAATGATGATGTCTTAGCTTAAAATGCTTCTACTGGGGAGTTCCAGTCAACAGCCAGGATTGGGAGCCAATGGGAAGGGTGTGACTTTGGTCACAGAACTGTGAGTTGCACTCCACACCGTGTTCTCTTTCCTTTTCTACTTTCAGAGTGTGGAGAGGTCTTAGCTGAGTCACAGAACAGCTACAAATGATGGGGGCACTGGGAGAAAAGCAAAGAACAGATCTGGAATCTTGAAGCAACACCAACCCCATGCTGATGTCCCTGGTGTGTTTCCAGAGTTCCGATTGACTCCTACCCCTGGTGCTCATGTTAACGAGAACCCAGTCTCTTATTTGATTTTTCTGTATGGTTTGCCTTGGAAGATACTTCCTGTCCTTGATTCCAGGGACCTGTAGTTTCTCTTGCTTTTTTCCTCCCTTTGTGGCCATTCCTTCCTGCTTCCTTTGAGGATTTTTCTCCTCCACAAAGTGATCACCGTGCAATACACTTGACCCCTCAGCTGAACTCTGGATGTTTCCAGATGTGCCATGGGTATTTCTAATTCACTCTATCCACATGAACTTGTCACTCTCTGTGTCCCCTCTTGTGAGTGGCAACACCCCCAGAAACCGGTTTTTACGGTTTAATTCTTAGTTCCCCCTCACCACACTCTCCTCATTACCAACCTGGTGATTTAAGACTAATGAAGAAATTGTTCAGAACTGAGAAATTTCACACAATCCAAACCCTCCAAAGACATCTAGCCATTGAACATGTGTTTCACAAGCTCCTCTGTACAACACACTATTTAAATGGAAACACTCAGGTTTTATACTGAAAGAAATACATGCTGGTGCATTATCATTTCGTTAAATAATTCCATAGCAGTAAGCACTGAGAAGAATTATATATAAAATTCAAACTAGTGAATGCACCAGAGTGCTGAGATGTGTTTATTTGATACCTCATTGTATGCAATGTAGATAAAAATCAGGAAGAAACACAAGATCTGCTTAGCAGCTCCTACTGGGACTTGGAGAGAACATTTGGCTCATACCTACGTAGACTCAACAGCCTGGGAATTTTAGATGGGTGGCTTCACATTGTGGTTGCTTCTCTTGGGCTTACATGTCCTTTGTGTGGAAGGAAGGTAGGTACATGTGTGTGTCTGTGTATATGAGGATGCACGGATGTTTGTATGGAGACCAAAGACAACCTCAGGTGCTGTTCCTCATGTGTTGTCCACCTTGAGACAGGGGCTCTTCCTGGCCTGGGATTCACTGATTAGGCTAGGCTAGGTGACTAGTGAGCGCCAGGAATCTGCCTGTCTTCAGTGCCCCAGCACTGGAATCAAAAGCACACCACTACATCTAACTTTTTAAGTAGGGGTTGGAGATTGAGCTCAATCCTGTTGCTCATAAGAGAGCACTTTACTGAGAGCTATCCCGAGTCTCTACAAGCCTGCTTTGACTGTAGACTTACAGCATTGGTTAGGAGGACTTGATTCTGTCCCAAGGCACCCAGCAAACTGTGATGGCTAGTTAGCTTACACTGTGAAACATTGTACTTAGTCGTGCAGTCATCTACTCACACTTGGTGATGCACACTGGCTATTAAAGAGCTGCCAGAGAGCTCAGAGGCACACAGAGGGATGCTTCCTGGGGCCAAGCTCACCCCACTCTCTCTGTGGGTGTCATATTACTCAGAAAGAAACAGGAGACAGCTGCAGAGAGTTGGGGCCATTGGCTGCAGAGCTGATGTCAGAGCCCTTTTGGCAAGGAGCATCTGTTGGTAGCTGTATGAGGAGTGCCAAGATTTTCTGGGCTGCCGAGAACAAGTGTGGGTGGATGGGAGAACAGAGGCAAAGAGAACACCACTAGTCCATCTTTGAACACGAGTGGGAAATAAGGAAAGAGGTGGGACACAATCTGTATTGTAGTGAGTGAGCTACAGACAGGGAACACAGAAGAATGGCTTCAGGACCAGGGCCATGCTGACACTCAGTGATAGAGTCCCCAAGAAGCCCAGATGGACTTCCTCTGACTCCAAGCCAGTCGAGAGAGGGAGGCAGGGTTACCAGTGCCTCAGTGACAACACAGTACTGTCTAATAAACAACTGGCCTCTGCAAGAGTGGAAACTACTCTTAATGGCTGATCCGAAAAATCTCCATTCCCCCCCCCCCCCGCAAATTTTAAAGCTTCTCAAGGACAATTGAGAGCTGTGTCGAACTGAAAAGACCACCCATTTTCCTGAGGAAACCAGCCCAGAAGATTCCCCTTCCTACCCTGTGCTTCCTCAGGTCGGCAGGACCCCAGCATGCTGGAACTCCGAAGGCACAGCTCTGAACAGTGGCAGGGAACTCCTTGGAGACAGGAATGACATCCGCTCATCTCTGCACTGTTCAAGAGTCCATCAGGAAGGACATGAGTAGCTCCTGTGAGCTGCTACCCAGTGACAAGGACCTTCCCCCCCCCCCCCCCCCCGCAGGCTCCCAGGACCATGTAGTTGAACTGTCTTGCACCAGGGATGCCCCCAGCAATTTGCAGGCTTCCCGCTCTACCACACAGCTGTTCCCTTCCCGTTGTTCCATAACTGCAGGTCTGAGTGCTGCCTAGGGCCTCACAGGCTACGCCCACTGCATGGGCAATCTGCTCCCAACACTAGTGGAACAAGTTCCTCAAACTCAGGAGCAGCTGTGACTTTAAAACAGGATGCTGGAACACAGAGGCACCAGCAGATGCCAGGATGCTAACACACACTGTGAAGCTTAGAAGGGCTTCCTCAACCAGGCATAAAAGCCAGGGGCTTGGGCTTGGCTTCCTGGGCTACTGCTTGGAGGAGGTGGGGGTGATGTAGCCATCAAGGATCTGAAGCAGAAAACGTTTAGAACAGAGAGGGGGCCGGGCGGTGGTGGCGCACGCCTTTAATCCCAGCACTCGGGAGGCAGAGGCAGGCAGATCTCTGTGAGTTCGAGGCCAGCCTGGGCTACCAAGTGAGTTCCAGGAAAGGCGCAAAGCTACACAGAGAAACCCTGTCTCGAAAAACCAAAAAAAAAAAAAAACAAAAAAACAAAAAAACAAACAAAAAAAAAAAGCAGAGAGGGGAGCCCTACCCCACAACCCACTAAGTGCTAGCATACTGAACCAGACTAGATCGACAAAGTCATGCTCATTCTACCAAGGACTCCATGTTGGCTGAGCAGCCTCTTAATTTGAGAGATGGGCAAGTGATAAGTAGTGTGGAGCTGTGGAGACAGTCTCCCATACATCCTCAAGTGCGCAATCTTCCTGTCTCAGTCTCCCAAGTCCTCATAGTATGGGTATATACTATGACAATCAGTTGTATGGTTTTCAAAAGTGATTTTATCCCTTCTCAGTGAATAACATCTCACACTGTTTGAAGCCCATTATTTGTTCAAAACATTAATAAATTTCTATTTCTTTTTCTATTCCAACTACCATTACTCTCCCCATTTTCCCTATTTTTAATCCTAATATATACTTACGTTGAAAATATCTTACTAGCTTGTTTTATCATAGCTCATTATGATCATATCCTGTGAAGATAACTGCAAAACAATTTCTATTATACTGACTTACTGTTATAAATGCTGGTAACCTACATTTGATTAAAACAGCACAAAACTATACTCTTAAAGAACAATCACAAATGGCACAAATAGGGAACATTAAGCAAGACTTCCAGGAAGTCTCGGACCTAAGAGGTGGCACTGGAGCCCAAGCACTGGGACTCTTTCAAGCTCAGCCCACAGAAGGGGTGTTTAGCTTCATGACCCTACATATGCAAATCTGAGAGAGGAAGGAACTCTTATTTGACTAGGTGACCATCAGGGTCCCTGGAGGTGGGAAACTTTGTTGGAAAGGGCCTTACTGAGGCTGGTATTGACAAGAAACACCATTACAGTGTTTGAGGCTGGTACATTGTTAGGTAACTAATGTTCAGGGGGAGACGCATTTGCTACACGGCCCCAGCTTGGCACTGTTGGAAGGTAGGGCTCAGAGGAGGGTTGTCTTTGAGGACATGCTCTTGAAGCAGACTGAGGCTCCTGTCCCTTCTTGTGTCTTTACACTCCATCTGTGATACGAGAGCTTTGCTCCACTCCCAATGCCTCACCACGACGCACCACAGGCCCCAAAACAAGGGGACCAACAACCACGGGCTGACCACAACAAAGCCACAAGCCAAAATAAAACCTTCTTTGTAAGTTGCTATCTCAGTTTTTTGTCACTGATAAATACCTGAGACTTAAAAGGAGCAAAGATTGATCAATGCTTTGTCTATTTTGCAGACAAGGCAGCAACTGAGTCAAGAGAGTTGGGGCCCCTGCCCATTAGGACGAAGCCAAAGGTTCCAGAGCTCAGACACATAGTCACCACATTGCAATAGGAAGCAGTGTCTAAAGTTACATGCTTTTTGAAAATGCTTGATTGTCTAGGGTGGCAAATATTAAATTCTGACAAAGTTGTATCTACAGTGATAAGTTTAAACAAATTTCATGTTTTCATTAGAAAGCCTCTAGAAAAAAGATTACCTGCACTAATAATTCATTAAAAACATGCAATTGTTTTATTTTTATATAAATTTCATAACTGGAGAGTATAAGCAACATTATTGGAAAACTTATCTCACAACTTAATTTCACAATATTAAAAAAAATCACAGTGTGAAGAATAGTTTCAGGCATACTGCCATTGTGAGTGAGCTAATTTTTACAAATACTATCAATAGTTACAGAACATCAGAAAAAATAACCATTCTTTTATTAACATTCTGTTTGTGTTCAAGCTAAGAACAGATATTACTTCCCCTTGGTAGCATGAATTGTGAAATTCATTAGAAATGCAGGTTTGTGGATGACCTGTCGAGTACACCAGTTTCAAATTCTTCTGTGAAATGATTATTGTGATATAAAAGAAGACACAAATCATAGGTTGCCAACTGCTTGGTAACAAAATATTCTTCTAGTATTATTCAGTCTTTCTAAAGAAATATATAAAATGAGAAGAATTTGTGCTCCAGATTAGCTGAGGACTAATAGAAATCTTTTCCTTGGGGTGGTAAAAAATCAGGATTTCTCCATCTTAAGCCTAGACAATACATTTGTATGTGGCCCCAAATCCACAGGCAATGAACTCACTGCAGCTGTGCTTATCTGCACACGATCTGGACAAGAACACACCCATCAATGTTCATCAACATACCCATCACGGATGAGTGAGGTAAGAATTCCTTCCCGAGGGAGACGTAAACCATATTTACCCGTCCTTCATAAGTTCTCAAGGACAAACCAAACTTTACCCCAGGTAACCAAATATTGTATTGAGCCTGTTTACAGATCATGGGTAAGGAGTTGTCTGCCACAGTATAGGCCCCCAAAGCAGCTGCACTGAAAAGTTTTTAGTCAGTATGGATGATGATTTCCCCACAGACTCACAGATGCCCCCTTCCTTTAAGTTCCGGTCAAGTATGTCCTCAAGTATGTACCTACCAAGACTTTGAGGTCATATGCAATTAGGGAAGAATTGCAGACAAATGCCTGGGAAGAGGCATGGAATCTCAGGTAAGTCCAATAACTCTCCTAATCCTCCTTTCTTCTTCTTCTTCTTCTTCTTCTTCTTCTTCTTCTTCTTCTTCTTCTTCTTCTTCTTCTTCTTCTTCTTCTTCTCCTTCTTCTCCTTCTTCTCCTTCTTCTCCTTCTTCTCCTTCTTCTCCTTCTTCTCCTTCTCCTTCTCCTTCTCCTCCTCCTTCTAATTAAAAATTTTTTTTATTTGTTTTACATACCAACCACAGATCCCCCTCTCCTCCCTCCTCCCTCCCCCATCCCCTCCTCCAAAAGGGTAAGGCCTCCCATGGAGAGTCAGCAAAGCCTGTGTAGCTTGGTCTGTTTGAGGTGCCCCTGGCAGTGTGATCAGGATCTATCCCTGGTGCATGTGCTGGCTTTTTGGAGCCCATTCCCTAGGTGGGACGCCTTGCTCATCCTTGATACAGGGGGGAGGGGCTTGGTCCTGCCTCAACTGAATGTACCAGGCTTTGCTGACCCCCTCTTTCTATGAGGGAATGTCAACAGTCAGCAAGCCTGATGGTGATGGGCACCTTGCAAGCAGGGACAGCAGATCTGATGAAGAAAGCCAAAGGAATTGCTTGGAGGTCCAAGATCTACAACTTCTTACCTTATGACTTACACAGGACCATTAGTTAATAATTCCTAAGAAAGGGAAAGCCATTCTTCAGGGGTGTAGCCCTTGATAAGATGCTCATGTTCAGTAGATAACCTCATAACCACACTGTACAAGCCACTCAGTGGGTCACACACAGGAAAAAACAAACAAAAAGACATGAAGGTAGGAGGGGGGAAGAAGGGTTTATGTGGGGTGGGAGCGGGTGAGAAAAAGGAATTGGCATGAAACTGACTAAAATTCGTTATGTAAATGTATGAAACAAAGAGAATGAAGGGAGAAAAATCAAAGATAGAAAACAAGACAGCATACACTCACAAACAAACAATGAAACACATGCAAACGACACTGCTCACAGCAGCCAGCTGGGGTATCTCATTAACACAGCTGTCTTTCTCACACCCTTTCCAAGTAGGACATGCTGTGGGCTTGAGCAAGGAATTTGAAGAGATCAGTGTAAACAGCTAGTAGGAGACTTCCTGTAGGCAGAGTCCATTTGATTTCAAAGAGAATCTGAAACACCTCCAGCTAGCAGCTAGCTCAGGCTGCTCCCCAGGTTTTCTACATAACACCGGAGGAAGGTGTGATGATTTTACCAGGGAAGAAAGAGTTAAAAGAAGAGCATGTGCCCGGGTGGCCTTGATTTTTCTCTGGGGAACTGCCATGCTGTGCTCAGTCTTGCTTTGTGGTTTGCAGTGGCTATTTAGAAACAACCAACCTGCTCATTACACTGAATGACTGCTGAGAAGTGAAAGGAATAATGTGCTGGCTGGGGAGGGCAGTAGGCCTCTTCTGTTGTGGGTCAAGGGCCTTCCAAGAGCAGAGTGCTCTCCAGAAAGAAGGGTTCCAAGCCTTGCCTGTCATCACCACAGCTGGGGAGCAATCCACCCGGGCAATCTCCCCCTTCCACCGTCCCTGGTTTTGGCAGAAAGAACAGAAGGGTGTGGGGGTAATTGTGTGTATGCCCCTAATTTAGGGAACAGAGACACAAAGAAGTTACGGCCATGCCCAGAGTTCAGGGCCTGTGCCAGAACAGGACAGCCCAGAACCCTGGCCTCTGAAGTTTTCATCCACTTTTTCTCCAACACCTGAAAATCTGAGGGAATTCGGCAGAGGGAGAGCAACTTGGTAAAGAATCAAGACATCAGCAAAACAGCAAAGCTGGTGTCTGGCTGGCTTCCTCTTCAAACAACCTTTCAGCTGACAAATACAGGAGGAGAAAAGAGAAAGAACTGGAAATTGTGAGCTTCTCTCTCCTAGGTGAGGAATGGTTGTGGTACTGCTGGGAAGGATGGGGGAA
The DNA here is from genome assembly GCF_049852395.1 of Peromyscus maniculatus bairdii. NCBI lineage: Eukaryota > Metazoa > Chordata > Mammalia > Rodentia > Cricetidae > Peromyscus > Peromyscus maniculatus. The sequence continues at coordinate 2,603,396 of NC_134857.1, forward strand.
TGTAATTCTTTCTTTCTTTCTTTTTTTTCCTTCCCCGAGACAGGGTTTCTCTGTGTAGTTTTGGTGCCTGTCCTGGATCTCGCTCTGGGGATTAAAGGCGTGCACCACCACCGCCCGGCGTGTAATTCTTGATGTATAGTGAAGTTTTGAGCTCAGCAGCTCAGCCCTATGACCTATGGAGAGACTGACTATAAGTAGCCAGTGATGGGTGCCAGTGGAGAAGGATCATGATTTTCCTTTGGGTATTGCAAAGCTTCCTGTTCATTATTGAGTAATTGTTATGTGCAGTCCAACCAACAGATTTCAGATGGACTGAAACCCACAAGACAGTATTGGTAGTCAAGCGCCATTAGTTTATCAGTACCCTGAACATTTTCTTTTTCCATGCTTTGTGGAAACAACAAAAGAAAACAACAGGACAGTCTCTTCATTGTTGAATTTACAACCCATGGCTTTTGAACTTGTGGAAAGTGGGGAAAGGTTTAAAGTCCTCTACACCTCTAATGCTGGACATCTTGTTTAGGTGTTGAGATTAATTAAAGACAGCACATATGATTGAAGTGTGCATAAATATAGACAATCAAATACGAACTTCTCGAGACTCCAGAGGAAGAGTCAATGGTGTGTGTGTGTGTGTGTGTGTGTGTGTGTGTGTGTGTGTGTTTTGCTTGCTTCACACACGATCCCACTTAGTTTAGTTACAATTCTCTTATTCAAGTACTAGATGTCTTTAAAATATTATAGCCTGATTTGACAGATAAGAAAAATGATGGGTTTGAATATATCAGCAAACTACTCTCAGAAATACCAAATTTAAAAATAGTGGAATTCTATCTAAAATAGGACAGAAACAAGTTTCCAGGACAGTTTGGATTGCTAGCCCAACAATGCCACCAGGGATGCAGGCTCTGTTTGCTTTGCCATGAGTTTATCAAATGAACTTATCCTGTGGCTGGTTCTGGAGGATGCAGGCTGGCTGCCAGCAGGTATTTGGATATGGGGGTGGGGGCAGAGAGAGGGAGAAAGAAAGAGAGGGAGGAAAGAGAAAAGGCTGGGAGAGTGGAGGAGGAGGAGAGCGAGAATCTTCAACATGTGAATTACAGGATCACATCAACTTTCTGGGCAGCCGCTCTCTTGCCCTACCCAAGGCCATTCTCTCTTCCTTCCTGTAGAGAACACCTAGACCGCCTGCTGTGGAGCGTCCCATGAAGTTTCCTGTCCCACAGAGGTGGGAGGAAACCTCTCTGCTACCTGGCTTCTGGTGGTATCTTGGGAAGCGGCTGGTAACTGTGGCCCTTGGCTCTTACAGAGAGATTGATTACTCCTCCAGCCCAGGACACAGCTTTGGTGGCCTTCCCAATACAGCGACAGCAGACTCTGCAGTACTGATCTGTTTCTTTGTGCCTCCAGCCTTGGGCTGTGATTTTGTGTATCTAGACTTCACTGTTTTACATCTCTCCCCACTTAACAGCCTTGTAACCATTTAATGGCTACAGAAGCTTTGTTCTGTTTTGGGGGAGGCTGTCTCATATATTAAGTCAATGTAGGCCACAGGCTCTCTTGTAGACCAAAAATAAGAAACCATTCTATTCTCTGTGTGCATTTTTAGACCATTCAGGACCCACTTCTCTGAAACAGTTTTATCTGTGCCATAGGGGAAGAGGGAGATTCCTGAATAAAGTCAGAATTCTGATTAAGGAAGAAAGAAAGCTTTGGGACTTGGTGGTTAACCAAAAGTGTCCCAGGATAGACACCCAAGGTAACAGCAGCACTTAAAATACCCAGCACAGCACTGTGTACCATAGGAAAGGAGAGCGCTGGGGACCAGGGCTGAGATCCAAGTCTGGATGTCTTCGTGTTCGCTGCGGATGTGTGAACAACAGCTTGGAGCACCAGATGTGAGGGCTCGGGCTGTAGAGTCACCAGATCTGACGAGCTGATGATTCACCAACAAAGTGTCCTTTCCATCCCTTTTCCTCTTGGAGCAGCCTGTTTTAGCTGTGGCACCTGCTCCTGTGGGTACACCGATCCCAACGCTATCAGCTCCTCCAAAGTCTGTAGACCTTGTTGGTGTCAGCCGTCTCAAAGACCGCTTTTAAAACTGAGTTGAACAAAGCTCTGTCTCTCAAAAATGCTAAGACGCTTTCTTTTGCTACATGACAGTATTGATCCACGTCTCAGGTTAACCACAGTCGGATTGACTCCAATGTTCGTGACTAACTTACAGGAAAGACTCTAAAGAAATACTGCTTGGCCATGATTACAATCTGCCACTCAATATTTTTCTTCAGGAATGGGATAGATTTGATACATCATCTGTTGTGTTTAAGACATTCTAAGCTGAGAAGAGAATCTAAAATGGTTTTTACAGAAGAATTCTAAGTGGTAAATTTGGGATCATCCTACAGACCCTGTGCTGGCTAGTTTTATGTCAGCCTGAGTCATCTGAGAAGAGGGAGCCTCAGATGGGAAAATGCCTCCATAAGATAGAGCTGGAGGCAGGCAACCCTGTAGGGCATTTTCTTAATTAGTGATTGATGGGGGAGGGCCCAGGCCATTGTGGGTGGTGCCATCCCTGGGCTGGTGGTCCTGGGTTCTATAAAAAAAATCAAGCTGAGTAAGTCATTATGAACAAGTGAGTAAGCAGCACTCCTCCATGGCCTCTGCATCAGCTCCTGCCTCCAGGTTCCTGCCCTGCATAAGTTCCTGTCCTGAGTTCCTTCAATAAAGGACTATGATGTGGAAACATAAGCCCAATAAACTCCTCGCCTCCCCCTCCCTCCCCCCGCCCAGCTTGATTTTGGTCATGTTGTTTCATCACAGCAATGCTAACCCTGACTAAGACAGACCCCTCACAGAACTCTCTTCCCAGATGTCCCAGGTGTCCTTGCTTCTTTCCCTCCTCATTGATATCCCTAGACCGTGACTGTTATGCCCAGATCACAAGGACCCCCAAAAGACCCCCACAGAGACCGAATCCTGTATGTAAAAGCAAATTGATTTTCAAGCTCAGAGCGTGGACTCTGTCCGATGCAGCAGTGAAAGCAGAGAGCCCAAAGCCCAGGTGGGGTGGGGGTTTCTATCATAGCAGAGGTTGGTGTGAGGGGATTTCCAGGGTTCAGGACCCTGATTGATGGACATTTGTCTAGGGTATAGGGAATGTTTGGGATGTCAGGTATTTCCTTTTCCTGAGTCCAGGTGTTGCCTGCCAGAAGCTGTGTCTGAGCCTCTAAGCTTGTCATGGCAGCTGTGTGGTCAAGCTGTTTTGGGCCACCCCCACCATGAGACTTGAGAAGCTCATCACAGATGTCTTATTTACTGAAGAGAATCTTGTTGTAAAAGCATTGCATAACCACTTCGGCTATTCCCATGGGATGGAGTGGGGGAAGAGGAGAAGGCATAAGGTATGGACGCTGCTGTTGGTTAGTTAACTTTACACAACATTTTCAAGTAGAAGGATTGACCTTTCTACCCTCCCACAGCTGTGACAGTCTCATAGCCTTTCTAGTCCTCATCTGGCACATGACAACGGCGAATAAGGATGGCAAGAGACTCTAGTTTGTACCACTTAGGAATGAATGAAGCAGAGTATGGATCCTATCTCCAGAACATAATGAAGTGCTTTGAAAGCTGCCTTATCTAATCAGAGCTCCCTACATCTACTAACTCAGTTCTCATGGCACCGGGAAAAGGTGCAGAAAAATCTAGTCCTGTCAATCATGGCCAAACCACCTCTCAAGACCATAGCACGGGGCAGAATTGTTTCTTTGGTTTCTCTTGGGTTCCTTTCGGACCCAACTGAGCCAGCCTTATAAAGGTTCTGGAAGCCTTGTGCTCCCCCACCCCCAGACTTCCTCTACAAAGCTGCCTCCATCCTGTAGGCCCCAACAGGTAAGCTTAGACTGAAAACCGACCACATTCTACTCCAGGTGCCCTTGTTTCTGCGGCACAATTACAAGACAAGCTGTTGTGCCTCTGCTCTTGGTAAATGTCCGCGGTGCCTCTTATGACAAAGGATACGTCATGTGAAGGTGGGGAGGAACCAGGCAGTCAAATAGCTCTTAACTATGTACCACAGATGTCAGAGGCCGGGATTGTGGGGTCTGGAGCAGCATTCAGCCATTCTGAGAGCCGTGGGGAGGAGATAAAGTGCTTGAAAATACACAATTCCTGACGGAGTTGGGAACAAGGCAGGCTGTATTAGTGGGGGTGGTGTGTGTGTGTGTGTGTGTGTGTGTGTGTGTGTGTGTGTGTGTGTGTCCCCGTCCATAGTCCACATTATGGGTGGTGGTGTGGACTCCAGCATTCCCACCTGCGCATTGCAAGAGTTCTTTGTAGCCGAGGAACATGCACAGCTTTAATCTTTAACATACTTAGGTTTCTTTCCACGGATTTCCATTAATATGCATACTTAGGAGGAGAAAGATTTGTTCCTCTGAGCTATTTATATCACGGAACCCAAAATTCAGATGGTCTTAGGGTATATGAATGTAAAGAAGAAATAAGAAGGAAGGACATCAGTGTTCCTAGGTGTGGTAGAGGAAAAAGTTTATTGTAGATAACGTGGAGAGCATAGCCAGAGAGTCCAGAGTGGACATGGCCAGACTGAGGTGGGTCATGTGGGAAGAGGGGAGGGGAAGACAGGGGAAAGAGGTACAGCAGTCAGGAGGGCAAAGGAACAAAAGCGTGGGTAACCAAAATGGCTGGATTGTATAGGGAAGAGCCTCTGGGGGAAGGGCAGCCCAGCCCCTGGGCTGGAGAAGTTTAGGGTGGAGGATAGGGTATGCCAGCCATACCGAGTAAAAAGTAAGGACTGAGGGATGCTGGGAGAACCTGGCAGCTAGGTCCACTTTACTAGGTTAAATGGACATCTCAGCCACTTGGCCCTGGGTTTGAGACTTAACAATATAAAATGCTATGACAGCTAGAACATACTGGGAGCATGGGATAAACATAATGGTATTCTTGCGGCAATAAAGTTAGTTTAAATGCAGTCTGTTGAGAATGCATAAAGTATTTATTAATATTTATAAATTCATTTAAGCTGCTGAGATAATGGATAGTCTAAGTAGAAGTGAATCTGAGCATGGCAGCATAAAACCTTTATCCTTCATCCTCTTTCCAGAACATCTTCTTTCTTCAGGAGGATACTTACTCACTTGAAGTGTTGACCTTCAAGATTTTTTTTTTCTGAGGCAGAGTCTGATGCAACCTAGGCAGCTTTGAATTTCTGAGCCTCCTGCCCCAACCTCTCAATTTCTGGGATCACAAGTGTGCATCACCACATCCACCTCAGCCTTCAAGGTCTCCAGGGGAGGGTCCCCTGCACTTTCAGCCTGGTCTTGCCAGACTTCTTATTTGTTCTACTGCAACCTGCCTCTGGCGGCATCTCATCCTCCTCTACCTCCAGTCCTGGGGACTCCAGCTCTTGGAGGAGACCCAGGGTTCCCTTAGCTTATCAGCATTCCTTTGGGTCAGCTGCTGATCCCAGAAACACTCTCTACCAGGGACCCCCAGTGGCCACACTGGGCTGGGATGCTGGTAAATGATTTTCACTCTCCTTCCTGCTCTCCATTCTGGCCTCTCCAGAATTATTCTTGGTCCTCCCACCCTACCTCCACATCCAGAGGGTCAGAGAAGCAGAACAAGCCACATGCAGCCTCACCTTGCCAACTTCTCAGCTGATTTTGTTTCCTCAAACTGGAAACCTCTGAATCCTCACCCGAATGGAACTCAGCTGAACTGCTGCTCAAAAGCCTAAAAGGTTAAAAAGCCTCTAGTTCCTGGTCCTCACGCCCTGTATATCTTCCTGCTTCCTACCATCACTTCCTGGGATTAAAGGTGTGTGTCTTTCCTAAGCAAGGCATGAGATCTCAAGTGCTGGGATTAAAGTCGTATGCCACCACACCTGGCTTTGTTTGCAGTGTGGCCTTGAGCTCACAGAGATCCAGACGGATCTCTGCCTCCTGAATGCTAGGATTAAAGGCGTGTGCTACCACTGCCTAAACCTGTGTTTAATATTGTGACTGTTCTGTTCTCTGACCCCCAGATAAGTTTATTGGGGTGCACAATATATCAACCACACATAATAATCAAAACACTAAATATACAGAACAAAGAAAGAATACTGAAAGCTGCGAAGGAAAAGGACCGATAACATATAAAGGAGACCTACTAGGATAATTGCCTAACTTCTCAATGGAGACTCTAAAAGCCAGAAGGGCATGGACAGATGTGCTGCAGACTCTAAGGGAACACAGATGCCCACCCAGACTACTATATCCTGCAAAACTTTCAATTACTATACATGGAGAAAATAAGACATTCCATGATAAAACTAATTTAAGCAATATCTATGTACCTACAAATACAGTCCAACAGAAGGTGCTAGACCAACTCCAACCTAAAGAGGTTAACTACATCCAAGGAAACATGGGATAAATAATCAGGTCATGGAATCTCTTTCCAGTCTTCAGTTTCAATTTTTTAAGCCATTAGATATTGTGGTAGTTTGAATGTAATTGGCACCCATAATCTGCACTATTAGGAGGTGTGGCTTTGTTGGAGTGGGTGTGGCCTTGTTGGAGGAAGTGTGTCACTGTGGGGTGGGCTCTGAGGTTTCCTACGCTCAGGATACCATGTCTCAATCGACTTCCTGCTGCCTGTAAGATGTAGCACTCTCAGCTCCAGCGCCTTGTCTGCCTGCACACTGACATCTTCCCAGTCATGGTGATAATAGACTGAACCTCTGAAACTATAAGCAAGCCACCCCAATTAAATGTTTTCTTTATAAGTGTTGCTGTGGTCATGGTGTCTCTTTACAGCAATAAAAACCCTAAGACAGAAGCCTAGCTGGCATGTGATTTTTCTATCAAACACCTTGTTGATTATGGTGCTTATCTTGTGAGAAGTGTGTAAGCAATGCATTTCATGTCAGTCAGCATGCTTCTCTGCAAGCTGTCTTTAACCACCTCAACTAACTGCAAGAGTGAAATCTCTGAAGCATCTGGCAGCTTACAAAAAATGGAAACAAGGCAGAGGGCCCAGTTGGGAAGGGCCAGGAGTCAAGGCTGCTGTGGCAGTGGGCTGAAGGAACCAAGCCCTGGCACTGGACTCTTCTTCGTAATCTCAGTGCACCTCAGAGTGGACATACGAACCTCTCCAATCATTGCCCCAGTCTGTCATTTCCAAGTTTGAGTCTGGAATGAAGGATATTTAGTTGTGTTTCTAGCATGACTCTTCATGCCCTTCTCTCTTCACTGTTTCAGAGTCGGGTAGAAACTATATCTGCTACCCAGGTTTCCATAATAGGATGAAGCAGCGGAAGCATGGTTTGGGGATCTGTTCTCTTGCCAAGATTAGGTAAAACAGAGAAATCTACCCAGAGGAACATGTGGTGCTTCCCAGCTGGGATTCTGGGAAGTCAGAATTCTGTTAAATGTGGATAAGAATTCAGACTCCTTAGTAGCCTTGTGACAGTGGTTCATTAGATAATACTAACAACTGGCCCTGGTCTTGATTTGTAGCATTGGTCCATTTCCTGGGGATGAACTCTGTCTCTGCCCTGTTTGAATTCCTGTCCTGACTTCCTCCAGTGATAAACAGTGATATGGTAGTATAAGCCAAAAAAACCCTTTTTTACCCAAGTTACTTTTGGTCACGGTGTTTCATCACAGCAAGAGAAACCCTAACTAAGAAAATACCTTCATTGAGCAAGCATGGTTAGGAAGAAACAAGCAGGAGCATGTATTTGCCCATCTGACAGCAGCAACAGACACATCTTAAATGCATTGATGATGGAGATATATGGAAAAATCAATGGGAGGATGAGGCTTGAGTATGTATTCGTTTGTTGCTAACATTATTAATTTATATGAGGTAATTTCTAATAATAGTTGTATTTTAGTAATTTTCTTAAAACATTTAACAGTAATTCCTAGGAGCCAGTGCCAACATTGCCCTGCTATGAAGTAGGTCGATATAAATATACATGCATACACAAAGAGAAAGAAAGACAGTGAGACAAAGAGACAGAGATAGTGGTCAATCACAATTATGTATCATCTATCTGTCTGTCTGTCTGTCTGTCTATCGATCTACCTACCTACCTATTTGTTGATTAACTCTGTACCCACTAAGATGCTTGAAGCAAAGACTTGTAAAATTTTAACAGTAGCCTGTAATATTGGAGATCCTAAAAAACAGAGTATTGGTACCTGACATTATATGTAGAAAATAAATTGTTAACATCCCAATCATTTTGATCCTCATAGCATATCCAAGGGCAAGGTAAGCAAAGGGATCAGAGAGATCAGGGAAGCATTAACCATTGCCAGACAGAGCTAGGACTAGAACTGAGTCCTCTGACCTTCAGTTTACTCCTACCCTCCTGTCTGTGTGACCTTTGATGTCATTGGAACAATCACATACTGTGCTCAACCCATCACATAATTTGGTATATGTTTGTCAGGTCTCATCCCTCTGTCTCAGGCTTGGAAGCTCTCATATCTTTACAAATAAAGAATGAAATAAAGCTGGAGGCCCAGGAGATGACCTGGGCAAACTTTGGTGACAGCCAGACTTGAAGGCTTCCAGGAAGCTCTGATGTTCCTGTCCCTGGATCCTGGGGAACTGAGCTGTTTAACCATTAGGACTTTGCAGACACGATGACATGTGACTTCTGCAGCTAATATGCAGTGGCCCTGAAGCCTCTGCCTAGCTCTCTTGCCTCACCTGTTGTACCAGACACGTGGCTATGGAGGCCTATGGAGAAGCCCGTTTTGAAGGGACTGAAGTTTCCCACCAACAACCAGCACTGCGCCCTGGAGCTGTGAGTTATTTGTCCTATAAGGGGAACCTGGGTTGCAGGTCAGTCCTCAAATGACACAGCATTTGAGAAGTTGCAAGCTAGAATCACCCAGATTAAGTAACACACACACACATACACACACACACACACACACACACACACACACACACACACACACACCTGGGATTATAGGTGTGTGCCAGCCACCACACCTGACTAAAATACTCTCAAATTCTTGACTGACAGATGACTGCAGAAATTACCAACATTCTTGCTGTTTTCAGTCACTGAGTTTTGGGGTATCTAGTTGCACAATATTATGATTTGGGTGTAAGTGTCCTTCAAAAGTGTCCTGTGCTGAGGGAGTGGTCCTCAGCTGGTAGTGGCAATTGAGAGGTGACTGGATCATGAGGACACAAACTTCATCGATGGATGGATGAATCCATTGATAAACTCAGGCTAGAATGAGCTCTCAGGAAGTGGATTTGGTTAGAAACACTAAAACACGGGGCGTGGCTTTGAAGAGTGAGTGTTGTCCCTGGATCCTGCCACTTCTTCTTTTTCCTTGGCTGTCTGATGGAGCAGCTTGTCCTGGGGCCCTTGCATGGTGCTTCCATTTTCACAGGCCTAAAAACAATGGACCCAGCTGACCAGGACCCAAACTCCTGAAATGATGACGCCGAATAACCCTATCCTCCTTAAAGTGATTTCTCTTATGCATTCTGTGACTCGGACCAAAAACTGACGGGCATACTCAGTAACAAGGCACTTTGTTTCTGTCAGAGCATCACTATCTCGGGTACTGGTTCTTCCAAACGCGTAGATGTTGGGGTGGGGTCTCACAGAAGACTTTTTGTTTCTCTTTTCACCAAAAGAAGTTGAATTTCAAGCCAACAACAGAAAGCTTTTGTAAAATACGGCATTTGAAATGCATTTTACTGTTAGTGTTTCTGTAAGGACCTGTAACGCAGAGGAGAAAAATACAGTCTTGCATGGCCTCTGAAATTCTAACGGGCGAGGCAGCTTGAAGTGGAACTGTGGACGCATCCCTAGTTCACCTCACAGCAGAGTATCTCCCAACCTTCCCATGGCACTTTCAGCCACCTTTAATTTTGTGTCTCTCTTTTGGAAAGGTGCGAGTGGTACACACTATGAAGGACATTATTTATGAAGGGAGGGGGCAGGGGCTCCACTGGCTGTCTCCAATGGGAATCTTAAGAACACCTGCAGGGAGCAAGCTGCAGACACCCAGGGACATTGGGCGGTTTCTCGTGTCTCCACCCGCTGAAGTTCGCTCTGGAGAAGCTAGCTGGTATCTCCACGCAGAAGAAGCTCCGCGGCGCTCGCAGATCTGCTCCAAGGGTCCCGGCGCGGAGCCGCGGAGGCCAGACGGACCGTAGCCGAGCTGGGGACCCGGGGACGAGCTCGCCGAGCCTTTCCAGACAAACGCAGCGCGCACCTCCCGGGCAGCGCCCAGAATGGAGTGGGAGCTGAATCTGCTGCTCTACCTGGCGCTCTTCTTCTTCCTGCTTTTCCTGCTGTTTCTCCTGCTCTTCGTGGTCATCAAGCAGCTGAAGAACTCGGTGGCCAACACGGCCGGGACGCTGCAGCCCGGGCGCCTGTCACTGCACCGGGAGCCGTGGGGTTTCAATAACGAGCAAGCGGTGTGACCCAGCGCTGAGCTGGTCTCAGTTCCGCCGGGATCCAGGTACACACCTCGGGAGCGGCGGCAGGGGGACACACTCTCTACTCCTCCTCGGTCTCCGGACCCACTCAGGGCAGGGGACCGCGGGAACAGGAGTCTGACCCCGGAGCCAAGTTCTTCTAGAGCAAGCCTGATCCTGGGAGGAGAGACCCGCAGAGGTCAGTTTGGGGGCGAGAATGGTATGCACACCTGCGAACTCTTCCTCGCAGACCAACTGCATTTGTATCTAAGGGTGGAAAATTCTATTACTCAGTCAACTCAGTTCAGCCACTTCCAACAAAATTATCTAAATTACTAAAGAGTGTGAGCTTTGCTTTGAGGGCAGTTTCAATGGTGGTGCCCAGGAGAAATGATTCAGTGACTTGTTTGGGGGCGGGAAGGTGGATTTCCTCCTATTTTTGATTGCTATTCCTAGTCTAGTCTGCGGGCTTGTCAAAGGTGGGTTTAGATCCTGAGACAGCAGAGGGTGATTATGAGAATGATTCCCTGGAAAATAACCTTTGGATGGAGGGCAGGCTAGCAGAAAGGAAGCGAGAGAGGCCTGTTTGTGGTTAATATATCAGACATCTTGGGAAAGGCTGACCCTCAAGAGTAAAATCCACCTGTGCACTCTAAATAAGGTCAATGTTAGTTTGAGACATAATTTCATTCATCATATCTGGTCACTTTTCCTAGATCTATGTCATCGGGACCCAGGCTGGTGCCTTTGACTGGTGGTACCCAGGACCAAAGTCCGATCACAGCCTGGGAACCCCCGCAAAGCTGGACAGTGGGTGGTGGAATTCTTCTTACAAAAGGTATGTTGGGGCCTCTCACTCTGACTGAGTGTCTGAAGATCCAGGGCCTATCAAAGAGAAGTATCAGGATGCAAGAAACAGGTGCCTGGAAGGTGAGGGTTTTCTGCTCTGAATTGGAGAGCTTCCTCCAGAATCAAGAAGCCAAGGAAGGATATGTCTGAACCTTTGCAAAAGTCAAAGAGGAGACTGGGGCTTGTGGGAGTTAAAAAAGAAGCCCGGAACATTTGCAAATTTACTAACGACTCCCCTCTTTTTTGAAAATAGTACAGAGGTGCAAACATAATTTGTCTTCAGTCGGGAAGGTTTGGGGTTAATCTTCTCAGGATGGGACACACTATGCCATGGAAACACTAATTTTACACACACACACACACACACACACACACACACACACACACACTCAAGCGCACAGTCTATGGAGAGTTAAAACCCACAACATCAATTTTTGCCTAGGCTGATAATACAGAAGCTACGCAGAAGAGAACAGTTGATAATTTAAAGGAAAGTAAAAACAGCCCCGTCTAAGTGGGTAACTACCAGAAATGATTTTGGCTGGAGACAATAAGTTGATTTCCTACATATTCTATGTCATTCTGACACAATAAAGCTAGTTTTAAATGAAGACAATGGTTTATTTTAGCTATTATTTCTTGGGTAAATTCTTGTCTCCTTATCACATCTTTATCAGAGGGATAGTGAGGCTTGATTTCCATTTCCAGCCTGAATTCCAAACTTAGCAGCCATGAATCTGCATTGTGATTTGAACAATAGTCCTCTAATTAGCTGACATCTATGCAGAGATGTTTTGTTACAGGGCTGCATGGTTAATCTGAACATGGAAAATGAACGTGGGAGTGACTAATGAGCAATTATGGTTGTTTATAAGGACAGAAAATGATCATTTCATACTTTGTAAATAATCAGAATATAAATTGCTTATAAATGGCTTCTTGATTTTGTAATCTTTTCACCCTGCTGACAGTCCCGGGGTCCAGGAGTATAATCCACTGCAACTTTTCACTGACTGGAGAGAATAGAAAACTTGTCCTGGAACTTGCTTTGTAGACCAGGCTAGCCTTGAACTCACAGAGATCCGCCTGGCTCTGCCTCCCAAGTGCTGGGATTAAAGGCGTGCGCCACCACCGCCTGGCTGAGTGGCCTCCTTTCTATTACCACTGCACTAAGTCATTTATGTAGCCCTGCCCAGGATATTTATTCTTCTCACCTGACTTTTACCTGGAACTTATTTCTAAAACAGAAGTTAAGATTCCTCACATCTGCCCTCAGAATGTGTTGGTGGCATCTTTTGCCCTGCCCTCTAGTTAGAAATTCTGCCTTTGAAATTCAACATCTCGAGAAGAATTGCCTTTTCTAATTCTTTTATCCAATCATCATTTTCCAAGACCTAGCACAAAATTGATCTCCCAAAGTAGAGATACTTTCTGTTCATTAATTTTCTTGGGTCAGAGTCTTGCTGTGTAGCCTGAGCTGGCTTGGACTTGCTTTGGAGGCCAGATTGACCTTGAACTTGTCATTCTATCCCTGACTCCCAATTCCGGTATTACAGGCATGTGCCACTATGCTTGGCTCAAAAAAAACCACATTTGAACTAGATCTAATGTGCTGGTATCCACAATACTTCTGCATGTATGGATTACTCAATTCATTGACCACACCCTTATCCTAATAACCCTGAATTCTACTATATGTATGAATAAGATAGGGTCTCACTATAAAGTCCAGGCTGCCCTAGAACACACCAGCTGCCCGGTTCATCCTCCTGATGAGGATGTACCTCCATGCCTGGCCAATAATATTTTGAAAGATGAGGTAAATATGAATTAGCACTAAAGCATTTGGTAAGTCAGGAACATTTAAAATAACTGCTCATTTTGTAAGTGTAATTTTATTATGCAATATTATTGTTTCCTTTTCAACAAAAAGACTTCACATAGGTTAGAAGACAAATTTACTATTTAGTAATTAGGTCTAAATTTTAGTTGTTTAAGATGACTTCACATCTTATTAGGACAATCTTGGTTGTTTGCTAATTTCCAAACTTGTAATCACAATGAATCTACAATTCTGACTAGAGAAGGTCATTTTAAGTTGAATGAGAATGATGTCACATTCCCATTTGCAAAATCTAAAATGTCTGATAAAGTAGTTCCCTGTAGCAGTAGCGCCTGCGTTACCACTAACCGTTCACCATGTCTGAGCGAAGGGCTGCGGATTAAAAAATAGAGACAAGAGACAGCGAGTCATTCGTACGTTTGGATGTCGAATGCCGTTTATTGAAAGAGGGAGGAAACCTTAAATACAGGCTTACAACACAAATGGAGGATCCCCTGAGGGCAGAAGTTCGCTACCAATGGTCTACATTCTAGACCCAAAGTTCTGCATTCTTGCATCTAAGTTGTTTACACCAAATACAGGATGCACCTAAGTTGTTTACATCACAAGCAGGATGTAGGAACAAAGAACCTCCGGTAAGCTCTCCGATGATCCTAAGCCGAGAAGGACACCGGCAGGGAATCTGAATAGGAAGGACACCTGGTCAGGCAAGCAAGGCAGCAGCCACTCACAGTCGGGGGTCAGGGCCCATGGCGCCCACAGGTCCCCCCTTTTTATTAAATGAGCTTCTGACTTAGGTTGCGTGGGACCAGCAGACCACCTTACCCGTCATAGAGACACTTGCCCAGGCCACACAAGTGCTCTGTCTTAGGTTGGAGGCAGCGGCCCAAGCATTACCCGTCTCTGAATACTCATTATCATACAGACTCAACCATGTGAGCTGTAGAGTGACTGCCGCCAAAGATCTCAAAGTGGCACTGGGCTTGCAATCTGTGCGACACAGAAAAGACCAGCAGGAGTCCTAACCCACCCATAGCCAGAGGGCTACAGGCAATTGAACCATTCCCTATTTAAACGAGCCTTACCGCAAATAGGAGTCCTGTAAGGTGGTATCCTGAGCAAATGGAACTTGAGTTTTAAATAATTTACAACTTACAAAGCCAATTATAATGTATAAAAGTGGAATTAAATTTATCATGCCCAATAAGAAGAAAGATTAACTAACTGTGGTAGCTACTTTTGCTGCCAGGGTCTCCATTGTGCTAGCTGTAGTAACCAATTATGAAATAGCAATCCCAGAAACAATAGCAGCAGTGGCAACAGCGATGTCAGAGTCTCTTCTGGAGCGTGTGAGCATCATCTGTGTCTAGCTGCCACGGTCCACTGGCATGGACACGGCTCCAGGAACACGAACCACCAAGGCCCATTTTTCTTGATCCCAGCACTACTTAGGCTGGCAGGTCTGCAAGAGAACAACTGAGAAACATAAAGAAAACAGAAAACAAAAACAGCAAACAAGGAGCAGAACTAATGGCCTCAGTAATGGCTACATTCAGGCTCACAAATTTTGAGGTATCTTCAAAAAGGCTAGATGAATTTCAGGAGGCAAATAAATGTTGCACAGAGCCATTCCTGAAAAGTAGGTACTACACCAGCTTGAGGGGGGTTGCAAAATGCGAAAAGCTTAGCTGGCATGCTACTGTTAGCAAATGAAGTTCATTGACCTTCAGAGTTATCCTTAATCTCCAAGGTGTGATACATTCTCAATGTTTTTTGAAAAAAGTTACCATACATTACCTTCTGAAGAATCCAACCATATGGCTACAGTTCCTAGGCTTACAATAATGTTTGCCAAGGCTGGCCATATTGGGCTCTCAATCCCCATTGGCATCAGAAGGGGAGAGTTTTTTACGAAGGCCCAATAGGTCTCTGCCATGTTGGGATTCAGCAGCAGCCACAGAGCGTACACAGCGTTCAGGAACCCACAGAGGAATTTCATTGTCCTGCGGAAAGACACAAACAGATCCCCGGGCCCACACCAACACTGGATCGGGTCCCCTCCAAGTGCCAGTAGAAAGATCTTTCCATCGCACCAGAGGATGATTTGCAACAGGAGCCCTCCAGTGCTTATCTGCAGCAGATACTCCAGCAGAATCCACCGATAAAAAATTTAAAATATATAAAACAAGGGAAAGAATAGAATGTGGAGAGGAGAGATGAGCCCCTAACTCCCCCCTTTTTACTTTAGCAATATAAGTTTTTAAGGTACGATGGCAGCGTTCTACTATAGCCTGCCCTTGAGGATTATAAGGAATACCAGTCTTATTAACAATAGAAAAATCTTGGCAGAATTTTGAAAATCCCGTACTACTGTAGGCAGGACCATTATCAGTCTTTATGCATTTTGGCACTCCCATGTAAGCAAAAGCATGAAGACAATGATTCTTTACATCCTTAACCTTTTCCCCTGAATGGACAGAAGCAAAAATTAGAGAAGAATATGTATCAATAGACACATGGACATGTTGTAATTTTCCAAAGGAAGGCACGTGTGTGACGTCCATCTGCCACACATGATTAGGTAAAAGTCCTCGAGGATTAACTCCCAAATGAGGAACAGGTAAAAATTCCACACAAGTAGGGCATGATTTAACTATCTGGATGGCTTGTTCCCGGGTTATGCCTGTATGATAACGGAGAGATCCAGCATTAAGATGATAACGCTGATGCAACTGAGTAGCCTTATCAAAGGCAGAACAGACTAATGTGACAGCCATACGAGTAATGGCGTCAGCCCTCTGATTACCTTCACTTAGAGGTCCAGGCAATTGAGTATGAGCTCTGATGTGGCCCACATAAAGGTTATGAGAGCGAGACCATATAAGTCCTTGCACTTGCAATAAGTATTCATGAATGGAAGAAATGGATGGTATGTAGGCTGTTGTTTCCAAAGGCATAATGGCATGTGCCACATATTGACTATCGGTATAAATATTTACACTCTCATCAGAAAACATCTGTAAAGCAAGCAACAGCGCCTGTACCTCTGCCACCTGGGCAGAAGTGCCCTGGACTTTTATTCTCTTTACTATATTACCAGAAACCACCACAGCAAAACCACGTGAAGTGCCATCAGTAAATACCACACGGGCCTGAGGAATAGGAGTCATTTGTACTATCTTGGGAAATATAACAGGATGCAATTTAAAAAATTGACACACATCATTGGAGGGGTAGTGAGTATCAAACTGACCCTGCATGGAGCATGTCAATATGGCCCAATCATTATCATTAGCTTGCAACCATGCTACTTGAGACTGGGTGTATGGGGTCACCACAATATCTGGCTCCTTACCAAAAGTTTGAACACTGATCTTGATTCCCTTAAATATAATCTGAGCGACAGCTTGTGGATAAGGAGTGATGATTTTTGCTGGAGAAGCTGGGGAATGTACCCATAAAATAGGACCTGTTTGCCAAAACACTCCAGTAGGTGAATGAGTAAAACAAAATATCAAATACAATAAGGGAGAATTAAGATCTATATACTGTACGTGAGCCTGTTCCAGGGCCTCTTGCACACGTTGTAGGGCTACACGTCCTTCAGCTGTTAATTTACGGGGAGATGAAGGGTCAGGGTCGCCCTTTAAGACATCATACAAGGGGCGAAGCTGACCTGTTGGAATTTTTAAAGTGGGCCGAAGCCATTGAATATCTCCCAGAAAGGTTTGGAAATCATTAAGTGTGCGTAGCTGATCCATACGCAGAGTAATCTTTTGTGGGCGTATGCCCGTGCGTAACAATTCATGACCTAAATAATGATAGGGAAAAGATACTTGTACCTTTTCTGGGGCTATCTGTAAATTAGCCAAGCTAAGAACCTCTTGTAAATAAGAAAAGGCATCAAAAACAAGTTTTTTATCTTTAGCAGCCATTAATATATCATCCATATAGTGAATTATATAAACACCTGGAAAAGCTTTTCGAACTGGAGCTAGGGCCAAAGACACATAAATTTGACATATAGTAGGACTATTGGCCATTCCTTGAGGCAATACCACCCACTGATATCTCTGATAAGGTTCCTTAAGATTCTCTGAAGGAACACTGAAAGCAAAGCGAGGACTGTCCTCGGGATGCAAAGGAATGGTGAAGAAACAATCCCTCAAGTCAACCACAATTAACTGCCAATGCTTAGGAATTGCCACAGGGGCAGGCAGGCCAGGCTGTGTTGCTCCCATGAGAAGCATGGTTTTATTTACAGCTCTAAGATCCTGTAACAGCCTCCATTTTCCTGATTTCTTTTTAATAACAAATATAGGTGAGTTCCAAGGTGAAGTGGAAGGAATGATATGTCCAGCATCTAACTGCTCCTTAACCAATGCATACACAGCCTCCAATTTTTCCTTAGCAAGGGGCCACTGCTCCACCCATACAGGGTCATCACTCTTCCAAGTGATTTTTATCGGTTGTATTATTGAAGGCTGCTGTGCAGTGACCCCTACGGAAAAGATCCTAATCCTCTAGTATCGCCAGGACCCCTAGTGACACAGTTTTTGTCTGCCGCAGGGAGCGGGTCTCCTTGCAACATTTTCCCTAAGCCTTTGCCCGGGCAGTAGCCCTGACTCTTCAGCATCTGTTGTACAGGCTGTGTAGTAAGCACCGCTCCCATGCCATCCAACACATCCCGTCCCCACAAGTTCACTGGAATGTCAGGTAGCACAAAGGGTTGAAAAGTTCCTGCATGACCTTCCTCATCCTTCCAATTTAAAAGTAGCTTGCTCTGTAATGGCGACTGAGCTGTGCCGATACCTTGTAGGTGAGAGGTAGAATCTTTAAGGGGCCAAGCTTCGGGCCAATGTTTTAAAGAAATAACTGAAGTGTCAGCGCCAGTATCTAAAAGACCCTGAAAATTGTGATCATTAACTTTTAAATTTAGCATGGGTCTTTGTTCTAAGGTGGAAACCCAGCACGCTAGAGGGCCCGTAGAGCCAAATCCGCCCTCACCTCTGTGTGGTTTAAGAAAAGGATTATTAGTATGAAAGCGGGGCATCAAAAGCAGTTGTGCTATGCGAGCACCCTGGGGAATAATAGTCACCCCTTTACCAGCCTCAACCATGATTCTAATTTCCCCTTCAGAGTCTTCATCTATCACTCCTGGAATTACTCTAATACCTTGCATAAGAGCGCTACTCCTGCCCAGAATCAGTCCTAAAGACCCTGCAGGTAGTGGACCCATAACTCCAGTACCGAGAGCCTGGGGACCCATCTGAGGTGTTAATACTGTTCTGGTGGAGGAGCAGAGGTCCAATCCTGCGCTTCCAGGGGTGCCTCTGATAAGGTCTTGGACAAAAAGGGGTTCCTTCGAGGAACAAACTGGATGGGATGGTGGGAAACTGGGGATGGGACAGGTGTATCCAGGGCTCCGTACACCTGGCTTTGGGGGGTCCGGAGCGGACCCCGCTGCCCGTTTCCCGACGGCGGTAACCTATTTCCCTGAGCATCAGCCTTAGATCGGCACTCATTACTCCAGTGATGCCCCTTTTTACATCGCGGGCAAAGTCCCGGTGTCTTTGCCGTTGCTTGGGCTCCAGGACAATTTTTCTTAACATGACCTTGCTGGCCGCATCCAAAACAGGTTTTTGGGCGGTTTCCTCCAGAATTAATCCCCCTCATGGCTGAGGCCATTACCTGTCCCATGATGTGATGCCCATCTATATCTCTACATAGTTTAAGATAATCATTTAAGCTCTTATTTTTATGAGGCCTAATGGCCTCCTTGCAATATTTATTGGCATTTTCAAAGGCCAGTTGCTTTACTATGGGCATGGCTTGATCAACATCCCCAAACACTCTCCCTGCTAGTTGAAGCAGGCGATCTACAAATTCTGCAAATGGTTCTGACGGCCCTTGAATGACTTTAGATAGTTGTTC
Source organism: Peromyscus maniculatus bairdii (assembly GCF_049852395.1). NCBI lineage: Eukaryota > Metazoa > Chordata > Mammalia > Rodentia > Cricetidae > Peromyscus > Peromyscus maniculatus. Next base: position 2,622,495 of record NC_134857.1, read on the forward strand.
ACCAGCAGCTTTATTAGGTAGCCCTTTCCACGCTCTGGTAGCGGCCACACTAATCTGTGCATAAACTGCAGGATCATACAAAATCTGTGCTTGTAAAGTGGCATACTGCCCTGAACCCGTGAGCATCTCAAGATTACGAGCCGGGAAGCCTGCAGCAGCATTTCTATTAGCTGTAGTTTGACAATGTTCTTGAAACTCACTCCTCCAAATTAAATAATCCCCCCCAGAGAGAGCGGCGCGACACAGCTGCATCCAATCGCTAGGGGTGCAATTTGAGGCAGAAAAAGATTCAAGTATAGCGATGGTAAAAGGAGCATGGGGCCCATATGACATCACAGCTTCCTTGAGCTGTTTGATGCTTTTAAAATCTAGAGGATTGTGCTCCCTTTGTCTCTGCCCTTGAGCATTTTGAGTCTCTATAACCGGGTAAGCAACTCCCCCCGTCAATCCCTCCATGGGTGCGGAAGGAAGGACCTCCGTGTTGCAAAAGTCAGGATTATAGGTTGGAGGTCTATCCTTGCGAGAAATCTGTGATTTCCCTCTTAGGCATCTAGCATCCTTTTCTGATCTGACTTCTACATCATCACCCTCTAAAGATGACTCTGCAGAATCGGAAGACGACTCTGCCGAATCAGAAACATCAGAAGTTTGAAGGGTTCTGAGAGCCTCCTCTATCTGAGACTCCTCCAACACAGTTTTAGCTTCATTTAAATGTTCTTGGACTTCAATATCATCACTAAGCAATGCATCCTTAACCAAGCGCCACAAAGAAAAAGTAGCTAAGGATACGGAATCAGGTCCTTCTTTATGCAAATATTTCTGTAAGTCAACCTTGACCTGTTCCCAATCTGGTATATTAAATCCTCCGGAGACCAGAAACCAAGGACTAGCATTCTGGAGGATTTGAACAAAATCTTTAGCCGTCTTGCTCTTAATGATAGTGCCTTGCCGCCTCAACAGTCCAATTAATTGTTCCTCGAGGAGCGACTGTGAGCTAGTAGCACCCATTCCAATCCACTCTTACCGTAAAATGCCGGCCGGCCTTCCAAGAGTGTCCGTCAGCTGGTCCTTTCTTTCTCAGATCTCGGTAGGAACCTCCATTTGTAGCAGTAGCGCCTGCGTTACCACTAACCGTTCACCATGTCTGAGCGAAGGGCTGCGGATTAAAAAATAGAGACAAGAGACAGCGAGTCATTCGTACGTTTGGATGTCGAATGCCGTTTATTGAAAGAGGGAGGAAACCTTAAATACAGGCTTACAACACAAATGGAGGATCCCCTGAGGGCAGAAGTTCGCTACCAATGGTCTACATTCTAGACCCAAAGTTCTGCATTCTTGCATCTAAGTTGTTTACACCAAATACAGGATGCACCTAAGTTGTTTACATCACAAGCAGGATGTAGGAACAAAGAACCTCCGGTAAGCTCTCCGATGATCCTAAGCCGAGAAGGACACCGACAGGGAATCTGAATAGGAAGGACACCTGGTCAGGCAAGCAAGGCAGCAGCCACTCACAGTCGGGGGTCAGGGCCCATGGCGCCCACAGTTCCCCATGCCTGTATGTCAATTGCAGGGCACAAGCGTGGCTGTGGGCCTGATGCCATCTGGTGCAGTCCTACAGCATGGGGGATTTGCCCAGAGTTCTCCCTGTGCACGGGCTTCTGGGGAGGAAAGGATTTGTTTTTGGTTCATTGCAGAGGTGGAAACTTGGAACAAGGTATGCAAAAAACACGCAGCACCCTATTTTTAATGTGACATTCTATGTTCCCAATTCTGCCTAGTTTCAGACTAAGTGCGCTAGAATTCAATTATAAATGATGAGAATTTTGAGCATTGTGAATGGTTAAGCCATTTAAGGATAGTGGGAAATGTCCTCCCCCCTCCCCTGCAAGTCATGATTTAGAGACTTTTAGAATTCTAGTTATACTAATGCAGAATGTAAAGTATCTGCAGAGTTCTATACTTTCAAAATAACTTGCAGATAGCCTGTCCTATTTGTACTTATCTAAGCAAAGTCTGCAATTAAAGCTCTAAGATCTTTAGAATTAGTCAGGTATCTGTATTGCATATAAGGGCAAGTTAAGTGGTAGGTGTACTACTGGGTTTTTGTTTGTTTTGTTTTTTGCTTGAATCAGTTATACAAATTCTTCAAATATTCAATTGTTATTTTGTTTCCATAAATAAATAAGGTCTCAGATTAAAAGCTAGTCTAGTTGTCTGAGTAGTGAGCATTTTACCAAATAAGAAGCTGGGAAATGAGAAAGGCACCCTATGTTTGGAAAGAAATCATAATGCGACAAACAAGGAAAAAGCTCCTCCTGGATCAAGCTAAAAATCCCTCCTGTGATCTGCAACAGCAGATTCTTGGGTGAAGGGCCCTGCTCACTTCTCCTGCCTTTGGCCTGTCTCACAAATCCAGAATAAGCAGATGGGCCCAAGTGAATAAGCTCTACACTCAACACTCAACCTTTGCTTTGTTGGCATTAATGTTCCAAAGTTACTGGAATTTATTGCATAGGTCCAGGCTCTTTAGACAAAATTGTTTTACTATAGGAAGAAATCTTACTCTCAGTTGAGAATCAGGATGGATTGTTGTTTCAATGAAGTAGGAAGTTACTAAGCAGGGACTTGAACCAATTAGGGGTCTTGTGGTTTCTCATGTCACCATTACGAGGCAGTGATGTTTTTTCCAGGTTCTGATAAGGTCTCCATGGCTCCCCACAAGGAGAAGGAAGCCAGGAGGAATAGCAGAACATGACAGTCTGAATCCACATCTTTCTAAAGAGCTTATCAGAAACACAGGCTAAAACTATGTCAGTGGCCACTGTCCTCTGTAGGGTTCTTTAATGATATAGTTGTTGCCTTTAACTAAAATCTGAACTCTCTAGATAAGAACAATGGGGGTGGATCTTGGGTGGACAACCAGAAGTCTATGCCCTGGTTACAAAGTACAGTTGTGCAGAAGCATAGTGTTCAAGAAAGGTGAAACTTATGGTTTCCTCCCTCCCATCTTGTGTGGGGTGAGAACGCACCACCAGGTGATATGGCTGCACAGAATGAAGATGTCTCCTTAGTTCTCAGGCAATGTTCATCAGATCTGGCTTCTCTCTGGGCAGCTAACTTCCCCTGCACCAGGAGTTTCTAATCAAGTATCCTGAAAGCCTGCACATTTGTGTTTGTGCGTGTAGTGGGGTCTTCACGATCTCCTCGTGGAGCTTTGGTGTGGGATCAAAACGGGTTGGTTTTTTTTTTTTTTTTTTTTTTTTTTTGCTCCTTTTTAATCTGCTCCATCATTTTCATGTTCATTACATTTTGGTGGTAACCAAGTTTGTGTATTTGATCCCCATAAAGGCCATCCCTTTCATACACAGAAGAAGGCACTCTGTGCTCAGAAACGCTACCTCTCTTCCTTCTGCGACTCTACTCTCAATCTAGGAATATCCTGGGAGATCGCCTCTTGAGCTGCTTCTACTCACAGCCTACGTACTGGCCAAGCAGAGGGAGAAGAAACACTTCCCACACCCAGAGCTGTGCAAAAGAACTTTCTGTGATATGGAACTGTTCTATATCTGTGATGCCCAATACGGCAACTACTAGTCACATGTGTCTAGTAAACACTGAAATATGGCTAGCAGAGTTTAAATTTTACTTAATTTCACCTGAGACAGCCACATGGGGATGGTGGCTTTTGTATGCACTGTTCATACCATTCTCTCTCGGGTGTGTTTTAGAGCTAGAGGAGGAGGTGGCAGCCAGCCACATGCTCCACATCCGTGGGCTTCACTGCTCTTCTTGCATTGAGTTTGTCTCCTTGAGGAAAAGGAAAATTAGTGTGTTGGAACTAAATCAAAAATGTTACCCTCTACCTATTGCATGTCTTCTTGAACCAAATGGGATGGGTTTTAGTGACACGAGACCCTGGGAAAAATGGCAGTGCTGATCCACCACGTGCCCTTGACCCCCGGTCCATTCTCCCAACAGAGGTCATTTTGTCTTGTACAGTGTGGCCCATTTTCGTTCACTTTTTAATATTGTAAATGCCAAATGATTATTTTGTGTATGTTTTTCAAAATACCTAATGGTTTATATTTTTTAAGGTTGTGAAATAAAAAATAATAATAATTATATGTAATTCAGGTTTTTTTTGTGTGATTTTTAGTTACTCATTATTATCCAAACTGTTGTATTAAGTAGGGTATGGTTAATAAAGGAAAGAGATGTTGGTTTTTATATGATTTCCCTTTTAATGCACAAGTTTATATGCCAATGAATGTTACCTTTCAAAATCATTAAATGATTCTTCTGTTACATTTGAAGTTTGAGTAAAATATGTTGTCTCCAAGTTCCCTGTTGGGCTGTTGTGTGGAGTTGTAGGAATTGTTAGAATGTCCCAGACATATTCTTCTAACAGACACGTGCTTTACAAATATTTTCTCCCACCTGTGGTTATATGGTTTTAGTTGGAAATATTTTAAAGGTGTATTTTTAATTTTGAAGTTTTTCATTTATTCACTTTTTGTTCATTGCTTTCTGTGTCCTCTTTAGGAGACAGTTGCCTACCCTCCCCTCTCCCAGGTTACCAAAAATATTCTGCTGTATTTTCTTCTATGCTAGAAGTATAGTTTTTTTTTTTTCTGTTTGCTTTGTTTGTGTTTTTTGGTTTTTTTGAGACAGGGTTTCTCTGTGTAGCCCTGGCTGTCCTAGAACTTGCTTTGTAGACCAGGCTGGCCTCAAACTCACAGAGATCCATTTGCCTCTGCCTTCAAAGTGCTGGGGTATAACTAGAGTTTTCCTGCCTTGCCCACAGTCAGGACAAATTTTTGTCACCCGCCAGTCACACAGACCCAACCAAGTAAACACAGAGACTTATATTGCTTACAAACTGTATGGCCGTGGCAAGCTTCTTGCTAACTGTTCTTATAGCTTAAATTAATCCATTTCTATAAATCTATACCTTGCCATGTGGCTTGTGGCTTACTGGCGTCTTCACATGCCATTTGTCATGGCGGCGGCTGGCAGTGACTTCTTCCACCTTCCTGTTCTTTCTTTAATCCTCTCTGTTAGTCCCGCCTATACTTCCGCCTAGCCACTGGCCAATCAGTGTTTTATTTATTGACCAATCAGAGTAATTTGACATACAGACCATCCCACAGCACTGGGGTTAAAGGCGTACAGCACCGCATCCAGCTTAAAAGTATAGTTTTAACTTTTACTGAGTCTATTATTCATCTTGAATTGAGTTGTGTCTATGGTAAGTGGTGAAGTATGATTTTCCATTTTCATATAAATAACCAGCTTTCCTCAAAATTTCCCCCTTTTACATTTCTCTTCCTTCTTTCGTTCCCTCACTTCCTCTTTCTCCCCTCCCTTCTTCTATTGAACAAACTTTACTTTCCCCACTGAATCACTGTGTTGCCTTCATCAATATCCAATGAGTGAATAAGAGCGGATCTCTTACTGGATCTTTTCTGTTCCATGAGGCCCTCCCTCCAAATGCCAATGTCTTAGTCTCCTTAGTCTTACAATCCACTATAAATACCATGAATGGAATTATTATACAAGCTCTTAGTTAAAAGCTTGAGGAACACACTAGGAAGCTTGAATACTTTGAGTTAAAATAGACACAGTAAGAAAACTCCAGCCGGGCGGTGGTGGCACACGCCTTTAATTCCAGTGCTCAGGAGGCAGAGCCAGGCAGATCTCTGTGAGATTCAGGACAACCACCAAAACAACATGAAAAAAAAACCCCTGTTTTGAAAAAAAAAAAGAAAAAAGAAAAAGAAAATTGCAGTTAAGACTAGACTTCATTTCAATCCAAGTCCTGATCTGGGGTGTTTCTTGGTCAAGAAGGGTGCCTCACTATTGCCATGGCAAACAAGAAGTACCCCCTTTGCTGTCTGTACAGTTGGGGGCAAGGAGTTTCTAAGCCCTGAACTCAGATCTCAGTGATGGAAGTCACAGAGGCAGGAGTGTGAGTCAGCTGGTCACAAAGCATTCACAGTCGGGTGCTGCGGGCTGCAAATATATGAAATAGAGAATCAGCTGTATATATTAAAGCTATACTTAGAAGGTTCAAGGAATTCTTCTAGAGGAAAGTCAAATATCAAGGAATATTCTATGATATTCAGCTTTTAATATATCAGCTGTCTTCTGCTATGAATTTCTTGTGTGCTCATATACTACTAGGCCTAATGGCAAACAGTATAAGCTTCTCAGACCTACTGCTGATCAGCCTAGGAGATAGGCAGGTATGTAGATGCATAACTTTGTGTCTTGTGCAAATGAAGCTCAGACCATCCCTTTCATTCAGGCCTAGTGGTATTCCAGAGCTATTGACTCAGGACAAAAGGGCTTTTGTGTAACCAGGTACAGTGAAGGCTGAGGCAGAATTCCTGGTTGGGGCAGAGTCCCTTGGCTGGAAATAAGAAAGCAAGGCAGAGTTTCTATAGATGGTAGGGTGAGAGTGGCTTGGGCAGAGGAGTAAGGAGCAAGGAAAAGTTTTTGCAGACTGTAGATGGATTTGAATTAGGTCAGGAGAGGAGGAGAGGAAGGAAAGATGGAAGACAAAGGAACAGAGGACGAAGATGAGATTGATAGCAGAAGAGCTTACTTAGGGCTGTGAGAGGACAGAAAAAGAAGGGACAGAGAGGAACCGAGTGTCAGAATGGAACTGAAGCTATGTAGATAGAATTTTGTCTTAGATAAATAAAGTAGCCAATAATCTCAAGCACCACTTGGAGATCTTTGGCAGCAGTTAACCCTGCAAGCTCACACACAATTGAGCCTGTATGATAATGAGTATTCATAGACGGGTAATACCTGGGGGGGGCACTCACCAACCTAAGACAGAGCACCTGTGTGGCCTGGACAGGCGTCTCCATGACGGGTAAGGTGACCTGCTGACGTCCCATGCAACCTAAGTCAGAAGCTCATTTTTTAGTAAAAGGGGGACCTGTAGCCCCCCCCCCCATTTTGGGTAACTGTTGCCTTGCTTGTTGACCTTGACCTTGATATCCTCCCTATGCTAATTCCCTGCTGGGCTCCACCCTCCTGAATGCTTAAGGGAAGTTCCTTTTCTGTGTATCCTGCATAATGGGCATTAACAGCTTAGATGCAAGATTGTAAAACATCGGTAGCGAACTTCTGCTCTCCAGGGTTCTCCCGTTGTGCTGTAAGTCTATATTTAAGACCTCCTCCCTCCTTCAATAAATGGCATTCGGCATTAAAAAAAAAGAATATGAGGCCTTAAACTGGAAATTCTCTGCTTCTACCTCCGGAGTGGGGATTACAGATGCACAGCCATATCCAGAGCACATGTGTCATTTTGGTTTAGGGACAGGTTCCTTCCTGTGTTGCTCAAGTTGCCTCAAGTTACATGAACACTGTGACTCACTAACCTGGGGTGTTGCATGAATCCTAAATGGTCTTATAATAAAAAACCTGGAGCCAGATATTGGGATGAATGCTGAAGGATCAGAGAGACAAGCCACAGCCACTTCTCACCTCACCAACTCCTCAACCTATCCTGTCTCCACGAGTCCTCAGACTGAATGCTCCTGAGTCCTCAGCTGAAAGGCTTCTAGTTCCTGTCTCCTCATGCCTGATATGCCTTTCTCTGCTCAGCCATTTCACTTCCTATCTCAACCTTCCTAGTGCTGGGATTAATAGCATGTGTGCTTCCCAAACACTAGGATTAAAGATGTGTGCCACCACTGCCTGGCTCTGTTTCTCTCCTATACTGGATCAATCTCATGTAGTCCAGTGTGGCCTTGAACTCACAGAGATCCAGACAGATCTCTGCCTCTCGAGTGCTAGGATTAAAGGTGTGTGCCACCACTGCCTGACCTCTATGTTTAACTCTGTGGCTGGCTATGTCCTTTCATCTTCAGGCAAGTTTTATTTCATAGATTACAAATGTTACCACAATGGGACACATAGATGGTGTGACCTGTGTCCTGCTTTCTGTGTTAGTGCTGAGGACTTCCTTTCTTCTCCAAGTTGACTGTATTCAGACTTGATACTTTCCAGGGTATTAGGAGGAGGAGTCTGAAACTTTTTGCAACAATGAAATGGACAGTAGATACATGTGGGGACTTCCTATCTGCTTAGCTGTGAACTTTGGCCTCCTTCTGCCGTATTATTCCTAATACTTCACTCTTGGGTGTCTTAAAACAGAATGAACTGAAATGCCATCGAGTTTGAACTTAGTTCTAAGCAACTCTCTTTCTCCTGGAATTTGTGAATACAGGCTCTAATCAGTTCTCCAGGAGAGAAGATCCTCATGGCTGATGCTGATGGAGCCACAGTTTCCAGATATTGAGAAACTAGAAAAGGGGCTGAATGATCTCCAGCCATGGCCTGAGTATAAGAACTCACTGCACGTGATAGTCAGGAGCACAGGGCTCAAAAGTGAAGTCAGAATTTACCTAAAGTTGAACTTGCTTTTGTTTAGAGACAGGTTCTGTAGAGCAGGCTGGCCTTGAACCCATAGAGATCCACCTGCCTCTGCCTCCCAAGTGCTGGGATTAAAGGTGTGCGCCACCACACACAGCAGAGTCCTTTTAATAAGCATGACTAGCAGTCTGCAAGCAATGCATATTCTGAACCCCTCAATAGACTTTACAAATATTATAGTGTTATTTTTCAAAGTATTTCTAAAGGTGAGACATTTGCATTGAAAATGGATATATTGATGTGTGATACTTAAATATTAAAAAGAATGATGGTGTTGCCTTTTCCTCAGGATCAAAAGGCCATCACTTGTGGGTCTCAAGCTCATCTGGAGAAAGAATCGATTGCTCAGGTGAAGCTTTCCCGAGGTGACATGGACAGTAGCTTGTCAACCTTTAACTCCCTTTTACAAACACATGCACATCTGACGAGAAATGACTTCCTGTGTCTTCTCTCAAAATGAGATTCCCTTAAACTTCATTGAATTTATGGAAGATTAGCATAAGTGTACACAGGACACGTGAGGTCTTTACGATGTAAGAGTTCTCAGATTTGTTTCTAAGATACAGAGATGATCATTTGATCAAGACAGACGTTTCTAAAGAAAAATTTTTAAAATTCTCTCTCTCTCTCTATTGTGTGTGTGTGTGTGTGTGTGTGTGTGTGTGTGTGTGTGTGTATGTGTGTGTGTGTGTGTGTGTGTGTAGGCACCCACAAGGCTAGAAGAGACTGTCAGATCCCCCGGAGCTTGTGAGCTGCCCAAGTTGCTGGGATCTGAACTCAGGTCCTACAGAAGAACAATGTATGCTCTTAGGCACTGAGTCATCCCTCTAGCTCTGTGTCTGTTTTTAACCTGCCCGGTTGCCCTCAGTGTTTCCCATACTGGCACACATCAGTGACCCCTGTGTTGAGCACCCCTGATACAAAATCCAAAATTTTGAAGGCCAACATGATGCCATAAAAGGAAATGTGTCCCATATGTAGAATACTGTAAAATAGCCTTCCGTATATCCACCTAAGGTAGAAATGAAACATGAATTTTACAGTTAGACTTTCCCTTTCCCCTAACTGTCTTGTGTGTATGTGTGTATGCATGTATAAAATATTCTAAATTATGAAAATATTTCAAACTGTGAAATATTCCTAGTCCCAAGAGTTTATGATAAACTATTCTGAGTCCATTTTGAGTTTTGTTCAGAGTTTAAATATCTTTTCATGTTTCTAAAGAAAGCATTTAACTGAAGATTGTCAGGCTCATGACAATTCCTTCCAGAAAGATACATGTCACCAAAGACTGCAGGTGGAGGCTGCTCTTTTATAGATCACACTAAAAAGGCCAGAGCGACTCATGGGATAAAACATTTCAGTGAGGAACTGTGTGTGTGTGTGTGTGTGTGTGTGTGTGTGTGTGTGTGTGTGTGTGTGTGTTAGAAGTCGCAGTCAGGGTTTTCTCTTTAAAATGGAGATCTCGAGTGTTCAGTAATGGTCATGTTCGCAGTGGTTCTTCACCGAGAGTAGAGAAGAGCCAGTGTCAGTGTGTGGCCGAATTACCTGGGGAGGGATTTATAGTGTGTAACTGTAGGCCAGTCCTTCACTGAGTCAGACTCTAGGATGAGACCAGGGCCTGCCTTTGCATCAGGTCACAGGTCACTTTGGTGCTCATTACTTCTATAACTATTAAAATAAAATTGAATGTCTCCCTCTATGATTCTGAAATGAGGTAGGAGGAGAGTTTAAACTCTATCAAGACACAGACAGCAAAGTTGCAAACTCTCAACAAGGGTGGAAACCAGGCTCCCCTTTGTGAAGGGCAAGGCAGCAGACTTCCCTGGGAAGCAGAGAGACAGCTCTTGCAGCTGGAAGGGGACTAAGCATGAGTTTGCCTAGACACCCATTGTTTTTTTAGAAATAAACTTTTCACAATTTTTTAAATCTTTATTTTATGTATATGAACATTCTGCCTGTGTGCATGTCTATGTACTGCATGCATGACTAGCTCTTACAAAAGAGTGTACTAGATCCCTGGAGCTGGAGTTGCAGATATTTGTGAACCACAATGTAGGTGCTGGGAACAGAACCCAGGACTGCTGCAAAACAGCCAGTGCTCTTAATCACTGAGCTATCTCTCCAGCTCCAAAATAAACAGTTTTTGATGTCTTCTTAGTATTCTATGTCCCATGCAGTTTTTATTAATGAAATGCTATAAGTGAAAAGAAAATATTAAAAAATCAGTATGTGTATGTACACACATGCAAATATGCATATACAAATGTGAAGAACCCAGCATAGTTACAGTGATACCGGAGAAACAAAGCAAACGTATCGAACCCCCACCCCCCACCTGCCCCATGGGGTTTTCTTCCCAGCCTCCAAAAGAGATGCTACAAGCAGCTGGGATCTAATCTGAGGGATATCGAATGAATCTATGTACACTGAGCTTTTTTAGTCCATTCATTTTATTCTTCTAACTCAATTCTACCAGTGTCATGGGAGTACAGGTCTGTATACACTTACAAGCGTAATTCTTTGGCAATGCAATTCGAAGCTTGAAGTTTTCGGGTAATAGAGAGAGGTGATAAGATCCACACATTCAGCAGTAATTGTCAGCTTTCATTTACAACCCAAAGGGGAAGTGACTAATGGAAGTTCTCTGGTAGGGTCAACTAAGTGAATCAATTAGCGAATCTAAAGAGGAATTTATGTGCTCAGACTATATTCTTACAAGTGGCTAGGTAAAAGTTAGGAGTTTATATGTTAGTATAAGTCACAAGTAAAGTAAAATTGTCTTTTTTTACTTAGGTGGCACTACTGGTTCAGGTACTTTGCGGCACCATTTTCTGGCAGGGTGGGGGAAGTGTTCTCCATTACTAGGCACCTGCCCTGTGTAACAACATGTAACATTTGTTTCATAAAAGCACTTTCACTCTGAGTCATGGCTAAAGGAAGGAATCTTTAGAACTAAGAATAACACCTGGGCTATGAGATAAAAGAGGAGGATTTAAGCTTAATTTGCATAAGAAACAAAGCTTGGCAGCTATCATCTGCCTGGCCTTGGCAGTTGTCTCATTGGATCAGTGGAAATATTTATCTTATCTCCATAACGAGCAGATGGCCAAACACCATCCTAGTAATTGCAAGCAGTAAATCTGTTAAATTAGGGTCTTGTGTTAATAAAGTGGGGTGAAGGTGAGGAGTTAAAGATTTAAGGTTGGTGAGGTTAGCTTCTCTTTCCTGTAGGTGAGCTCAGGGCATGCTAGTGCTCATCTATCTGCGATCTGTCCTTGGATGTTTGAGAAGTGTCTGAGTTGAAATACTTGTCTGGAGATGGCACTGGCCAGATGTCTGCTAATGAGGATAACTACAGGAAAGCAGACTCTAAGTCTATGCTAGAATAAGAAGAACAAAGACCTGATTATGGGAAAGGGTTCTTTGTGGTGGTGATATTTTATTTGTGCTCTAACAAATAAAATTTATCTGGGGATCAGACAACAGACCAGCCACTAGATTAGACATAGAGGCCAGACAGTGGTGGCACACATACCTTTAATCCTATCACTCGGGAGACAGAGGTCCATCTGGATCTCCATGAGTTCAAGGCCACACTGGGAACAGAGTCAGGTGTGGTGGCACACACCTTTAATCTCAGCACTTGAGATTTCATGTCTTTGCTTGGGAATGACACATGCCTTTAATCCCAGTAAGTGAAGGCAGGAAGTAGAAAGGTATATAAGCCATGAGGACCAGGAACTAGAGGCTTTTAAGCAGTCAGCTAAGACCCTTTCGGGTGAGGACTCAGAGGCTTTCAGTCTGAGGATTTGTGGAAACATGATGGGCCGAGGAGTTGTCAAGGTAAGGTTGGCTGTAGCTCTTTCTGTTTCTCTGATCTTTCAGAATTTACTCCAATATCTGGCTCCGTTTTTTTTTTTTTTTTTTTTATAAGACATTCTAAAATTTGTTTTACAAGTCTTGACTGTGTAACACCCGCAGCTGGGGGATATTATCCAAATACCCCAATTGCATAGAAGTTGTGTCCAATAAATGATCAACCACATTGTTAGAAGTTCTTGAGAAGAAAATAATCAATTGGGAAAGCTACAATAGCACACAAGAAATTCACTGCAGGACACAGCTAATATATTCAAAAGCCGACATCACCAAAACTCTTGAGTTTTGACTTCCCTCTGGCAGAGCCCTTGGCTATATCAGGTTTTAGCTTTATCAGTGCCAGCTGAATTCCTACTTCATATTTCTGTGCTTATAGCACAAACTAATCTCAAACTTGAGGACTATGTCTCATTATAAAGTAAAGTCATTTGGATAGTATGTATCAATAGATGAATTAGATAAATAGACATTAACTAGACCAGAGTGCCCAGAAACATACCTGGAGAAAACATTTTCTTCACCTAAAATAAACCTCCTGAAAACATACATATAATAACATTATACAGACGAAGCCATTTATGAATATATGTATATATATGTTTATATGCATATATATAAAGATATAACAACAATTAATAAAAAAAGAGGCCATGACTTTGAAAGAGAGCCAGAAGGAGGGATATACTGGTAGGTTTATAGAAAAGGAAGGGAAGGGGTAATGATGGATTTTATTATAGTCTTAAAAATAAAAGACAATTAAATATTAAGCTGAATATTATTTTTGCTTCAGTAAAGGAACAGAAGAATTGTTTGCATTCTCCCTTATGTCAACCAACACAGCTTTTAATTCCATGTAACAGGCAAATTATAAACATTCTGAAAATATTTTCTTAAGTTGCAGTGGAGTCTCCATCAGTGAACAGTGCCAATCCACATAGCTCCAAAACTAGGGCTTGCAGGATGGCTCAGCAAATGAAGGCACCTGCTGCAGGCCTGCAGCCCTGAGTTCTAGCCCTAGGAACCCTAGGGAGAGGGACAGAGATGACTCCTGCAAGTTGTCCTCTGACCAACAAAGGGAATGTCGGCACACATATCACTGCCCCCAATCAATCACTCATTGGAATAAATATAATATGATAAAACAAAGTCATTCCTAAAAATGTATATTGAACTAAAAACAAACAAGGAAACTTTCCACAGAAATAAAAACAAGTGTTTGGTCCCTGATTCCGTGCTTCATCCTGAGTGTTCATACCCCTCCTCCATGTTTTAAAACTCATTTCTGAAACACGCCCAGTTGCATGGCCTTGAGTCAAGGGGTAGTATCACAGGAATGTCTAGGGGGAGATTTTGCACCATCTCTAATATGGTGTCTTGTCATTCCTCTGTATTTACCAGTATCTTGTCCCAAAACTGAAGAAGATAACAGAAGATAAAAAGATTATCCCTTGCTCAAGAATTGGTAGGATTAATATGGTAAAAATGAACAGGCTATAAAATATCACTTTGATTCTATCCTTTTTCAGCAAAATAAAATTTATAAGGCTTCTGATATTACTAAGAAAACAATCTCACAGAAAACTTCCTGATTCTTTGGTTTTTACACTCTTCTCTCTCTCTTCTGCAATGTTCCCTAAGCCTTACCCATAAAGCCTCATTGACACGACTGCCCACATGTTAGCTGAACAAGGATAACACCCATGTACACGAGAAACTGAATGGGGAAAAGTCCCTGAGGGCCGAACTCTAGACAAAGAAACACAGGCAACTGAGGAAAGCTGGGAGGGGTAATTGTGGTCATCCCTAGGGAAGAACACACCAATTGGTTGTCCTGTACCAAACAGTCATCCCTGAAAACAAACATACAAGTAACTTTATCCTGACTTAACAGTGAATATTTAGGAATATATATGTATATACATACATGTGTGCAATAACACTTGATGAAAAAAGTGGCCATGAATGTTAAGAAGAGTGGTGAGGGGTATATGGGAAGATCTAGGGAAATGAAATGGGAGAAATGTTGTAATTAAATTATAATTCAAATATTAAAAATAATAGATCATGAATGATTTCTCTAAGTAAATTAAAACTTTCATCGTGACCACACACTCTCAGATTTCCAGGTGAGCAAAAGACATAATTTAAAACCAGCGTTCTTGAACATGGTATATGTTAAGTGGAAGACTGAGAGCTTCTCCTAGTCCACTGTGTTGGTTTATTCTTGAGCCAGAAGCGTGCTTTGCCAAGTACTGTCTTCAATGCTGCTCAGGGTTCTGTCTATTGATTAGTGTATCCAGGGTCATGACAATAATCTCTCATAATATGTGGCAGTTATCAGAAGGTCATTTAGTTGTACAATCCACATCAGTATGACATGGGTCTGGACTGTAGTTTAGTGGTCAGTGTCTGCATTCCTACTTTACCTACCCTTTTGTTAAACAGATATTCTTGAATGTTACAGTAATATAATTTCTGAGATTAGCTAATATCTGAGAATGTATTCATTTTTTTTCATCAAGTATTTAGTGATTTTGACAGGACACATTGAGAAATAATACCTACATTTCACATTCTGATAAAACTTACATTTTTAGCATGAGTGATAGAAATTTGTTATATCATATATATGTATATATGTATGTATGTATATATAAACAAAAATATTTAAGAACTGCAAGTAATATTTTTGCATTTTATTTTATTAACAATTTCATACAAAAGTACTGTTTTCATCATTTCCTCCCCACCATCTCCCCTTCTCGCAGACACACACACAAAGTTGGATGGATTGTTATTTACACAATACCTTAAATTCCAATTGTGCTGAAGATGGTTACTTATGACTCAAAAAAGCTAATTTTCCTATCTATAAAATTAGGTTAAAAACTTACCAAATGAAATGTTATATGCAAAGTACTTAACAATGGACCTCACACTTGAGAAAAGATGTAATCAATGGAAGAATTAAATGCCAGTGTGCAGTGGGACACAAGTGTGAGCGCAGATGATGATGATGATGATGATGATGATGGTGGTGGTGATGATGATGATGTTGATGACAATGATGATGATGATTTTGATAATTGTGATAATGAACATTGTGATTTAACAATTCGAGGCTCACCTTCTGAGAACATCTCTGAATATCTGAGGATTTCAAAGCCCTGTTTATTCAGCAGCATTTCCTGCTGCTGGAAACAGTAGCTGGACCCTCCCTGCTGTTGGAGACACTGGCTCTCCAATCCCTGTTGGTGGTGAAAGTGGCTTTATCAGAAGGGTCAGGTTTCTCTCCCTGGCAACAGAACATTAAGAACTCTGTGTTTGTATCTCTACAGCCATGTGCTCCTTGTTCAACCTCTGAGCTGTCTGCTTTGTAATTTCAGATGCCCGGGCTGTATCATTTCCATTTACCTTTATGCTTGTGTGATCACCATGCACTGACTTTCAAAGGGATAAAAAGTATCTGGCAAAAGTGGTATCGATGAGTATCTCAGAGTAAATTCTGTGAAATAATTAGTGGTGATCTTTCAAAAACTATTAAATTACACCTACTTGATGAAGTTGTAAGGGGGCTGGAGATACTAACAAAACAAGTAAGTACTCGTATTAACTATTTGAAGTTTTGAGCTCAGAGACTAGAAATACTTCCCTTATGAACTCATTCAAACATAAAAAATAAGATTGTCTTCAGTTAAGAATACCAAGATATTGCTTTTGCAAACAGTGTTGTCAGAGCTACTAAACTAAGTATGAAACTTGAAGGAATTACAGATAAATACAGTTTCAGAAATCTGTTCATGTAATGGGAGTTCAGAAGAAAAGACTAATAAAGTGATTCTTGTGGTGGTATTGTATTCTTCAAAATATTGTGCACCCTAATAAATTTATCGGGGGTCAGAGAACAGACAGCCACTAGATACAGAGGCCAGAAAATAGTAGCACTCACGCCTTTAATCCTAGCGTTCCAGAGGGAGAAATCCATCTGGGATCTCTGTGAGTTCAAGGCCACATTGGAAAGAGCCAGGCATGGTGACACACGCCTTTAATCCCAGGGAGTGATGGTAGAAGGCAGAAAGATATATAAGGCGTGAGGACCAGGAACTAGAAGCATTTGGCTGGTTAAGCTTTTAGATGGTTAAGCTTCAGGCTTTCGAGCAGCAGTTCAGCTGAGATCCATTGGGATGAGGAACACAGAAGCATCCAGTCTGAGGAAACAAGACCATCTAAGAAGTTGGCCAGGTAAGGTTAGCTGTGGCTTGTTCTGTCTCTTTGATCTTCTAGAATTCACCCCAATATCTAGTCTGGGTTTGATTTTATTAATAAGAACTTTTTAAGATACATGCTACAGATTCTAGTGGCTCTGCCACATAACTGCACGTCCCTGAGTAACTGAGGTAGAGGAGAAGACTGCCAGATGGCGTCCTCCAAAGACTATGGAGAATCATGAAACAGACAGACACATTGGAGTCTAAGCAATCAAGTTATTGGATAACATTTACTATAACAGTAAAGAATATGTAATATACATCATAAAATATAGCAAGTGAAACTATTTGTAACAAATATGACAAAATAGAAGAACAGAAGGAATGTCATATAATAAGGTTTTCTAAATTATGGATAAGTGGGAGGTAGACAGAAACCCTCAAATGGAATGAGTTGGATCCTGAGAAGTTCTTACTCATGACTAAAGTTCATACTCTAAAACCATCACTTTGGGTTTCTCCACTGGTTGATGGTG
This sequence comes from Peromyscus maniculatus bairdii, assembly GCF_049852395.1. Taxonomy (NCBI): domain Eukaryota; kingdom Metazoa; phylum Chordata; class Mammalia; order Rodentia; family Cricetidae; genus Peromyscus; species Peromyscus maniculatus. The sequence continues at coordinate 2,639,575 of NC_134857.1, forward strand.
ACATGCTCAATATCTTTTAAAAAGGAATTCTCCTTTCTGGATAAAACCAGAAGATTCAAACAAATTCTGTTAAATGCTGTAAGTGGTCTCCAAAAACTGGTTTTCAGTAGAATAATATAGAAAGTGAAGGATGTAGCCCAATGGAGTTCTGGGGACTCATGTCTCAAATTACTGAAAAAATCATGGGCAGGAAGATAGCTTGGCCAACCAGAAGCTGACTCAATCATCATCCTCCAGTTTTTGGTTCTGTAGAACACTATGACCTTCGATGCTACTGGATATCGAAGTTGTTCAATTGCTCACTGTTAAATGAAACATAAAATGTCATCTTGATAAAAAGATTGTTAGATTATAGAGTCACATCAATTCAGATAATTTTCTGTGTATTTCCTCAAGTCAATAAGACAAATACCACCAAGCCAAGAAAATCAACTACAAACCTCATCTCAGCTCTACACAGTGAATTACTTGGTTCACACTCTACCTGAATTTGAATGAAATTGAACTGTTGATTGTGGTAAATTTTAACCTCTTGATCATTCTTCACATATCTATTGTAGTGATTCTGTGTCATTTAATATTTACACCAATGCTAAGTATTTGATAAGACTGATCTCTGTTATGAAATCAAACTAACAATATTGTTTATGCACAAGGATAGCACAGTTCATAGACAGTAGCAGAGGGCTTTATCTTCCAAAATGTTTGACAGATTTTAAACAAATCATTGTAAATTATCTTTTCAAAACTAACAATTTCAATATCCAAGATATCCACCATGACTCATGTACCATGGAAAAGAAAGGTGAGAAATATAGCAAGCAATATTCTGGGGTACTTACAATGATTAAATTAGGAGTTCATCTGTCATATATTTACATATTAATATACACATGTCATATACATATATTCATGTGTGTGTATATAAGTATGTGTATATATTTATATGTGTGTATAAATGTGTGTATATGCATATATATGTATGTAATTCAGTTAAAGTGTTATTTAAAAAACTTTCCCCATGCTGTGACATCATGATGTGCCCAATGCTGCTGAGAGGTCACATACAACTTTATGGAATCAGGGAATGGTGTCATTCTTCCATTCACTTGATGATGATTTAAAACTTTCCCTTACATGCAGGACAGTCCTCCTGAGGAGGAGCAGATGGACTCTTGAATACTTTATCATCACCATTAGGACAGGTCCTTTTACAGGACAGCCACTGTGGTCATCACTGGCATCCTTCATGTCGTCAGACTCACCATCATACAGTGAATCTGAAGACATTTCTATGTCATCACAACTCTTTCCGATGTCTTCAGGAAGTACAGTGGTATCTTCTCCAAATATCCCTTGAAAATTCTCAATAAGAATTTCTACAATGGAGACCTGTAACACCACAAGGCAAAAACAGGATCCTCTGTCATTCCACATAGTTTACAATCAAATATGACATTCAGAGTCTTGAAAGGAAAAAAAAAAACTTGAAATCCAGAATTATGAAGAGAATAGCAGTTACTCTAAACAGATATGAACCCATGAAATGACTATGGATATTATGGACATGTATTTAATTATACAATCAGTATAGTACATTATAATAAATAGAAAAAGCTTCAATATTTCAAAAGTTTCAATATCATTGCAATGACTAATGTTTTGTTTCCTTCTTAATGGTGCATGCGTGTGCCTCTCTCTCTCTCTCTCTCTCTCTCTCTCTCTCTCTCTCTCTCTCTCTCTCTGTGTGTGTGCCTCTGTGTGTGTGTGTGTGTGTGTGTGTGTGTGTGTGTGTGTGTGTGCAGTTATATGACCTTGTGAGTACTTGATGGCCATGGAAACTAGAAAAGGTGGTCAGATGCTTGAGGCTGAGACTTCAGGCAGTTGTAGAGTACCAGACATGGGTGATAAGAGACCCAACTCAGGTCCCCTGCAAGAGTCCTATTAACACCTGAGACATGTATCTTTCCCCCTGGAAATTTCTTACTGTTAACCTGACTAAATTGTGATTTACCTTGCACACACACACACACACACACACACACACACACACACACACACACACACAAAACCCTCCAGGTATGTCTGTGTGTATTTCTAGACAGCCTTAAATGAGGAGGTAAGTCTTCCCAAATCCACTGATGTATGTCCCAGATTGACTAAAAAGAATAAACAATGTTGAAATCACCTAAGCACCAGCTTTTATTTCCTTTTGCAAGCATACTGCTGTTTTCCAAGGTCTCTGTCTGGAATGGAGATTCTAGGATCTTTGCATCTTATTAAAATATTTTGTTAAAATTTTATACATATTGCAAAGAAAAAGAAACTACTAGAAAGCAAACAGACATTTCAGAACTGATATGCTGCCAAGAGGAACTGGAATGAATTGAATTGGTGACTTTACAGGTACCATGATTACCCCTTGGTTTTGTTTGTTTGTTATTTGTTTGTTTGTTTTGAGATGAGAAGGAGGAGGAGTTTGGTTGCAGTGGTTTGAATGGGATGCCCCTCTAATTTCAGGTATCTCAAAACTTGATGTCCTCTTTTTGACACCATTTGGGTGGTTTGGGTTCCTGTAGGAAGTACGTCATTGGTTGGAACTTAGGGTTTCAAAACCCATGAGCCGTTTCCACTGTACTCTCTCTGCTTCATGTTTGCTGTCCAAGACAAGAACCTCAGCTCTCAGCTTCCTGTTTGAGTTGCTCTGTCTGCTGGCAGCCATGCTCCTCTGCTGTGATTGTGAGGATTCTAATCTTGAAGCCCCAAATAAACACATGCTTCTAGAAGTGGCACACACCTTTAATCCTAGCACTCAGGAGGCAGAGGCAGGCAGATCTCTGTGAGTTCAAGGCCAGCCTGGGCTACAGAGTGAGTTCCAGGACAGGCTCCAAAGCTACACAGAGAAATCCTGTCTTGAAAAACCAAAAAAAAAAAAAAAAAAAAAAAAAAAAAAAAAAAAAAAAGGAAATAAATGATTTACTTACTTCCAATCCACATTCTCAATTTCCCTTCCCAAAGCTCTCTGAAATAGACCATTTCCGTTTCCACCTCACAAGAATGCAATTCAAGCTGGAAGTGGTGGCACACACCTTTAATACCAACACCAGGAGGCAGAGACAGGTGGATCTCTGTGAGTTCGAGGCCAGCCTGGTCTACAGAGCAGGTTACAGGACAGGCTCCAAAGTTACACAGAGAAACCCTGTCTCAAAAAACAAAACCAACCAACCAACCAACCAAACAAACAAACAAAAAGAATGCAATTCAAGAGTGTCCATTAACAGCAATGATCTGTCCAAGGTATGCCCAATTTCTGGATCACAGTGGAGACTTTGTTCCCAAAGGCAGAGAACAAGTACCCTTACCTTTTTTGAGAGATCATCTCCAAATCCCGAGCTGTAAGAAGTAGGCCTCCATAGAAGATTAGGGGCTATGCGAACTGACAATCCATAAGCGTCCATGTGATTAATGGAAGAATGACTTTTAATCTTGTATAATACACTCATAAGGTGTCTTAAGAGAATGAAATTAGGTTTTGGTATCTGTGATAAAAGACTAAACAGAAAAAAATGGGGCAGTTATGTTTGTTTGTCCTACAAGTAACGTTATTTATGAATCTGTAAATACCAAGAGAAAGAAGGATAAATCTTTTGTAGACTAGTTCATAGAACTAGCAGAATTCAAAAGAAGTCAAGAATATAGCTAAAGTATTGCCCAAGATATTTTCTGCAAACCACTTCTGTGTAGAGAACCATGGGAATTTTTTGAAAATCATGTATGTGTGTCTGTGCACCACATGTGTACTTGTTACAAACAGTCATGTGGGTCCTGGGAATGGAAACATCCAGAGATGCTAAACACGGAACCATCTGCCCTCTCCAGACACCATGGAGACAGACACATGTAATATGTAACTTCATATGAACACATGTAACAATCATTTGTCATTCTAGAATGTGATGAGCTGAACAGGACTGATGAAACTAAGCCTTACACTTATAAAAGCTGCTTCTATAGATAAGGCTGAGATGCTAGAGTCCTGGCTGGTAATAGGAGCTCAAAGCTCCTCTGTTACCTAAGAAATCATTCTATGGAGTATTGTACTGGAAAATGTTTCAAAGAAGTTGAAGTTGAACCTAACCTAGACTTCTCTAGCTTACTAGAGTTCAGCAAGTTGAATTCAGTAACAGCTCTATATACCAATCAATGTCAGATATTCAGCATGTGAAATATCATTAAATACTCCATGGCAATTTTAGGACAGAAATAACCCACAGGCATCATACACACATAGGCACACGCATCCACACACATGCACATATGCACAAACACACACAGACACACATACACACCTTTTAATTTGTCTCATGCAGGAACTCAAAACTGTATTCTATACTGGCCTGGACCCAAATATCTAGCCGAGGCTGTCTGCCAAACCATGACAATTATAATGTTGCAGCCTTCCAGATAGTGAGATTACAGGCATGAGGCAACACACATGAGTGAGAAATGCATCTGTTTATAAAGTGTCTCTTTTGTGTGAGCAAAAGAAACCTCTTGGCATGGGACATCCTTTCAGTGAGAATCATGTAAATACAAGCTAACATACCTCTAAGAATATATTGCTTCTCTTTTGTGTTGTTCCTCAAGTAATTAATGTATCATTACCTTTGGATAGCAGCAATATTTTGATTCAGAAATCCTTTATCAGGGACTTCAAGCCATTTTTCATATAGGTCAGAACAAAGCAAGCTTCCTTGTATATGTCGAACAAATTCCTTATATTAAAAAAAAGAATCACAATGGTCAATATACATTGGAGAAATTATTGAGAAACATTTTTGTTGAAAAGTATCAGCTTAGAACAGTGATTCGTGGCCTGTGAGTCCTGACTCCTTTTGAGTTTGCATATCAGACATTTAAGTTATAATTCATAAAATTACAGATATGAAGTAGCAACAAAATAATTTTATGGCTAAGGGTTACCACAACATGAGGAACTGTATTAAAGGGTCAGAGAATTAGGAAGGTTGAGAACCACTGGATTAGACCCCACTTCTTTAAGGAATTCTCAATGTATCATTTACCCAGCATCTCAGCTCAACTGTGGAACCCAGAAGCAGGAGCTTGGGTTTTCTCACCTAAGAGTCTGGATGTGGTGGCAATAAAATAAACCTACTCTCTGCTAAAAGTGCTCATCCTGGATATAAGCAACCAGAAAAAAGGGCAGGGTCGGTAAACACCTCATCCTGATTCTACAATTTGATGAATCAGAACTTTTAATTCAAATTCATGGTAAGAAAAGTCCTAATGTGCATGTAGAGCTCTGCTTACAGACACACTTGGAGTAGGGCTGAATTTTCTCACCTGACCTCCTTGTGTCCCATTTGAGAATTTCTGTTTCACAGTCACTCCCTTAACTGTGCAAAAATTCAACTCTTTAAATTGTAAGCAGCAGCTTGTGTGATGGACGGCAAAATCCCTTTATCTGATTCCTTCTAAACCCAAGGTTTGATCATGTATATACTGCACTTTCAAAAAGCTAGCACACTTATGTGTGAGGCTTAGGTGGGTATGATATTACACACTTAAAATCTCAGAACTCAGAATGATGCAGTGAGACCTTAGGTTAGAGGTTAGAGAGGGTTTCAAAGACAGATGAATCTCTAAATAAATGACCAAACTAAAATAAAATGGGAGGAATCTCTAAATATGTTTGGTAAGAAAAAGAGCCAGATATGAAATTACCTAAAATAGCTTAACATGTACACATATACTTTTCTCAATAAATAGCCAAGAACAGCTCAGGTTTAACTACTTCAGGAAACACCACCATCAACTTTCATATTCATGATTCAGTAAAGGTTGATGGGGGAATATCTCTCTGTACGCTGTGAATATGTGTTTCTCTGATTGGTTGACAAAGCCATTCAGCCTATGGCAAGGCAGCTTAGAGGCAGGTGGGAAATTCAAAAGGAGAGACAGGAAGAAGGTGGGGGGAGAGGCCAGCCCACCATCCAGGGAGCAGCACACAGGTAAAGCCACAGAACATGTGGCAACATATAGATGAACAGAAATGGACTGAATTTAAATATGAGAGCTGTTTAGTGGAAAGCCTGAGCTAATGGCCAAACACTTTTAATTAATATAAGCCTCTGTGTGTTTACGTGGGGAAGACCAGTAGGAGAGATTTGTCTCGACCACCAGCTGGCCGGGTCACAGAAAATCTTCCAGCTACAAAAGGTTGACTCATTTTAGTGTTTCCTGATCTGTAAAGGGTCAAGAATGGGTTGAAGCACTAAGGATAGAAAAATGAGAAAAATAGACAAATCCTACGTCTTCTTGTACCTTTAATGGGCTATGAGTGCAAGGACTGCTTTGGTAGTCACTGGTCTTCACTTTCTTCCCCATTGTGTGGTCTCAACTTTCTGGCATTGAGAGCAAGTCACACCTGGCAACCTCTGGGGTCAAGAAGGGATCAAGGGGTACGTTTACATGATGTTACTATCCTTGCCTACACTCAGGCATTATCTCTCCCCTTGATGTCTGGGGCCAATGCTCCAGAGTCTACTGAGTGGTGAACTCAGAACAAGGCTCAGTTAAAATAAACCAATAGTATTTGCTGTAGAGCCACTGCTTATAGACAGCTCCATGGCAAGTTCAATGTGGTAGACTCTTCATGAGTAGCTTAGGCTAATCCTTGATTATCTGACACAGGATTAGGATGGCAATGTCTTGTAAATGTGAAAGTACTTATTTATTTTTTGGTAGTGATGGAAACAATTTCATGTCTGTACTTGGCAACATCCAACTCTCTGTGAACCTATTACAGATAATTGGTGGACTAGCCATTGTGTTGTAGTTGAAGGATATATATATTTGTAAACCACTTTCCCCACTATTACTACTGTTTTTTTTTTTTTGGTTTTTTGAGATAGGGTTTCTATGTGTAGCTTTGCGCCTCTCTTGGGACTCACTTGGTAGTCCAGGCTGGCCTCGAACTCACAGAGATCCGCCTGCCTCTGCCTCCTGAGTGCTGGGATTAAAGGCGTGCACCACCACCCGGCCTATTACTACTTTTTTTATTTCCTCACGTGGTGTGGTCAGAGGTGAAATCAGTGGAGTCCTTTGCAATGGCAAACCAAAGCACACCTAACATATGGGGACGTTAACTTCTAACAGAAGGCTCTTCAACTGTGTCTTTGTGAAAATCCTTTAGCTTGTCAGACTTTTATCTATCAGGCCTCTTATCCTTAGGTCATTATGTGAAGGAAACTATCATCATCAGTTTATCTCAAGGAAGGAAAGTACTTATGCATCTCTAGAGGGATGCTGAGTGTGGAGGATGCTAAACTTTCTTTACCTTTAAGACAGATGCAACAACAAGGACAGATTCCTCAGTCAAGTTGACTTCCTCCCCATTATCAAGCTTTTCTTTAAGGGTTCGGAAAGATTTGTTGGACATTGTTCTGAAGGTCTTCTCCGTATGTAGTCCCTTTTCCTCAATAATAGAGAGCATGTCCTGTGTGAGGTAAAGAAAAGCTTCAGTTATTATAGATCCACGCTTTTGAAGCACCAGTGTGTCTCTTACTGAGAACCAGAGCAAGGGCAGGCATGGGTGCAGAGCTACACCTGGGAGGAAGGAAGATTTTGAATTTTTTCTTTCATTTTTTTGTTTCTTTTTATAGCTTCTAGATATATCTTCTCCCCTAATTACTTTTTCCTAATTTGAAACATTGGGGTTTTGTTGGAATCAGTTATTCCTCGGCACTGACTCACACTTCTGTCCCCAAGTGTTTTGATGAATGGTCCCCTCTTACTCTTGCCTTCTCTTCTATGAACATCTTTCCCACACCTGCCTTTCTCAGTTACTATTGGTATATTTCCCTTCCAGTGTCCCAGCTGTTATTATTACTTCCTGTCTGTACTGGGCCCTGTAATGAGTCTTAAAATCTGTGTTTTTTAGAAAGCTTTATCTTGTTATACTTCCTTTGACAGAGACTTTCATTTCCTTTGTCTGTGACTTTTCTTTTCAACTATTAATGTCATAAGGTGCTGTCACAGTCAAGGACCCAAGGGAATATCAATTCGTCTTCCATGTTTTCAGTATGTAAAAATGATTACCATACATAACCTTTACTGAATATTTTCTCTATTTTCAAATTTGGGATGATCATAATGGTTACCAGAAAATTTTGTAAAATACACAAGGTGTGGACAGTAATTATCGTGTCTCTGACACGACAAGCTTGTTCATATGCAGCATAAATTCCTGAAACTGAGTATAGAGCTAAAATGGATGCCACATACTTAAAGTGTATTTTCAATGGCAATTTAGTAACATTTAAAATAGCTCATGTCATATAGGGTGGCTTGTAAATACATTCTACTAGGATGAAATGGTTAATACATACCACAGAACAATGCTTATACATACTTCCTTTATAATACAAAAGAAAACACCCTAGATATTTTGAATTATAAAGTGGAATAATCTCAGTGGCAATGATACTAAGGAAGAATCCAGAGTAATTCAGAGTCATGAAAGAAGCTGGAAGAGTTGAGGTTTGGGACTCAGAGGGTCTCACCCATAGACCTACTTCCTCCAATAAGCTGGTGGGTTTGGGTCTTTATGGAAAATAGTGGAAGACGTGGAAACACTGTAGGTTTTTGTTATTTTTTTCCAGTTTTCTTGAATTACATGGTTTTAACTTCTGCAGAATTAATTTTTTGAGGCAGTATTTTAAAAGGATCTCACTCTCATGGACAGATTATCTAGACATTCATTAGTCTTACAATTCACTGAAAACAGAGGTTTCCGGAAATTATGTTGAACAGGAGAGCTGTAGACACCCAGAGTGAAACTCACCAGTATTGGAGTAGGCAGACTGCCATCCTCACACACACTCAGGAGAGACATCCCAAAGAGGTGTCTCTTATGGGTGGTAATGGGGTGTCAGAATTTACAGCAAAGAGTTCCTCACTTGATGGCGATTGGATGTCAGAATTTCCAACAAGTTCCTTGTTTGGTGCTAGTGGGTTATCAGAATTTCCAGTGGGGTGTTCCTCATTTGGTGCTGGTGGAATTAAGCACACGTTGTCTTGGCTGATATCAGAGCCCCATGTAATCATCAAATGTATTAAAGACATTTTGACATGTTCCTCAGAATCTAAAAAAGGGAAATCACTGTATGTTATAATTGGACTCACTTAACGCTTCCATGCCTTTTCATTTTATAGCTTACATACCTTCAGCATCACCATGACACACAGACAAGAACCAATAATATAACATTTATAATAATGAGACTGCATCCCGAGGGACATGATACCTAGCTGCATATGTCCCATACTTGTAGGTATAATTGTAGGGAAAAGGGGCTGGCTAAAGAAACATACCTTGACCCTGGAGCCCAGAACTAGGGAAAGATGGCTCCAATGAGGGCAGAAAGAAATACAGTTTGGCTCAGTAAGATCAGAGCCATCTCTGCCCTGGCCAACTGACTTGTGAAACCAACCAATCATAGAGCAGGATAGTAGAACCCTGGGCCTGGGGTTGACTCCACCCCCAAGACTTCCTGTGTAAACTGCCCTGCCTAGTCGGTTAGAAAAAAAGGCTGTTCTCTCCACCCTGGTAGAGGTAGCTACTCTCCTGGACTCTTTCCAAATAAATCTCTTTCTCAAAAGAGTTCTTTGGGTATGAAGATCTTCATTCACTAGCATAGAGAAGATCCTTGCTGAGACTTCCCCCAGTGGACAAAATAAGGGAGAGCTGAAAGAGTAGGGCAAGGAGGAGCTGAACAGATCTTTGCCAAGATCTTCTCAATGGACACAGCAAGCTGAAAAGTAAGACTTTTCTCCAGAGCGGAAGGAGATTGCTACATTTCTGCAGGGGTTTCCCCTTTTGCACAGTGAAGCAAAAGAAGCAACATCTTAGGCCGGAGAAGCAGAGCTCTGCTAGGAAGCTCCCTTATGTGGGGGCTGAGCAAAGCTCAGCTGTAGAGGCTCTCCAGGAGAGGAGTAGGATTGCTATATCCTGCAGGGAGACCATCCCCCCATTTTACTAGGTATACCTTGACTTTCCCAAAGAGTCAGGATACCCTTCCCTGCTGAAGCAGTTCCAGGCCTGACTCTCCCAAGAAGTCAGAAAACTTTCCCTTCCAGGGTTGGGCTGCTTCTTTGCAGTTCCAGCAGTTAGAGCTGTGCTAAATAGCTCTAGTTGTCTGGGACACCTTCAGGGCAGAGCTGTTGTTCTGAGCAGCTTGAGGTGTCTGGGATACCTCCCCCTCTAGGGATGAACTGTCTCCTTGCAGTTCAGACATCAGAGCTGTCCTAAGCAGCTCAAGGTGTTGCCTGACTCCCCAGGAAGTCAGGACACATTTCCCCAGAGTTGCTTCAACCAATTTACCTACATTTTTGGTGCCGAAACCCAAGACATAAAACCCAAAGAGTTGCAACCAATTTACTTACAATAATCAGTAATTTCTGGTGTTTGTCTTGAAAGCTATGCATATAGGTATTAGAATCAAGCAGTGATGTAGTATACAATCTGAGTCCTCCTGTGTGAATTCTTGACTGAACAGCCATGGGCAATAATTGGGACTATGCGGGGGTCCAGCCCATTGATAGACCTCTCCCAGGGTCTGGGAAGAATCTACAACTAGCTGATAATCTAATCTTTGACAATATTAAATGAATCTATGCACATGAAACTCTTTAGTTCATATGCTTTATTTTTCTGAGTCAGTTCTCTACATAGCTTCTTTTCTTTTCTTTTTCTTTTTCTTTTTTTTTTTTTTTGGTAGTCCAGGCTGGCCTCAAACTCACAGAGATCTGCCTGCCTCTGCCTCCTGAGTGCTGGGATTAAAGGCGTGCGCCAACGCTGCCGCCAACGCCAACGCCACTGCTGCCACCCGGCTTCTTTTCTGTTTTTATACTTAGCTCCTCTCTGTTCCTTCTCTTCCTGTCCTGTCATTGTCCTAGTTCCTACTAAGCTCTTTCCATCTCAACTTCATCTTCATCTCTGTCTGTTTCTCTGTCCATCTTCCTTACTTCCTCTCCTGCTCTCAAGACCCAACTCAATCCATCTACAATCTGCAAAAACTCTGCCTTGTTGCTTTCTCCTTGGGCTAGGAATCTTGTCTCAATTGCTTTCCTCTACCTGGTATGCAAAAAAAAAAAAAAAAAATACCCTTTGTCCTGGGTCAATTGCTCTGGAATGCCACTTGGCCTGTGAGAGGAAGGGGTGTGTGTGTGTGTGTCCTGGGCTTCATCTGCACAAGAAATAAGGCTATGCACCTAGCCTGTCTCCAAGGTGGTGTCTCTAGAAGGGTGTTTACCTTAATTCAGGAGACCATTTGCCATTACAGCCTAGGCTGCTTGAGAAGAATTTTAGGAAAAATACACTGTTAAAAGTTCCTGGGAAGTTATGAGTGCATATGAAATTAATAGCAGAAGACAGCTGATATATTAAAAGAAAAATAATGCCAAATACTCATTGATATTTGGCTTAATCCTCTCAAAGGCCCTTAGCTTCTTCCAGGTATTAGCTTTTCCATATTCAGCTGAATTCCTACTATATTCCTGTGCCTAGAAACAGGGCAACTATAATTTAAGAGCAGTATCTGCACTTCATCTCATAACTTGCCTGACTAAATTTCTCTGACAGTCTTTAACTTTTCTCCCTTGAACTATGAGATCAATTCTGAGGTCATAGCATTCCTATGGGTATATTATGCTATATGAAGACTTCCAAAAGAACATGCATGGTGGTGTACACCTTTAATCCCAGTTTTCAGGAGGTAGAGCCAAAAGGATCTCTGTGAGTTTGTGACCACCCTGCTCTACAAAGCTAGTTCCAAGACAGTCAGGGTTGTTAAAGAGAGAAACCCTGACTGGCAAAATTGAGTGGCTATTCTGAGTATTATAAAAATCACTCAGGAGTCAAGATATCAAGGTACATAATATTTCTCCACATATTCTTAATTGATTATATATTTGGCACTTCTAGGATTTACTTCTTACATAAATTCAGGACCACTGTGAAGAAGGAATGACATTTTACAGGCAGTTTCTGACAACGGGAAAGCACCTGTAATGTATAGGTGAAGTTTCACTTCACAATCAGACTCCCAATCGCTGTGCTGTGGGATGTCTTTCTGTATGCTGTGAATATGTGTTGCTCTGATTGGTTGATAAATAAAGCTGTTTGGCCAATGATGAGGCAGAATAAGGTGAAGCAGTGCATTTGAACCAGAGAGAGGAGAAGAAAAGGAGAGTGGGGCAGACGCTGTGAGCTACCACTAGGAGAAGCGAGATGTGAAAGTAATGGTAAGCCACAATGGTACATGTCAATGCATCGATTAACAGAAATGGGCTGGGTTGAGCTGTAAGAGCTAGCTAGCGAGAAGCCTGAGCCATTAGGCCATACAGTTTGTAAATAATATAAGCCTCTGTATGCTTACTTGGAACCAAGTGGCTGTGGGACACAAGTGGGAGAGATTCATCCTGGCTGTGGGGCCAGGCAGGACCGAAGAAACTTTCAGCTACATAGCTGTTTGTTGTAAATGATGTTTTCAGGTGATAAATGTGTCTAACTCATAGATTAAGGTAATAGAACATCTATACTTACCTATAATTCCCTCACTGTGGAGAAGAGCAGTTGGACTTATGGGCACTGCATCATTGCCTGTGGGTCTTGTCCTCCCACTGGGACAGAGGTTGTCTTCTTGTTCCTTCTCCTCTGTCTCAACAATGTCAGTTGGAGTGTCCAGGGAATTGTAAGCCTTCTCCCCATCAGGGCAAACAATGAGTTCTCATAATGAGATGAAATGTCTTCTCCAAATATTTTTGGATAATTCTCAATAAGGAATTTAACAAGAGAAATCTGTGACAAAACAAGGCAAATACTAAGGGTCTCTGTCATTTCACATGGTTGTAAATCATATATATGAGCCTTAGGCTAAAAGTATGTAGTTCAAAATTCAGATAAAAAGTCAACTTCTATAAAATATGAGGGGGGATGGGCACTGTTAGAAATATGAAAGAAGATTTTTGAGATCAGATGATAAAGTGTGATCATTACAGTGCAATACTATATAAGAGGATGATTTCTAATGCTCCCAATATGATGACTGGTATATACTGTTAACTTGAGTAACTTTTGTTCCACTTGTGACAGACATGACTGAGCATGTCTGTAAGGATGCTTACAGAAAAGTACAGTTAAGGAGGGAAGACTAACCCTCAATGTGGGCTCCATCCTATTGAAAGTTCCTACTGGGTGACTAAAAATGAAGAGACAGGCAAAGCCAACGGAGCAACAGCGTTCATGTGTCTCTGATTGCTCAGTGCAAGTACAATGTGCAACAGCTTGACAAACAGGTTCATTATTATCAGTAACTTTGTAACTCTGTGGGCTTGGTCCCAGGTTTGGGCACCAAAATATAAGTAAGTTTGTTGCAACTCGGGGGTGGGGGTTGCTTGGGGCTACAGACAGCTGCCTGGAGCTGCAAAGAGACAATTCAGCCCAGGAAAGTGAGGTATCCTGGACACCTCAAACTGCTTAGAACAGCTCTGCTCTGGAGGTGTCCCGGACACCCTGAACTGCTTAGGACAGCTCTGGTGGCTGGAGCTTCAAAAAGACAGCTCATCCCTGGATGGGGAAGTTATTCTGACTGCTCGGGAGAGTCAGGCATGGAACTGCTTCATCAGGGAAGGATATCCTGACTGTTTGGGAGAGTCAGGCTATACCTGGTGTGGTGGGGCATGGTCTCCCCGCAGGATATAGCAAGCTTGCTCCTCTTCTGGAGAGCTGCTACAGCTGAGCTTTGCTCAGCCCCACTTAAGAGGGCTTCCTAGCAGAGCTCAGCTTCTCCAGCCTAAGAAGTTACTTTTTGCTTCACTCTGCAAAAGGAGAAACCCCTGCAGAAATGTAGCAATCTCTTCTGGCTCCAGAGCAAAGTGTTACTTTTTCAGCTCTCCTTTGCTCAGTCCACTGTGGGAAGTCTCAACAAAGATCTTCTATTCAGCTCCTCTTTGCTCAGTCCATTGTGGGACATCTCAGCAAGATCTTCAGTGTGCCAGTGAATTAAGATCTTTGCACCCAAAACTCTTTTGAGAAAGAGATTTATTTGTGAAGCAGGAGTCCAGGAGAGTATCTACCTCTACCAGAGTGGAGAGAAGAGCCCCCAACTGACCAGGCAGGGCAGTTTATATAGGAGGTCTGGGGGGCAGAGTCAACAGGGATTGGCTAGATTTCTTCTGCCCAGGGATTGATCAGTTTTGTGGGCTAGGGGCAGAGATGGCCCTGACTTCAGAGCCAAACTGTTTCTTTCACTGGCCTTTCTCAGCTTTTTGACACTAATTCTAAGGCCAGGGCACATTCTTTCACTGACTCTGATTCCAGAGACCAAGAATGTTACTTTGGTACTGGTGTCAGAGTCAGGGCATGTTTCTTTAGTTCTGGGTTTGAGGATAAAGTGTTCATTTCTCTGGCTCAGGTCCCAAACCCAGGCTGTGTTTCTTTCCCTGGTCCTGGGCTCCAGGGTCAGGGTGCTACTTTCCTGCTCTGTGATTGGTTGGTTTCACAGGTCAGTTGTCCAGGAGCAGAGATGACTCTGATCTGAGCCTAACTGTATTTCTTTCTGTCCTGATCTGAGCCATCTTTCCCTAGTTCTGGGCTCCAGGGTCAGGGTGGGTTTCTTTAGCCAGCCCCCTTTCCCTACAATTATATTGGGAAATATTTGATGTAAGGCCTATTTGGAGTGAAGTAGATAATTGTGGATCTGCAATGACAGGTTGTTTGGAACTCTAGCTTTCTCTTCCACTCATTAATTCTATACAATATGAGGAAAAGATGTCCTGAGTCATGTCTTCCTGTGATGTACTTCTTAGAGGCCCAAGAGCAATTGCTCAATCAATAGTTAATCAGAAACCCAAATACTGAGAGTCATAAATTGTGATATTTTATTACAGTATTTGAAATGTGTTTGCCATAGAAAAGTGTCTCTAATCCAACCATAATCAGCAACAAGAGGCCAAGGATATATTTAATCACACTACCAT
Organism: Peromyscus maniculatus bairdii; assembly: GCF_049852395.1. NCBI lineage: Eukaryota > Metazoa > Chordata > Mammalia > Rodentia > Cricetidae > Peromyscus > Peromyscus maniculatus. Next base: position 2,654,638 of record NC_134857.1, read on the forward strand.
ATTTCAGAACAACATATCTGATAAAACAATCCATATTGCCTTTGTTTCATTGGGAAACCACCTTGAAAACAATTAGAAATTCACACATTCCTCAGTGATGACATCAAGGGTTCAGTCTTGATTTTCTAATCCAGCACCCATGTTTTCTTATCATTTTTTTTTAAGATTTATTTATTTATTTATTATGTATACAGTATTCTGCCTGCATGTATCCCTGCAGGCCAGAAGAGGGTGCCAGGTCTCATTACAGATGGTTGTGAGCCACCATGTGGTTGCTGGGAATTGAACTCAGGACCTTTGGAAGAGCAAGCAGTGCTCTTAACCTCTGAGCCATCTCTCCAGCCCCGTTTTCTTATCATTTTACAAGACTAGTTCTCAGTGGATTAGTCTAACAACATTCTAAATCGCAGTCGACAAAGGACTGAGTCACTGAGCTCAAATACCCATTTAAATTCCACTTACTCAAAATCCACAAATGATTTTTCCTTTCCAGATGAATGAAAATCAAGGGTGCACTCATTTCAAAAACAAAAACAAATAAACAACAACAACAACAACAACAACAACAAAAACCCAAACCCCAGACTCTCAGGATAATCCTGTATTCCTATCTCATTGTGAAGACGTGTTTACTCTAGGCATAAAATATGTCTCATTACCTTTTTGGTGATATCTGCCAATCTTGAGTTGCAGGAACTAGGCAGGCATAGAATACATAGGGCTATGCAAATGGCTAAATTAGAAGATGTCATGTGGTTGACTTCAGAGTTTCTCTCAATTTTGTATAATATTCTGAAAAGTTGTTTCAAAAGAATGGCATTCAGTTGGGGTAGTTGCTCTAGAAGACTGAACACAGAGACAACTTATTTTAAAACAATAAAATTTACTCATGAAATTGTAAATATAAAGAAAGGGAATGAGTAATTGTATCTTATTCATGGTCCCCTGAGAATAAAATGGAAGGAGGAATGTGTCCTACAAATTATGCTTGAAATATCTCCCCAAAGTCAGAAAAAAAAGACAAATTTAATTGATATGTGCACACACACACACACACACACACACACACACACACACACACACACGTTACATAAATGCTGAGATTAAAAGCATGGGCCATTGTGACTAGCCAAGTCATACTTCTCCTTTCACAATGTCTTCTGTGTTGTGAACAATTGAAACCTTTTGTTGTCAGTCAATATGTTTAGTAAATGATTCTGTAGTATAGGATCTAATGTGTCTAAGCAAACATTATTCTTCTTTTGTTGGTGTTGCTCAGGAAATTAGTGAATCATTACCTCTGCACTGCAGCTACTTTCTTCTCTTCATACACTTGGTCGAGGACACCAAGCCATTCATCATATAGTCTAGATGTCAGCACACTTCCTGGTATATTTCTTAGAAACTCCTTACATACATAGAAAAAAAAATATTTTTGTGGAAAATATACATCACAGAAATTGCTCAAAATACTTTCAAAGTCCATCAAAACTAGAAACCTAAGAGCAGATTTTGGGTAGAGCACACTAGGACACACTTAAGAGATCAATACCTCATCTCAACTCTTACGTTCAAATGACAAACATATACATTACGGTAATTTCTCCATGATCACGGAGTTTTTGCTTCTTATCCTAATGACTCTGAAACAAGTGATCTAACTGCATGGACCCATGCACTCATAAGCAAAGGCTGGGTGAGCCTGGACTTTCTTTCATGTGCTTCGTTCTCCAAGAGAAAATGCTTGTAGTAACATTGTTGTAGAATATTTTAAGGTGTGTTACTCTTGTTTATGTTACATTTGTTTAACTCTGTGAAACTGTTACTGTGCCTGTCTAAAACACCTGATGGCCTAATAAAGAGTTGAATGGCCAGGAGGGAGACAGGAGAGAGAAATAGGTGGGGCTGGCAGGCAGAAAGAATACCTAGAAGGAGAAATCTGGGAAGGGGGAGATCAAGGAGCCAGAGAAGGATGAGGCCTCCAGGGTTCAGCCACCCCGCTACATAGCAAGCCATGGAGTAAAAAGTAAGATATACAGAAGTAAGAAAAGGAAAAGCCCAGAGGGAAAAGGTAGATGGCACAATCTAAAGATAAGAAAAGCTGGCAAGAAATAAGCCAAGTTAAGGCTGGGCTTTTATACTTAAGAATAAGCCTCGTGTGTAGTTTATTTGAGAACTGAGTGCCCCCCCCCCACACACACAAAAAAGAGCAAAAACAACAACATCCTCTAAGTTGCAGAGGAAATGGAATGTGTGTCTCTGTATAGTGACTGTCAAATAAATATCACAAGACTGAGCAACAGTATGGTTGCTTAAACAATATTCCTGAAAAAAAAATATCGTCCTAGGTAGCACTAACTTGGGATGGGGAAATTTCATGAAGCCAAACTTCTAGATGTACAACTACAGACACATAAATACTACTGAGAGTGGAAAAGTACGTCTTCCTCAAAGATGAACCCCCTAATTGGTAATCCAATACCAACTGGTGGCTAAGAAATAGTGCATATACTGCTAACCATAAGTGAACTCATCAGGTGGTTTTAACATTTTTATGGATGTATATGTATATATGTATGTAATAACAAAAATTAAAGAAAATGGACCCTGTATTTGAGAGGAAGTGGGAAGCTGATGGGAAACATGAGAACTTAGAGCAAGGAAAGGGAAGGAGTGAAATGATGTAATTTAAGTTGAATTTTAATAGTAACATAAAAGTATCATTTTGTGGGGCTGAAGAGATGGCTCAGTGATTAAGAATGCCAGCTTCAAAGCCATGAGGACCTGCATTTGGATCTCAACATTGCATGAGAGGGAGACAGGAAAATCATGGGATCTTACAGGCTATGTGTAGCCAAAGTGTATGTGGAGGAGATGCAAGCTCTACTAAGGAAGAAAAACTCGCCTCTCAGAAAAAACTTAAAGAGTGACAGAGAATGATGAAAACTGGTAACAAAACACATCTGACTAGGCATGTACACAGGTGACACTCATATGACTGTATAAAATGACCCTCCATACCCTATTATTATTTTGAAACCTGTTTTGCATGAGGAACAGAGGAATCAAATAAAAGATACTTAGTCACCTTACCCTTCACTGTGACTGGTTTATGCTTGAACCCTTCTGTTGTGAGCATCAGAGGAACCTTTGGCTTATCAGACTTCTATCAGTCCTGTCTACTGTCCTTCAAGAGTACACATGATGCAGGAAACTACTCACACCGATTGGGAGGAATCCTGAGTGTAGAGGATGCGAGGACTCGCCCTACCTTTAAGATAGATGCCACAACAGGGACACTTTCGTTGTTCAAGTTCACTTCTGTCCCAGAATCCAGCCTTTCTTTTAGGGATAGGAATGGTCTTATTTTGCCAGGTGTGCTGAAGATGCCTTCAGTGATTGGCCCTCTTACACCAATAAAGGATAGTATGTCCTGAGAAAAGAAAGAGAAACACCTGTCACTCCACTGGCAGCACAGAGCAGGTGTCCCTTCTTCTTGAGAACCAGGCTAATGGTGTGCGCAGGTGCAATGCCAGAGCTGGCGTGGACGAAGAGGACCTTGACCTGGTTTTGTTGCTTCTATCTCCTTTTGTACCCATCCCACCCTAATGTTAACCCTGAGACCTCAGGCATTGTTTATTTGTAATCAGATTTTCCACTACAGTAAAGTGATTTAATCCAACTTTTCCAGTACACCGTTTGTGGTGAATAGCCCTCTCTTACCTTCCTATTCTTAAGCCAATGATTTGATGCACACTTGCTTCTCCACTTGATGATAGAATCGAAGGGGGGAGGTATTTAGGAGAAGCAAGATTTTGTCCTCAGGGCAGCCAGAGAAGAACCATATGAGACCTACCAGAATTGCTGTGGGTAGATTGCCATCCTCACAAATGGCAGTCAGATCTTTTCCGAAGAGTTTTCCTGTCTTCACAACTGGCAGGGCTGTGCACACTTGGTCCTGGTGAGGTACAGAGCCCTTGTGGAACAACCAGGATATGAAAGGCCATCTTCTCTTAACTGTTGGCTCCTCTGTATCTAAAGAGGAGATGAGATCATTACACAGAGTAGTTTCATTTATGTAACCTTTGTCGCAGATTCCCAGTTTATAATGTACCTGGTGTAACGCATACAAAGAGGTTATCATTTTTGATATAAAATTCCCCACATTCTTAAGTTGGTTACTCATCCTGTCGTGTGTGTGTGTGTGTGTGTGTGTGTGTGTGTGTGTGTGTGTGTGTGTGTATTCTTCTCTATACTCTACACTGTTGTTAGTCTCAGAGACTTGATCTGAGTGTTCTTCGGTGGGAATTCTCACAACACAATGCTGTCTAGCCCCCATTACATCATGAGGTACTTGATAGCCAGTTGAACAAGCTTCCTGAGTTATACACCATCAGAGGCCTCAGCGGTTATTTCCTTTCTCACAGCCTCCCTCACTGGTATTCAAATCAAGCTGTGTTCTTGTCCTCCAGTGTCATAGTGTCCCATTCTTAGCTTTCTTGCTGAGCTTTTTGAAGAACCACTGTCAGATTTCTTTCCTCAGCAGCAGATGCCCTCATGAGAAAGTGTGCATGACTATGTTTGTCAGGCAGACTCTGGGCCCATGCCCCCATGTGTTAGTTCAAAGCTGAGATCAAAGTCTCTTTTCCTCTTCTGAGATTACTTTTAGAATATTGGACCATAGTGAAATCTTAAAAAAGTTACTACAATTAACAGCAAACAAAGGAGTCACAGAACAAAACACAAAATATACAGTGTTTCTCAGCATACAATATACTGGTTGGCTTTCCAATACCAAATAGTCAGGCCTTAAAACACAAGTAATATCATTCAGATTGAGTAAGATGTGTGAATGAGTGAGTGAGTGAGTGAGCATATGTGTGTGTGTATGTTCGTGTGCACATGTGCTTATACATGTATATATGTAATAATTTTTTTTGAGACAGGGTTTCTTTGTGTAGCTTTGTGCCTTTCCTGGAACTTGCTTTGTAGACCAGGCTGGCCTCGAACTCACAGAGATCCGCCTGCCTCTGCCTCCTAAGTGCTGGGATTAAAGGCATGCATCACCACCGCCCGGCATAATGTTTTAAAAGACAAAAATTTGAAAGCAATCAAAGTGGTTCATGGGAAGTTTTGAAGAAAGGAGAGGAAAGGGGAAAATAATGAAAGTATAATGTAATTTGAAAAAAATATTTAAATAAATTCAAAGGCCCCAGTATATAAATATTGGGTCCATTTCCAGTTCAGACTCAGATCTAAAGACACACATAAAACAAAGTTGTTTTGTGAACTGAAATGAGATTAGAGACTGGGCTCCAATCCTAAGGCCATTTCTACCCAAGTCCAGAACAGATGATCTCCCCTTCTGTACATGTAACCTTTCTGTATAACTTTCATTACAGGTTTGTCTAAGTGTAGTGATTAGGACATTTTTTGCTCTGATCATGAAACCACATGATGGGGAACATATGAGGATCCAGGTCTTAGAAATCATATTCTAATGGGACCAAAGTTGTCTGCACACATGGTTATGTGTAGGCAGTATCTTGGCATACTTATGGTGACAATCTGTCTGGAAGAATAAAATGTTCTCCCTATGGACAAGTGAGTCTTGCAGCACTTAGAATTCTCTCAAGTCTGGCCTGGGGAATGTTGTTTGGTTTTTGATTTTGTTCCTTATTGTGCCCCTTTCCAAGCAAGAAATGACACTATGCATTGATATTGTATGCATAACAGAAACTGGAATTGAGAAAGGCCACTTGAAGGAAGGTCAGGGACTCACTGCTCTGCTTCTGGCTTCCTGCTGGGTCTGTGGGCTTTAGGATGAATCGCCCCTGTAGATCTGGTTGTTCCACATACAGCCCAGGCAGGGCAGGAAAAGCTGTGCACTTCCTTGATTTCCGTCGTCGTCGTTGACTGACGTTACTTTGAATGTTTCTCATGATGATGTCATAGGGATGCTCATGCTCTATGAGAAGAAAATAGGAATGTGAGTTGAAACTGAGGGCAATGAATGTGAGCAAACCTGCCAATGTGCTTTAGCATGAACTGTTATATTGGATTTCTCCTTGTGCTTCTCGACCAAGTAGACTGTACACGCAGAGCGTCAGGAGCCTCCCTGGGATGCTCTGATGAGGTAAGGATGTGTAAGCTGAGAACTCTAAAAACAGAAAACTTTCCACTTGTCACTTTGTTTGAAGAACATAGGCCCATCAGCGCACTGTGTGGGGGATTTTGCTGTGCTCCCTGTGACAGTTTTAAGGCCTGCTGGTTTCTGCCTTGAAAACACAGAAGCCTCCTGCACACAGCAGTTGTTTACGGCTCGAGGGGGCATGAACCTGGGATATGGAGCCTTAACATGAGGTGGATTAAAGTCTCATGAAGCAGCCAACTTTATTGAGAGCATTAGACAGTTGGTACTCTGAGGGTGAAGAAGAGTCTCCTGAGCAAAGTGCACAATCACAAGGACAAGCTGCAATGGCAAAAATACTTTCCATAGAGGCTGCTGAGTAACAGCAGCTGACGTGAAAGTGAACTCATTCCTATCTGCTACACCTGGGAAGAGCACAAAATCACATGCCAAAACATTTCCGTGTTTTTGATGAAACAGAAGACACAAGACCGTTGTCTTGGTCTTGTGGAGTTTTCTCACAAGCACTCAGAATTTCCCTCTCAAGACTCCATTCTTGGAATGTGTTCTGACAGTGACTGTGGGCTAGAACTACATCCACAAAATTGGAATTAATGTAGAGATGTTTTCTTTGCTCTCCCAGCAGTTGTTTACCACTCGAGGGGGCGCAAACCTGAGATATGAAGCCTTAACATGAGGTGGATTAAAGTCTCATGAGGTAGCCAACTTTATTGAGAGCATTAGACAATTGATACTCTGAGGGTGAAGAAGAGTCTCCTGAGCAAAGTGCACAGTCACAAGGACAAGCTGCACATGGCAAACATACTTTCCATAGAGGCTGCTGAGTAACAGCAGCTGACATGAACTCACTCCTATCTGCTACACCTGGGAAGAGCACACAATCACACGCCAAAAACATTTCTGTGTTTTTGATGAAACTGAAGTCACAAGACCGTTGTCTTGGTCTTGTGGAGTTTTCTCACAAGCACTCAGAATTTCCCTCTCACGACTCCATTCTTGGACTGTGTTCTGACAGCGACTGTGGGCTAGAAATACATCTACAAAATTGGAATTAATGCCCAAATGTCTTACTTGCTCTCTCATGTTTTACATTTTTTCTTCTCTAAAGGAATCTTGGAGTCTGTGCTGTGACATGGATATGGTTTTCTGAGAAGGATGAAATCTTGCCCCGTCTGTTTCTGATTAATCACCAGTATAATTAAGCTCTTGCTTTGCCTTTCCTTCTGACACAGATACAGTGACAGTGCTACAATCAGATCAAGAGTTACAGTAACATTTAAATTAGTAGACTCTAGAAGCTTCCAAGGGATCAATATGGAACAATCTAGGCATGAGGTACTAGGCATAACTTACTTGAATATAGCCTGTGGGTTGAAATACACATTCAAAATGAATGCTCAGAAATAAACAAGACTGTTCATTTCTTGGGATTTCTGAAGCATCCATGATGTACAAAGCTCTTCCAAACCTTAGAATTAAAATATTACCAAGTTGACACCTTTCAGTAATTAAATATATTTTTAATAAGCCCCTACATTTGTCTTATCATTGATTGAGAACTGTAATTGTATCTACCTTATAAAAAGCAAAAGGACCAGACATTATTAAATAAATATTTTTAAAAATTAGCCTGATTTCTGTACTTTGAATAACCAAGAATGTCCCCACAGATTGTTCTTAGGATATGTGAGAAAGGTTTGAACAAGGTAATGTTCTCTCACCTCCAACAGACATCCTCACTGTTACTTGTCTGAGGGTCACTACATGTCTTAGAACATCACCTTTTCAGTATCTTTTGAAGGTCAGCCTCAGGAGCAGATTTGGTAATCTCAGATTTTTAATTCTTATCCAAATGCTTCAGATAAATCGTCTATTACTATTACCTATATGTCAATAATCTTGTGAAAAATTCCAGAAAAATGCAACATAAGGAATAACAGGTGATTCAATCAGGAAGGCTCCAAAAGTCTGAACAGAATATTTTCCATTCAATGAGGTCATATAGAGATGTGAACTGACTATATTTACATGGATTCAGAGAAATGGCTAGATTTCACATTTTCATTCCAAAACAGAAGCTACATAGTTTGGAGTAAACAGAATATTCTTTAAAGTCTTTAAATTTCAGTTTTACTTATGTGTGTGTGTTTTTTTTCTCACATGTATATCTGTGCACCATGTTGTACCTGGTGCCTGAGCAGGTCAGAAGAGGGAATCATATCCCCAGAAACTCGAGTTTTGGATGGTTGTGGGTGTTGTAGATGAAAACCAGCCCTTTTGCAAGAACAACAAGTTAATATGTGCTCTTAATCACTGAGACATCTCTCTAGCCCCTAGTATTGTCTTTAGTCTTCAATGAATGAAAATTTAAAAATTTTTTATTTAGAATCGAGAAATCCGGGGGCTGGAGAGGTGGCTCAGAGGTTAAGAGCACTGGCTGTTCTTCCAGAGGTCCCGAGTTCAATCCTCAGCAACCACATGGTGGCTCCCAACCATCTATAATGAGATCTGGTGCCCTCTTCTGGCATGTAGACAGAACACTGTATGTGTAATAAATAAATAAATCTTAAAAAAAAAAAAAAAAAAAAAAAAAAAAAAAAAAAAAAAGAAATCCAAAGTCTTGTTTTGTTTGTCTTTTTAGGAAAATTCTGTTTCGTGTGTGGAAATGCACAGGAAAATTCCAGGTTTTTTTTTCACCAGCCCATAGACTGTTGCATAAAGAGATAGTATCATGTGACTGGGTTCTATTAAATAGTTGGTAATTGTGAATTAAATGAATGAAATAATGTTTAAGTTATTTTCTTTTAATGTTGGTTTAACTTTAAGACTGAATGACGAAAACATTGAGAATTCAGGGTGAAAACATTGCCTTGGTCAGCCCTCTTTAGTTTTCCCTGTTACTTACTTTGGAGTAGGCTTGGGGCTTCTTGGAGGCCACAACAGAACCATAGTTGGTAATATTGAGCACTCTGGGGATGCAAAAAGAACCAACCATCACAGATAATCTTTCACAGTGGATTCTTTAAAAATACCTTTCCTCACCATTCCCAGCTCTCCAGCAGGAAAATTATTAGGATCAGTATTAATGATGTGTCTTTTGACTAGAGGTTTGAGTCATCTGCGACAATTTCAAGAGAAAACCCTTGGGTACTTGCCTTGCCTTTCTGATGGAGCCTAGATCTAATTGATCCACAATAGAATCTGAATGACCATGGGATAAAAAAATTACATTTGCCTATCAACACTAAGAAAAAGGTTATTCCAAGATCTGTTACATCTGTTTGTCGACATGTGTGTGGAATATTGAACTTTGACATGAAATGCCCACACAACCTATTACCCAGAGAGCCACACACCCTCAGTGCCTATGATTTCTTGAGCAAAGTATCCTTTGAAAGACTAAGGCTGGGAAAAATAGACAAAACAAACAAACAAACAAAAAACTAAAAAACAAAAAACAGAGAGGCTTTGAGGATGCCTAGGAATAAAAGCAACTTCTGGCTTTCATTCAGAGATGTCCAATCTGTGAGAGGAAGGACATGTGTCTAACCTAGAAAATAGGCCAGATGCTGAAACAAGCTCCACAACACAATTACTGTACACAGTGCTATGGATCCATTTGGAACAACCATCTAAATAGAGTATTCTGTTGAAATATTTAGCACCCTACTATAGTGGGTAAAGTAAAAATATGCTTTAACTGGAGTTATCATTAATTGGACTTTATTGTTGATTCCAGATTAAAAACAATTGCACTCTCCTGTAGAAGTCTTAATTATTAAAACGAGCAGACATACACACTCAAGCAGAAAAACACACCACTACCACCCCCCACAACACACCATGGGAGTGAGAGAAAGAGAGAGAGAGATATAGACACAGGGAAAGACAGACATAGACACAGGGAGAGACAGAGACAGAGAGAACAACACAGAGAAATCATACAGACTCACAATAGGTGATAGAGAGGGTCATCTACACATACAGAGAAACATATACACAAAGAGAGACATAAGTACACAGAGACACATGTATATTTACACACAAAAAGACAAAGTTAAACACAGATATGTATGCAGAGAGAAAGGAGAAAGAAGAACAGAGATAGAAATAGACACATACACATAAATATTAAGAGAGAGAGAAAAAAGAACACATCCAAACACAACATCTACACCTCCATACACAGAGAAGTGAAAGAATAAGGAATGGGAGAGGAGAAGGAATTAGATACCAAATATGAAGTACAATAATAATCAAAAAATAAAAAAGAAGAACATCATTCCCTCTAAGATTGGCAGTCTTTAAATTTGATGTGTGCTTATGACCAAATAATCTCAATTATTTTTTACAATAGAAAATGTAAATTGCCCAGGGAGACTAAAAGTATAGCTCAAACCCATTGAGCTATGAGTTTCATTTCACATGAACCTTAGACAAATATTCAAGAAAAATGTCCGTCTAAAATCTATCATTATATCTTAGATGTTTCAGTTCTAAAAGGAGATTGTAAAATATGATTTGTAAATTTATCATGATCAAGTGTCTTCTGTATATCTTTATATGCACATTTGTACATATGTGGATCTTAGAAAAACCTCTCAAATTTAAGTCAAAGTAGCTTGAAAGTAACTTACAGGCATTCCTATCGTAGGTAGTAACTTCTTCATAACATCATTCCCTGTTTCCAGGTCTGTTGTTGTTACATATAAAGGCTATAAAAAGTGCAGAAAAAATGCTATAAAATAACTTAAAAGCACACGATTAGTTATTGTCTAATCATCACTTATAATCTATGGGGTATAATGACAATTCTAATGTAGAATAAGTATCTTGTTTTCTTCCCTTTATATACCATAAAGCTGGAAGACTGTAAGTCTAACATATTTACCTTCAATTTAAGTACTTGAGTACTGGGTATTCAAACATAGCAGGTAACTGGTTTTTATGATAAAGGGAGACTGTGGAGTCATGGGTGCTGAAACTCAGCATTCTGAATTTTCTTTCCTTATTGAGGTAGGGGTTAAAAAGATGGTTGATGCCTTTCCTTCCACCCCAGCTTTGCTTCCATCATGTTACAGCTTTATTTTCATGCACAGCATGTGTGAAGGTCTAGGAAAATCAGGATAAGAACTGGATGTATCCTTTCTTTTCAAAATACCAATATAGATGAGCGCTTTCTCCATATCAGGCTTTGCAAATAGATGATATTCAGTGTAGAAATCTGTTGAGGTCACAAATTCAGCTACACTGAACCTGACAAGAAAGAAAGTAGAAAGAAGAGAAAGTAGGAAGTAGCCTTGAACGCATTGGCACAGGAGACCACTTGCTAAATATAACACCAGTAGCACAGACACTGAGAGTAACAATTAATAAATGGGACCTCCTGAAACTGAGAAGCTTCTGTAAAGCAAAGAACATGATAAATAAGACAAAACAACAGCCTACAGAATGGGAAAAGATCTTCACCAACCCCACATCTGACAGAAGGCTGATATCCAAAATATATAATGAACTCAAGAAACCAGACATCAAAATACCAAACAATCCAATTAAAAAATGGGCTACAGATCTAAACAGAGAATTCTGAACAGAAGAATCTCAAACGACCAAAAGACATTTAAGGAATTGCTCAACATCCGTAGTCATCAGGGAAATGCAAATCAAAACGACTCTGAGATACCATCTTACACCTGTCAGAATGACTAAGATCAAAAAGACTGATGACAGTTTATGTTGGAGAGGATGTGGAACAAGAGGAATATTCCTCCACTGTTGGTGGGAGTGCAAACTTGTATAGCCTTTTAGAATTCAGTATGGCAACTTCTCAGAAAATTGGGAATCAGTCTACTTCAAGACCCAATGATACAACTCTTGGGCATATACCCAAGGCAAACTCAACCATACCATCAAGGACACATGCTCAACTATGTTCATAGCACAATTATTCCTAATAGCCAGAACCTGGAAACAACCTAGATACCCTTCAACTGAAGAATGGAGTAGTACTCCACTGTGTATATGTACCACTCAGCTGTAAAAAGAAATGACATCATGAAATTTGCAGGCAAATGGATGGAACTGGAAAATATCATCCTAAGTGAGGTAACCCACTCAGAATGACAAATATGGTATGTACTCACTCGTATGTGGATACTAGATGTAAAGCAAAGGATAATCAGACTGCAACCCACAGCTCCAGAGAAGCTAGGTAACAAGGAGGACCATAGAGGGATGCATGGATCGCATTGGGATGGGGGAATAGATGAGATCTCCATTGAACTTGGATCAAGAGGGGCAATAGAGGGGAGGAGATGGGGGATGAGAATATGATGGAACAGGATAGTTGAGCTGGGGGGTGGGATGGAGTGAGAGAGCAATGAAAGTGATGTCTTGATAGGGGGATACATTATAGGGTTAGGGAAGTTCCCAGGAATCCACAAGGACCAGCCCAGCCTAGACTACTAGCAATAGTGAAGGAGGTGCTTGAGCTGGCCTACTGCTGTAATCAGATTGGTGAACACCCTGTCATCATAGAGCCTTCATCCAGTAACTGATGAAAGCACATGCAGAGATCCACAGCTAAGCAGCAGGCCAAACTCTGGGAGTCCAGTCGAAGAGAGGGAAGAGGGATTATATGAGTAAAGGGGGTCAAGATCATGATGGGGAAATCTACAGAGACAACTGAACCAAGCTCATAGGAACTCATGAACTTTAGACCAACAGTTGTGGGACCTGCATGAGACCAGACTAGGCCCTCTGCATGTGGGAGACAGTTGTGTAGTTTGCTCTGTTTGAGGGGACCCTGGAGTGGGATCAGGATGTATCCATGATACAGGAGCTGCTTTTTGGAGCCCACTACCTATGGTGGGATGCCTTGTTAAGCCTAGATGCAGGAGGAAGGGGCTTGGTCCTGCCTCAACTAAATGTATCAGACTTCATTGACTCCCCATGGCATCCTTTACCCTTTTAGAGGAGGGGATGAGGGGCTGGGTCGGTGGGGAGGAAGGCTGGAGAAGAGCAGGAGGATGAAATGAGTGGGGGCTCTGTGGTTGGTATGTAAATGAATAACAAAATTTCTTAAATTAAAAAAAAATCTGTTGAGGTGATAGATTTAGGAATCCAAAATGAAGATTTTTAGAAATGAAAGCCCATCTCTTAATACTCTTAAGAACAAACAGTGTGCTCATAGTATTAGCTCTTTACTGCCTCTCATGTTTAGAATCTTCTCCAAAGATGTAGGAAGACTGTGTAGAAAATAGAATGAAACCAATTGATAGGAATCTGAGTTGATAGCACTGATACAGTGGAATTCTAATACATCTTTATAGAATACGACAATCAATAGATAGGTATAGTTTTATGCACATGGTTTCTGTAACATCAGATATGTCTGCAATAAGGATTGTAGGAAGACTCTAGGAAACTGTCCTTTAAAGGAGAAAAACAGTACAGGTGCCCTCTCCCTATCCTTAACAACATCACTGAAGCAAGGTGAAAGCAACCACTCCATAAACCACCTCTTTCAGGGCAATTTTATTTATTATCCTCTAACTGTTAGGCATAACTGACTAACTTGAAAATAAGTGTGTGTGCAGTGCTGAAGATTGATGCCAAACTTTACCGTAACATGCCAGGTTAATTGAATTTTATGAACAAGGACATCTTTCACTTGCTGATTTAACATCTTACTAACCATAGGCTAAGAAGTATGGAAAAGCACCTCAAAATCTGAAAGCAGAGCTCTGATCTTGCGGCACTTATGTGACTAGGAAGAGCCAATGGGTTTTTGCTCAGAATGTGGAGTTAATCATCTCTGGCCAGAAAGATAGAACAGGGCTCAGAAAACATCAATGATGGAAGGAACTGGACAACCAACTCCTGCAAGATTTCTTCTTAACTCAACATTGGTACTTTAACACACATGCACACACTAGAACACCACACACACACACACACACACACACACACACACACACACACACAAAGATGTATATATATATATGTATATATATATACATATATATATATACGTATGTGTGTATATGTATATATAGATATGTTTATATCTATATATATAGAGGGTAATATCTTTAACAATAAGAAAAGCTTCTAATATTTTGTTGAATGTGTGAAAACTCTTCTCAATTATTTTAGAACAGTAAAGTATTTTTTACAGAAAAAAATTTGTGTGATGGGCTAATAGTGTTTTAGTTCACATCATTGTAAGATATTGGATTTTCAAAGCATTTGGAACATATTAAGATCTAAATAATGATTACAGGGATGTGTACATTCCTTCCTGATGCTGATTTTGTTCATAAAACAGACATATTTCAAGAGACAGAATCTGTAAAAAAAACTATTTCTGAAAATAAGGTTTATTGGAGAAATAAAAATGAAAATATAACATAGTTTTCCTGTATATGTTAAAATATTACTTGACACATAAATAACCAGGGATATGTAAATAATTCTTAAGAGTGAAGACCAACCTCACAATAGCTCACATATTGAAACTATGAGGAATAAAAAGTTTTTATAATTATGCTTAATGATATAAAGGATTTATGTCTAATGTTAAAAATAACTATAGCCTCAGATAGAAAGTATAATAATAATGAAATTATACATTAAGGAAACTAAATAAAAATAATGATCAGGTAAAATAGTATGATTGTTATCACTAACAAGGCATGAATTTCAAAACATAATATTTAAAATCTTATAGTATCTACACAAGATTAAGCTTAAAATGTCAATATTTTGGACATACAGGCCCGGCGGTGGTCGGCAGAGGCAGGTAGGCCCGGTGGCGGTGGCAGAGGCGGCCAGCAGAGACAGACAGGCCCAGTAGTGGTCCACAGAGGTAGACAGGCATGGCAGCGGCAACAAGCAGAGGCAGGTAGGCCTGGTGAGGAGGCAGGCAGGCCCAGCAGGCGGCAGCCGAAACACAGTCGCAATAAAGACCAGAAACAGAGCTATTACCTGCTGAAGAGCTAGTGAAAACAAGCTCTTAATCAAAAGCTTGGAGCAGGGACGCCTTTAACCCCAACACCCGGGGGAGAAGCTATCTCCATGGGACGGAACCAGAACAAATCTGAACACTTCGTCTGAGGGCAACCCAGGGCCCAGCTGCTGATTCTGCGAAACCCAACAACTTGGAGGTGTTGGTGAGACTACACTACTCAGCTGAAATCCATCCAGGAGAGGATTCAGATCCCTACAGTTTGAAGTCTGAAGAAACAAGATCAGCTGAGGAGTTGATGAATGAACAAAATGTGACCTGCGAACACAGAAGAAGGTGCTGCCCAGCCACCAAACCAGATCACCAGAATCTTAAATATATACTTCACCGACTGAGATCAGCTGCTCCTGAAGAAACAGCCCAATAGCACCAATTTAACCAAGAACTCCTAGTGAAACAAGACTAAAAATTAGAACAAGAGAGGCACTCTCAGACACAGACACCACCTGCACTGAGCAGAGGAAGAGATGAGTAGACGCCAGTGCAAAAATACAGGCAACAACATAAAGACCTATATGGCAACATCAGAACCTAGTGATTCTACACCTGCAAGACCTGAACATACCAAGACAGAAGAAATCAATCCTAAAAATGACTTTAAGAAGATGATAGAGGCCCTTAAAGAGGAAATAAAAAATTCCCTTAAACAGGAAATAAAAAAATTCCCTTAAAGAGGAAATGAAAAACTCCATTAAAGAGGAAATAAAAACTTCCCTTAAAGAGGAAATAAAAAAAACTCCTTTAAAGAAATGGAAGAAAAAACGAACAAAAAATGGGAAGAAATCAAATCAAGCCAAGAAAAAGCAATTAAACAGATGAAAGAAACATTCCAAGATCTGAAAAATGAATTTGAGACAATAAAGAAAACACATGCTGAGGGAATGCTGGAAATAGAAATCCTGATTAAACGAACAGGAACTACAGAAACAAGCATAACCAACCGATTGCAAGAGATGGAACAGAGAATCTCTGACACTGAAGACACAATAGAGAAAATAGATTCGTCAGTCAAAGAAAACACTAAAGACAAAAAAGTCGTAACACAAAACGTCCAGGAAATTTGGGACACCATGAAAAGACCAAACCTAAGAATAATAGGGATAGAAGAAGGAGAAGAATACCAACTCAAAGGCACAGAAAATATATTCAACAAAATCATGGAAGAAAACTTTCCTAACCTAAAGAAAGAAATACCTATGAAGATACAAGAAGCTTACAGAACACTGAATAGGCTGGATCCAAAAAAAAAGTCCCCTCGCCACATAATAATCAAAACAGTAAACACACAGAACAAAGAAAAAATATTAAGAGCCGCAAAGGAAAAAGACCAAGTAACATATAAAGGCAAACCCATCAGAATAACACCAGACTACTCAATAGAGACTGTGAAAGCTAGAAGATCATGGACAAACCTCATGCAGACACTAAGAGACCACAGATGCCAACCCAGACTATTATACCCAGCAAAACTCTCAATCACCATAGGCGGAGTAAACAAAATATTCCAGGATAAAACCAGATTTAATCAATACCTGTCCACAAACCCAGCCCTACAGAAAGCACTAGAAGGGAAAATTCAACCCACATCCATGAAAAATCAAGCAATAGATAATCCCACACCAACATACACCACAGAAGGACAACACAACACAACCAAAAAAAAAAATAACAGGAATTAACAATCACTGGTCATTAATATCCATCAATATTGATGGTCTCAACTCACCTATAAAAAGACACAGGCTAAAAGAATGGATAAGAAAACAGGACCCATCCATTTGCTGCATACAAGAAACACACCTTAACTCCAAAGACAGACACTACCTCTGAGTAAAGGGCTGGGAAAAGGCTTTCCAAGCAAATGGACCTAAGAAACAAGCTGGTGTAGCTATCCTAATATCTAATAAAATAGACTTCAAACTAAAATCAATCAAAAGAGACCAGGATGGACATTACATATTCATCACGGGAAAAATCCACCAAGATGAGGTCTCGATTCTAAACATTTATGCTCCAAATACAAAAGCACCCACATTCATAAAAGAAACACTACTAAAGTTTAAAACGCACATCAAACCCCACACATTAGTAGTGGGAGATTTTAACACACCACTCTCACCAAAAGATAGATCTACCAGACTGAAACTTAACAAAGAAATAAAGGACCTAACAGATGTTATGACTCAAATGGACCTAATAGAAATCTACAGAATATTCCATCCTAACACAAAAGAATATACCTTCTTCTCAGCACCCCATGGAACCTTCTCAAAAATTGACCACATGCTTGGACACAAAACAAATCTCAACAGATACAAAAAAATTGGAATAACCTCCTGTATCTTATCAGACCACCATGCCTTAAAGTTAGACCTCAACAACAGCAAAAATTATAGAAAACCCACAAACTCATGGAAACTGAATAATGCCCACCTGAAACATCAATGGGTCAAGGAAGAAATAAAGACAGAAATTAAAGAGTTCCTAGAATTCAATGAAAATGAAAGTACAACATACCCAAACTTATGGGACACTATGAAAGCAGTGCTAAGAGGAAAATTCATAGCTCTAAATGCACACGTAAAGAAGATGGAGCAATTCCATACAAATGAATTAACAGCACCACTGAAAGCTCTAGAACAAAAAGAAACAAACTCACCCAGGAGAAATAGACGCCAGGAAATAATCAAATTGAGGGCTGAAATCAACGAAATAGAAAACAAGAGAACAATACAAAAAATCCAATGAAAGAAAGAGTTGGTTCTTTGAAAAAATCAACAAGATAGACAAACCCCTAGCCAAATTAACCAAAAGGCAAAGAGAGAGCACCCAAATTCACAAAATCAGAAATGAAAAGGGAGACATAACAACAGACAATGAGGAAATCCAGAGAATCATCAGATCATACTTCAAAAGCCTGTACTCCACAAAAATGGAAAACCAGGAAGAAATGGACAATTTTCTGGATAAATACCACACACCAAAATTAAATCAAGACCAGATAAACCATTTAAATAGACCAATAACTCCTAAAGAAATAGAAGCAGTCATCAAAAGTCTCCCAACCAAAAAAAGCCCAGGACCAGATAGTTTCAGTGCAGAATTCTACCAGACTTTCAAAGAAGAACTAATACCAATCCTCTTCAAAGTGTTCTACACAATAGAAACAGAAGGAACACTACCAAACTCTTTTTATGTGGCTACAATTACCCTGATACCCAAACCACACAAAGATGCAACAAAGAAAGAGAACTACAGACCAATCTCCCTCATGAACATTGATGCAAAAATACTCAACAAAATATTGGCAAACCGAATCCAAGAATACATCAAAACAATCATCCATCACGACCAAGTAGGATTCATCCCAGGGATGCAAGGATGGTTCAACATACAAAAATCAGTCAATGTAATACACCATATAAACAACCTGAAAGAAAAAAAACATATGATCATCTCCTTAGATGCTGAAAAAGCCTTTGACAAAATCCAACACCCCTTCATGATAAAGGTCTTAGAAAGATTAGGAATACAAGGAACATTTCTAAACATAATAAAAGCAATTTATAGCAAGCCAACAGCAAACATCAAATTAAATGGAGAGAAACTCAAAGCGATACCACTAAATTCAGGAACAAGACAAGGCTGTCCACTCTCCCCATATTTATTCAATATAGTACTAGAAGTTCTAGCTAGAGCAATAAGACAACATAAGGAGATCAAAGGGATACAAATTGGCAAGGAAGAAGTCAAACTTTCACTATTTGCAGATGATATGATAGTATACATAAGTGACCTCAAAAACTCTACCAGGGAACTCCTACAGCTGATAAACTCCTTCAGTAAAGTGGCAGGATACAAGATCAACTCAAAAAAATCAGTAGCCCTCCTATACACAAATGATAAAAGGCCTGAGAAAGAAGTCAGAGAAACATCACCCTTTACAGTAGCCACAAATAATATAAAATACCTTGGGATAACACTAACTAAACAAGTGAAAGACCTTTTTGATAAGAACTTTAAATCTCTAAAGAAAGAAATTGAAGAAGATATCAGAAAATGGAAGGATCTTCCATGCTCATGGATAGGTAGGATTAACATAGTAAAAATGGCAATCTTACCAAAAGCAATCTACAGATTCAATGCAATCCCCATCAAAATCCCAACACAATTCTTCACAGACTTGGAAAGAAAAATACTCAACTTTATATGGAAAAACAAAAGACCCAGGATAGCTAAAAGAATCCTATACGATAAAGCAACCCTTGGAGGCATCACCATCCCTGACCTCAAACTCTACTATAGAGCTTAGTAATAAAAACAGCTTGGTACTGGTATAAAAACCAACATACGGACCAATGGAATCGAATTGAAGACCCTGACATTAATCCATGCACATATGAACACCTGGTTTTTGACAAAGGAGCCAAAACTATACAATGGAACAAAGAAAGTATCTTCAACAAATGGTGCTGGCATAACTGGATGTCAATTACAAATAGATCCATATCAGTCACCATGCACAAAACTCAAATCCAAGTGGATCAAAGACCTAAACATAAATCCAGTTACACTAAACTTAATAGAAAAGAAAATAGGAAGCACTCTTGAACGCATTGGCACTGGACAGCATTTCCTAAATAAAACACCAACAGCACAGACCCTGAGTACAACAATTAATAAATGGGACCTCTTGAAACTGAGAAGCTTTTGCAGGGCAAAAGACACAGTCAATAAGACAAAAAGACAGCCAACAGATTGGGAAAAGATCTTCACCAACCCCACATCTGACAGAGGGTTGATCTCCACAATATATAAAGAACTCAAGAAACTAGACATCAAAGTACTGAACAGTCCAATTAAAAAAATGGGCTAAAGAGCTAAACAGAGAATTCACAAAACAAGAACTACAAATGGCTGAAAGACATTTAAAGAAATGCTCAACATCCTTAATCATCAGAGAAATGCAAATCAAAACGACTCTGAGATACCACCTTACACCTGTCAGAATGGCTACGATCAAAAACACCAATGACAACCAATGTTGGAGAGGATGTGGAGCAAAGGGAACACTCCTCCACTGTTGGTGGGAATGTAAACTTGTACAACCACTGTGGAAATCAGTATGGTGGTTTCTCAGAAAATTAGGAATCGAACTACCTCAAGACCCAGCTATCCCACTCTTGGGCATATACCCAAGGAATGCTGATTCATACCATAAAGATACATGCTCAGCTATGTTCATAGCAGCACTATTTGTAATAGCCAGAACCTGGAAACAACCTAGATGCCCATCAACGGAAGAATGGATGAAAAAAATGTGGTACATATACACAATGGAGTACTACTCAGCAGAGAAAAACAATGAAAGCATGAAATTTGCAGGCAAATGGATGGAACTAGAAAAAAATCATCCTGAGTGAGGTAACCCAAACCCAGAAAGACAGTTATGGTATGTATTCACTCATAGGTGGATTCTAGATATAAAATAAAGAACAATCAGACCACAACCCATAGAACCTTAGAGGCTATATATATATAGCATGGAGGTCCCTAGGACAACTGTGGCATATAATAAATTTCAGTTTTACTCAATTATTGAAAAAAAATAGCCAAACGAATGGAAACACATGAACTATGAACCAAAGGCTGAGGGGCCCCCAGCTGGATCAGGCCCTCTAAATAGGTGAGACAGTTGATTGACTTGATCAGTTTGGGAGGCAACTAGGCAGTGGGACCAAGTTCTGTGCTCATTGCATGAGTTGGCTGTTTGAAACCTGGAGCTTATGCAGGGACGCTTGGCTCAGTCTGGGAGGAAGGGACTGGACCTTCCTGGACTGAGTCTACCAGGTTGATTGCAGTCCTCAGGGGAGGACTTGCCCTGGAGGAGGTGGGAATGGAGGGTGGGCTGGAGGTAAGGGGAGGGGGTGGGAGGGGGGAGAATAGGGGAACCCATGGCTGATATGTAGAACTGAATGGTATTGTAAAATAAAAAAATATATATATATATTAAAAAAATAAATAAAAGATCTGTGAAAGGTAAAAAAAAAAAAGGAGAAGAGGGAGATAAACACATTATTGCACGAAGAAAACAGAAACATATCTATAGCCAATCACCTGCACTGCACAAAAGGGTACTGGATAAAATATTGCAGGATAAAATATAAAAGCAATAGAATCTTGGATGAAAATGGGTAGGTAATTTTATTTTAAAAGAATTAGGTCTCATCTGCAATGGTATCTTAAGGTATTGGGGAGATTTCTCGTGTACAATACTTAATATTTGCCATGGCTGAAATCAAGCAAGCAGGGGAAAGAGAACATTTCCCTACTGGTCATTTTGCTCTGCTCTGCCCTGAGGACACATCTGGTTCAGCAAAGCTAGCTAGAGTGTTCTCATGACTTACATTACAGACTAGAAATTACTTTTATACAACACTTCTCCTTAAGGACCGTTGTGTATGATGGGGACCTGGTATGCAGAACCAATTGCTGCATGATCTAAACTATCTTCATCAGACACACCTTGGTTACCCGAGTTCAATTTCAACAGTGACATGTTAGAATATTGACTCTAAATGTGTTTTATATAAAAGTCAGAAAGGTGGCAATCCTTTCAGCTAGATTCCGTCCTGTTTTTATAGTAGGAAAGGTTTCAATGCTCAGTATTCTACAAAATAGCTAAACTACTGATCTTCAGTGAATCCAGTAGTGGAATGGGAACAAAAATAGAAAAATTAGAAAAACAAACCAGAAAAACAAACAAGTATATTAATAGACATGAGTGTAACTCAATGACAGAACAACTGTCTAGTATTTTAAAGACTACACACATGATCTCTCTCTCTCTCTCTCCCTCTCTCCCTCTCCCTCTCTTTCTCTCTCTCTCTCTCACACACACATATACATACACACTCACACAGCAATGTTAAGTGTCTAAAGGTGGATTCTAAACTGAAGTTACATGAAAGGATGTCCTTAAGCATTGAGATTCACATGGTGATGCAGCCATTCTTCAAAGCACGTGAGAGAACACCTAGTGAGAGACAAAGAGAAGAAGCAGGGTCGGGTTCATAGGGGTCAATTATGATCAAGCAGGTAAGTATGGAGAGTGAATAAAATTCTTGATAACATTTTGTTTAAAATTTGTTTATGATAATCTCCTATGATTAGAATTATTTATGATTAGACAAAATATTTTAAAATAAATAAGTAATAGTAGAAACAATATATAAGTCTCTATGTAAGCAATAAGGACTGGGAAAAAAATTTAATTCCAGTAGGAATACTTAGCTTGGAAATGTATGCTGTTGGAACTACCTGACTCACTCTTCAGTCATTTAACCAAAAATTATTTCTTTTGTTTTAGCACTTTAGCTAATGTTGATCAATCTTGTTTCATGTTGCTTTCTACATATCACATATAAAAGACATGTATGCATGGCATACACATATCCCTTTTCAACAAAATACTACCTAAATCTCAAACTCTCTCTCTCCTCCACCCTCTTCTTATGTCCCCATCTTCCATTGCTCTATAAACTGCATGTCTCTCCTAGTCATGAACTTGGGATGTCATTTTTGGTTTTATATTCACATACACTGGCACAGCTTGGGATGTCCTCGGTGAATATCGGGAGTTTAACATGCTTCCTGTAGCCCTTTGTGGCTTCATTAATGGATCTGTTCAAATGCATTAAAACATACAACACAGTGATGAATTTGTTAATATCTTATTTTGCACTAGTCATTGTTAATATTTTATCAATATCAAGTTGGTTTTAAATAAAAGACTATCAGTTCAGCAACATACATTATAGATTAGGGAATGTTCAAAAATGTTTCAGCAACAAAGACATGTTTAGGTAATTGTAGAGACCCACAAAGGTTTCCTATGAAGAACTCATGCAGTATCTGAGAATCTGAGCTTGCTTTACCCAGCAGGGCTGCATAAAGGGATGATTTGACCATGGGTGTGGTTACCAGGTGTTTGGAAGGGTCTACAATTGGCTGTGTGGCATGTGTTGATCTAGAAAGGGGGATGTCTTTTGTCCTGCCCCTTGGAATTGTTATAGAAAGCCCTTTTGAAGAGGCAGAAAGGGCTGGTGGGTTTTGATCCAGGTCCTCCTGAAAATATCCTGTGTTTCTGTCTTTTTCCTCTTCACTATCTTTCAATCTAAAAGTTTCTTATCCCTTTCTGCTCCTCATAGGAACCCTTTAACATGGGAGCTGACCTTGTACAGATTGGCACCAGAACTAGGAAGTAAGTAGGGGAGGAAGAACCACAGAAGCAGTTGGACATGTCTAGTTTTGTATTAATGTTAAGGTGGTGGTATTTTATTCTTTGGGAGCAAAAACTGTATATAGAAAAGTTAAAGTTAGGCTGCAAGTATCTCTCCCTGTCCTAGATTTCTCTCTCTCTCTCTCTCTCTCTCTCTCTCTCTCTCTCTCTCTCTCTCTCTCTCTCTCTCAATTTCTATCTATTAAATTAAGAAAAAAATGTAGGGTTTAGGTATAGGAATATTGTGTAGGAAGAAACTTAGGGTAAGAGTAGAATTTCTGTAGTGCCAGACCTGAAAACAGCATCCAAGAACAAGCAGCCACTTTAGACTTAGCAGTCTGAAGAAGAAAAGTTGCTACAGGGCAGGGAAATAGTAGGCAGATGTTTGTATACTCGCTTGTAGAGAGTTTGAAAACTAGGGAGTTAAGGTAGAACAGCACAAGAACAGAGGTTCTTAGAGTTCGTAGAGGAGCCGTGTCCTTGGTTTTCCGACTATGGGACTCTGGATACAAACTCCTGGGGGAGAGTAAGAGTTGAAATGCAAAAATATTCTGAGGAACATGGGCTGGGAAAAATTCCAGTGGAAGCTTTTAGTCTGTGGGTATTAATTCGGGACAGCTTAGATCTACGTCCTGAGCAGCACGGGGGAATTTTCCCTGAGGCAGATACAGGCAGAACAAAACCTTCTGCTCTGCCAGAGCTGCCATTAGATGAGAAAGTTTTTACAACATCATTCAATCAGGGTCAGTTCCCTCTTGGCCATGAAGCCCAGTTTAAGGAACAGAAGTCTTGGGATTAGACAAGGGAGGAACTAAAATGCTTGGAAAACTTAGTAATTCCTCTTTCTCAAAAACAGGAAGCTCTTCAGGTCTCTCCTTCTCAGAAGGGAACTCCTGGGCATGTGGGGGTCATCTATCAGAATGGCAAAGTCACCCTTAATATTAATAAAACATGGTTTGGTGAATCTAAGGGAGTCTTTAGGTTTGATGCGGTTGCATCAGGAGTTTATTGATTTATTTGATGCCTTTGCATCAAGAGTTTATTGATTTAAAAAAGGGCTTGACACAACTAAAGCTGTTGCAGACATCTTAGACCAATACAAAAAGGACATTCCATATTGGTCATCCTCTACTCCTTTACTGGGAGTGTGTGGCAGCTATAGGGATTGCTGTGGTTATTCAAACTACTTGCAGCTCTTAGTAGTGACCTGAGTCAGAGTTGAGTTAAGCTCTGTACTTCACCCTGCCAAAGGCTAGTAGTCAAAGACGGGTAAAGTTCTTCTTCCTAGCTGCTAACCGATGATAGAGTATGCTTGATGGAAAGTGTATCTCCACGATGTGTAAAGAAGATTAGTAAAGAAGGACAACCTAAGGCAGGCACAGTCCATCTGAGGGGTCTGAGGGTCCCTTTAATGTATTAAAAAGTGGGAGCAGTAGAGAACCACAGAGATTTCCTAGAAAGAGATTACTCAGGGTCCAAGAATTTGAGCTTGCTTTACTCAGCAGGGCTACATAAGTAGATGATTTGACCACAGGCGTGGTTACCAGGTATTTGGAAGGGTTTACACTTGGCTGTGTGATATGCTTTGATCTTGCAAGGAGGAAGTCTTTTTCCCTGCCCCTTGACATTGTTATAAAAATCCCTTTTGAAGAGGCAAAAGGGACTGGTGGATTTTGATCCAGATCCTCCCGAAGCTATCCTGTGTTTCTGTCTTTCTCCACTTCACTATCTTTCTATCTAATATTTTCTTACCCCTCTCTCCTCCTAATAGGAACCCTTTAAAAGGTGGGAGCTGGCCTCCCATAGGTAATAGCACATTGCCCTAAGATGTGATTGTGGAAGCATATCCAATCCTCGATTGTTTTGTGTGACAGGGAAGGGCAGGAACTTGCTTAATTTCAAAGTAGGAAGCAGTGGATGGTTTGAGTGTGGATGGTAGAGTAACCTGTATTGATGGGAGTTTAAAATAAGTCTGGGAGTACAGTTTACCCCAATATATAGATTAAAGAGGAGACGATGAAGAGCATGGCAAGCAGGACTTCCTCAAAATTAAACAAAATGTGCATATTAACAGGAGAGAATGAAACAGTAGTCAGGGATCATCTAATCAACCAATTTGGAGACAATCTATCAGATTATATCAGAATATATATGTATATCAGAATATATATATCACAGACTACCATTCCTATACTACCAAGGAATTAAAATACAAATACTAGTAAAATACCTTTGGAGGTAAAAATACCACCAATCTTTCTGTTCCATGGAACTGTAATATAAAAAGTGAAAAACAAATTAGACTCTTGAAACACTTATGCAAAGATTTTTAAGACTATTCCTCATAAAAAATATTATAAGACAGTTGTCATCAATGAGAGTGCAGGTGTAGGTGGCATTCTCCACATGACTGGGATTCTGATTGATCTGTTATTTCACTGGAAATCTTCCATGATAAGAAGTTCACTATAGTGTGGAGGCTGGCCGTGCATCTCACTATTTTTATTTCCCTTTGCCCACATCCCTGTGCCATATATTATTTTTCCATTCATAAATTTAATATGTGAGTTGTTTCCACATTCTGAATATAATGATCTGTGCTGTGAAGAACATTCATGCACAGACTTTTCTTCTCCCTTTTTCAATGGTTTTACATACATGTTTGGAGCTGCATAGTCACATGGAAATTCTATGTAACTTCCTGTGGAACTATGGGCTGATTTTTGCCCAAAGACCAACACATTTCATGTTTCCACAATTACCTGCTCATCCACTTTATATTCTGCCTGCAACCAGTTTCATCAGAATGGTGGACTGTGCCTGTGATTCCCAACCTTCACATGTACATAGACTGTTGTCTACATAATCATCTAATGTCTCCAGTTACAAAAGTGACACAGCAGGAACTTTAAGACACTTAGTGATGTGCTGGCTGAAGACACTGATACACATTCAACTGAATGTGAACTAGTCTAAATATGACTTCCAAATTGCACTCCTTCATAAAAAGAAAAGTTTAATGGAAATGCTGTCATGAAACTCTTCATAATTCCCTAAATACAGTACTTCCTCTCATATTCAATGTGGGAGAAACACTAAACATTAACTATAGATAATCTTCAGGAATATTAACAAGGGGAAAGAGTGTATTTAGAGAATGACACAAAGATGATCTTCTTCCTCAAAGAGTTCTGTGGAAATGTTTTTCTCAGGTAAAGATCAAACTCACAGAACCTAGAAAGTTTATAAAACCTGCAAGTGCTTATGTTGAGTAAACTTTGGAATGAGGCTAGAAGTTTGGACAGAGTAATGAGGAGAGTCCAAATTGGTGGTTTGCATATGATGAACTCTTCATGTGGAAAAGAAAGATGAATGCCGCTGTATGCTTTCCCACAGCAGGTATGTGCTACACTATTCCTGTGATTCCAACGAATGCACTCAAGGTATTCTTAGTACACCATGATCAGATCCTCTCATGAAAGATAAGAATGTGAATTCGACATTTACCTGCACTCCACACATTAACTCTGACTCTGATGGTCTAATGACACTGGTCCTCATGTGTTGACTATAGACACCAATGATACTCCACTACACAAACACTCAAGAACCTGAGCTTTTAATGAGTAACTAGGTTTATCTGTACGGTTAAATACTATATATTTTTTTTAGGAAATTAACTTGGTAGTGTAGGAGGTAATTTTCAGATTTATACTACACAATACCATTGAAGTGAGATCAATTTGTGTACTTTCAAAACCCAGAGAATACCTGATCATTTGGGGAAGAGGAATGTGGGGAATGGAGTGAGGCTTTGTCCTGTCCATATCCTTCAAGGAACAGGATGACCTCATTTCTACCCCAAGGATCTTGTCGAGTCCTGATGAACATCACAGGTGAAAATCTAAGCAGTCTAGTTCCATGAAGAAATATGTGTGGTGGAAAGTACAAACTAGGTTCATCATGGGAGGAAAAAACTTGAGTTGGCAGCCTGTATACAATCAGACTAACATGATTTCTTAATCTGTAAACATTCTGGTTCATTGATTTTGTTTTTTTCCCTGTGAATTAAACAGCATTAAGTTGACCCACAATTAAGTTTCCACAGCCAGCCTCTTGTGAATAGAAATCCAAGTTGTAGGTCTTACCGAAAAGTAGCCACAAAATTTCCCATGGGCCAGGACAGGAGAATCGACATGCAAGCAGAGCTGTTGTCTGTCCCGACTACATCCACATAGTCACCCATCCACGGATAACTCAGTGGGATGACATATTTCATCTTAAAATTTCTCTTACACCTAGAGAGAGAATCAAGGCATCTGTTAGTTTGCTTTTCACTGTAGTTGGAATTACTTGTGGTAAGACCTAGTTCTTCCTGCTCCAGAGCAGAGGAGGACTCATCCATTTCTATCATGCAGGCAGGGCTCATGCTATGGTAGATGCACCTCAGCAAAGCCTGTGCTGAAGGAAGTTATGAGGCTCACACTTTTCAATGGCCAAGAATAGCCATAGTCTGGTCTTTTTTTTCTGATTGGTGAGTGTTTAGAATGACCATACTGTGTATTTTAAAGACATGACATTTTTAGAAAATCATGTGCTTCAATATTTCTCCCCTCTATTTAGTTAAGTGCTAAGCTTTTCTGCTTGTTTATTTCCATAACTTCAATACCAAGAAAATTAGTTAAATGTTTTATATTTTACTTAAATAATTACATTGAATGATCTTTTCCAAATAAACAATATAGAAATGTTGCCTAACTTAATAAAATTCATATTCTGTTGTCCTTCTCCCTGTCCTAGCAAGTCATGTGAGCAATTGCTCAGGAGAGTCTGAGCTCAGTACAATTGCTCCTTTAGTAAACCCATGATGTGCTTCTCATACAACTAACCACAAAGAGGATTATGTTCTCCAATAACCTAGTCAGATGATTACAAATATGTCTTCCTATCAAGCCTTCTGATGCTATCAAACGTGTTCTTGAGAAACAATCATTGTGGGAGCATTAATTTTCTTTCTTTACTCTTTTTATGTGGAGCTTGTTCTTTGATAATTTCACACGCATGTTCAATGTGTTCTGATTATTTTCTATTACTCTATCTTCTTTCCCTTCTATCTCTTGACCACTCTGCTTCCCACACCCATACTTTTTTGTATTTTTTTTTAATGATTGACTGTGTTTTACCTGGGGCAATTTTTTGTGTGAACCTTGGTATGGAACTCTCCATTGGAGACTAGTGAGCTAATAGGTAGCTACATAATTGAAGATAATGATTCGCTCTCTCTCAAATTCAGAGAACACTATGTCAAAAATACAACCTCTGGTTCAAAAATTCTACATGTAAATCTTCTCAAATCCAAGACATCTGAAGACTAATATTATACTCCCGTGAAAGAAGGCCCACCCCATATAATGGAACATGCTCTAGTCAAAATGCAAGCATACCATGTAACATTCATTTCAGGATTCACATACACGCATATGTCTCAAATATATGAAACATCTGTATTTTCATTTGCTTTTCACCCTCAGGACATCGAATCACATATATATTAACAGACAAATATATATATATATATATATATATATATATATATATATATATATATATATATATATGAAATACTTAAACTGGAAACCTCTAATTCCAATATTTGTGTTAAGGGACAATCTGCCTTGAAAATTGTAAATAATGAAAATCATCTCTTATAAGCTTGATTATCCTCTTTCCTTAATATGAACGACAATCTCAAAATAGTTTTAATTACCATTGTCACACAACAGAAGGGGGACAAAAGCTTTGTCTTTTAGGAAAGTCAACCATTTTACTTTCATTTATTCTCAAAAAAAATCACAGTGAATTTCACTTACATTCACAAATTACACTCATATGGGAAACTATCAGTATGTTTTATTGATTTCAAAGGAATTTATTACTATCTTTTCAGATTAAAATATGAGGATTTCCAACTGTGGCATGAAGGGGTGCTGAGGAGAAATGACAAGGAAGATGGACAGGTTGGTGGACAGCCAGGACATTCAATCATTTCATTCTTGCCGCTGTCTGACACTGACTGACCATCAGTGTCTAGACTGGGAACTTTGGGGGACTGTTCAGGGTTGAAAGGAAATGAACCCAGCTGGTTGTGTCTAGAATGCAGAGCAGAACTCTCTCCTGCACCTTTCCTTCTCCTCACCATTTGTGAAGTAGATCTTCAGCAATATTATCACTGGTGACTAGAACGTTTACCCCCAAAACTGAGTGAACTGTTCTATTGATGCCTGTCCTCCAGTCTACTTATGTCTCTATGGGAACACACCCTTAAAATATTTACTTGATAAGGCCAGAACCTATTTCATAGATTTCAGAGTAATATGAAAGCTATGATCTTCTGGACAGGTGATCCCAGAAAATACCTCCATGGTTCTATGTGACAATATCACCATGTATAAAGCTTCAATCACAGAAGTTTCCTATGCCATCCACATGATCACCATGCTGGACCTAGTTGATGTCTGCAGCTTCCCCTGATTGGTTTAGGGATATTAGCTGCTTCTCATCTCTTCACACTACTTTGGAAGTTATGAGCTCACAGAGATTCACATGTGTGGCCCCTTATGAGCAACCATCATAATCAGGGAATTCCCCTCTTGCTTCTACAATCTATCTGTAAATACCAAGCAAGAAGGCCCCTGATTATCATGTTTTTAATATTTTACTTTGAGAAGATGTCTCCACAAGATCCACAAATTTGCAATACTCATAAATCAGCTCCCAAAGTGCTGGAATTCCTGGCATGTGCTACCACACTTGCCTCCTTTTCAAGTTTGTTGCTATTCTTTCCCCAGGATCAGACAGCAGAACAATTGGTTACCCAATAGCATATAGACAGCTCTGAAAACAAATATACAAATGTCTAATATATGTATAGCTATAAATACATATGTATTATATTTACATACATATATTTTAATATACATATATATGTAACAACAATTAATAAAAAAGAAGCCATGATTTTCACAGAGAGCAAGAGGAGGAATATGGGAGGATTTGTCAAGTGGAAAGGCAAAGCAGAAATAATGAAGTATTTATAATCTCAGAAAATAAAAGAAATAAAAAACCTTTTGTGGTTTTGAACAGTAAGGCCTAATCAAAGTGTAGCCTCTCATAGTAAGGAAGGCATAATGCACATACTCACAGGTTATTAGATACAATCAAAACATCACTGAACAAGGAGAGATGTTGTTTCTTCCTTCTCCAGCCTCTTCTGAGTTCCACGGGGCCTTGGCACAGCAAGGTTCGATGTATCCCTCCCATGGCTTTCTCCTCAAGGGTTTCCATGTAGGAAAAAAAAAGGCTTCTCTTGGTCCAGGTCTCCAACTAACAGAACAGGTATTCAGTGGTTGTTAATTGATACCTAATTTCAAAGGGTGAATGATATTAAAACACAGGCTCAGTTCTCCAACAGGCCTCTATTGAGCTACCAACAGTTTTAAAATGCAACAGAAAAGAAGAGGGTGCTTAGGAAAGGAAGCAATGGGAACAGATTGCAGGAGTGGGCTCTTTTTCAAAAGGGATCAACTTAGGGGCATGGGAAAAGTCTGAACAAGGGTAGCTGGTAGGGTCTAGAGAAGTGGTTCTCCACCTTTCTAATGATGCAACCCTTTAGTACAGTTCTTCATGTTGTGGACACCCAACTATAAAATTATTTCATTACTTCTTCGTCACTGTAATTTTGCTACTGTTATGAATCCTAATGTGAATATCTGATATGCAGAATATCTGATAAGGGACCCCAAAGGCTGAGAACTGCTAGTCTAGAGTGAGGAAAGGGCTGAGTGATGTAATTCTATCTCATTTTAAAAATTGAACAACAACAAAAAAATCAATGTTTAAAAAAAGAATTTGGATTTACCAACATTATTCATGATTTAAAAATAAAAGTAGTAACACATTGCAAGGCATCCTATTGGAGAGAAGAAATAATCACACACTAGAAAGATTCACAAGAAAGGAGAGATCAATGTCTAACATTAAATGAGGGCAGAAGTAGGTGACTCCTGAAAAATGGCCATTGGAGTAGCAACTTGGATGTCATTGCCAACCCTAATTGCAATAATATATGTGCAATAATAGGAGGAATTCTTGTGAAAAACTTTATGAAATGCAGATTTATCCCCAAAGACTCTCAATCCTAATTCTTTTAACCTATCAAAGACCCATGTGATAAAAGCAGCATGCAGACATCGTTAACACTGTGAACCTTAGAGTCTAACAGATGCAAGAATCACAGGAGTCTTTATAGACAAATGTGCCTTAGCGAGACAGTCAGAAAGTTGCATGCACAGGTAAGTCAGGTAGCTTTGGAGACTATGGAGGAGAGGTACATGCTTAGAAGAAGTAAAGCCTAGAGGCACAAAGGATTGTGACTGAAACAACCTCGAAGATGCTGTGTAAATCTCATAGTTTATTATGTAGTATACCTTGGACACATAATAATCATAGAAAGATCATGTAAGACTAGAATGCCCATGTCTTTAAAATGATTGAATTTTGGTGAGAGTAATAGATTGAACCTTTTGCAAACTGTGTGTTTTCACTGATAGGTGTAATTATACAGTACTAATTAAGATAGCAAAACTCTACCAAATTGTAAAGTTCTTTATAAAGGTCTTCTGCTGTGTAATTCTATTTGAAAATGACTGATATGTTGGAGTGCGGTAAAGAAAACAAATAAGAAAGTAATCTATGTATTGAAATGCCATAATTAATCCATTTCTTTGTAGGCTGTCATAAATAGATGTGAAAGAAATAAAAAAAAAGTTTTTTCTCAATGATTTAAACAAGTCAGGTCTCAGGGAGCACATATATCCAGACATGCCAATCTTTGTCCAGCACAAGATGGACTATAGAAGGATCTCCGGTAGTTAGAAAACAACAAAACAAAACCAACCAACCAAACAAACAAAAACAAAAATTAGCATTCATCAAGAATTTGTGAAATGGTTCTTAGACAGCAAAAGGAGTCATTTCCGTTGCCTCTGGCAAAAGGGACATATGGCTCTCCAATGACCTGTAGCTGCTATCAACACCCATGCTGCCTTCCAGGTTCCCTGTGTCTCGATTCAAAAGTACTTGCTAAATATCTCACAGCCCCATCTACTTTCCTGTCCCTTCACAACCACCCCACAAATGATCTAGAACTCCCCTTGCTCTCTTTAGGAAGTCTAGGTATTTCCCCCCTGCCCCAGCCATCTCCACTATTCTCTTTTGCTATTCTCCCTTCTCTCACAGACTGTTTTGGTCACATCAAGTCTGTTTCTTTTTATTTCTGCTCTGAACTCTTCCAGACACCTCTGAACATTCTCTCTTATCCACAATAAAATTCTTCCCTGTAATTATGGAGTAGCATTTTCAGTGGTTTCTTTACTGTGCCATGCTCATACAGTTTGAATATTCAAAATATATATATTTCTTCAAGTGAATATTACTCTTCCCAATACATATGTTATATGTTTCAAGGAATATGTACAGAAACACCATAGCTTTCATTTAGCTTTAAGATACCTGTGAATCAAAGCATCAAAGAGAGAATCAAACAGCCAATGGTTGTCCTCACACATGTCAAGCACATGTCCTCACACATGTAAAGATACGTTAAAAAATAGTACCAACTCAGTTTCAGGATAAACAAATTTGAAAGTAAATGACATATTTGGAAAGTCATTCCTGTCTAATCTGAATCAATGTTAAAATATAGGGAAATAGATTCTAAAGAACACAATATATGTTAGAAACTATAACAATTTGCTGAAAACCAGAGAGTTTTTATATTTTGGGTTGAAATCTGAACATTTCCAACAGACCTTTGTGGTCATAGTGGTTAAAACAATTAGAAGGATCAAAAAATAACCATCTCTCATAACTTGGACAGATAATTTTATATATTTAGATATTATTCTCCTGTGTAGCCTAGAACATACCTCCCCTGACATGTTAACCATATTTATTTAGGGGATAGGTAGTGAATATTACTAACATGGGTAGCTTTTCATAAAGCCATGGCTGAGTTAAGAATTGGCTCACATGATCTGCAGGAATCAAGACAGAATACTTCTTCATACCATTAGTTATCATGATAATCAAAACTACTTATTAAAAATACCTTTACAGTGAAGCCTGGAATGGAGAACCATTCAATGAACTTGAAATTATCTTTTCTTTTCTTGACACTAAACACCAAAGATGGCCACAGCAGTTGGAGACCAACTACTGAAGTCTGAGCACTCTGTAGTAGTCAGGGTGACAGACCACTGATGTCAACATTCTAAGGCTCATGCCATAACTGACAAAGTGACATATTCATTTCCTTCCCGCTTTTGGCTTTGAAAAAATATTTTTGAATAACTGTTGAGCCTCAAGTGTTTGCAAGGAACAACAGATTTTCACAACCTTAGTTTGATAGGTAGATTGATACATAGAAATAGATAGATAGATAGATAGATAGATAGATAGATAGACAGACAGACATAGAAATAGAGTTGACAGACATAATTATAGATAGACAGACAGACAGACAGACAGACAGACAGACAGACAGATAGATAGATAGATAGATAGATAGATAGATAGAGAGTTGACAGACAGACAGAGATAGATGATAGATAGATAGATAGATAGATAGATAGATAGATAGATAGATAGATAGATCTAACAGGCAGACATAATTATAGATAGATAGATAGATAGATAGATAGATAGATAGATAGATAGATAGATAGATAGATCTAACAGGAAGACATAATTATAGATAGATAGATAGACAGACATAAAGATAGACATAAAGATAGATAGATAGATAGGTAGATGATAGATAGATAGATAGATAGATAGATAGATAGATAGATAGATAGATAGATGATAGATGGATGGATAGATAGAGATGAGACACACATACACACACACACACACACAGAGAGAGAGAGAGAGAGAGAGAGAGAGAGAGAGAGAGAGAGAGAGAGAGAGAATAGATCCTGATACCATTAGTCTATCATGAGAATCAAAAGTACTTATTAAAAATACCTTTACAGTGGAGCCTGGAATGGAGAACCTTTCAATGAATATGAAATTATCTTTTTCTTTCTTGGCACTAAACACAAAAGATGGCCACAGCAGTTGGAGACCAACTACTGAAGTCTGAGCACTCTAGTAGTCAAGGTGACAGACCACTGATGTCAACATTCTAAGGCTCATGCCATAATTGACAAAGTGACACATGCATTTATTTCCTTCCACCTTTTGGCTTTGAAAAATTATTTTTGAACAAGTGTTGAACCGTAAGTATTTGTGAGGAACAACAGGTTTTCACAACTATAGATAGATAGGTAGATTGATAGAAATAGATAGATGATAGATGATAGATAGATAGATAGATAGATGACAGACAGATAGTGAGTTGACACAAATATAAATATAGATACATAGATTGAGAGAGTTGACAGATAAACATAAATATAGATACATAGGTAGATGATAGATAGAGTTAACAGATAGACATAAAGATAGATAAATAGATGATAGATATAGATGATAGATAGATGATTGATAGATTAGATAGATAAGAATAGATAAAGCAATGGATAGATAGAGATGACAGGAGAGAGAGAGAGAGAGAGAGAGAGAGAGAGAGAGAGAGAGAGAGAGAGAGAGAAGATCCTGATGCCATTAATCTATCATGAGAATCAAAACTACTTATTAAAAATACCTTTACAGTGGAGCCTGGAATGGAGAACCTTTCAATGAATGTGAAATTATCTTTTCCCTTCTTGGCACTAAACACAAAAGATGGCCACAGCAGTTGGAGACCAACTACTGAAGTCTGAGCACTCTGTAGTAGTCAGGGTGACAGACCATCGTGATGTCTGTGTGTGTATGTGTATATTTTATATGTATGTATACCTATACATATATAACAACATATATGTTAAATGTTATATATATATATAACAATGGTGGAATATATATATATATATATATATATATATATATATATATATATATATAAAACATTGGTGGAATCACATATAGATATACAGATCAATGTAGAATAGTATTAAAAGAAAATCATATTAACCCTTAATTTACTGATAGTCCCTGTGCTGATCTTTGAGTTTAATTTTTACCTACATTTTTCTAATTTAATATCTCTCCAGTTTTTGAATAGAAAAAGCAGTGTTTATCTATGGCCTTGTTGTGGTGGTAATCTAATTGTACTGAATTATTATTTTGATTGTATGTTAATAAATAAAGTTGTCTGGGGGTCAGAGCTATTAGAGCCATAGCAAGAGTGTGGCGGTGGTGGCACACGCCTTTAATCCCATAAGATCTCTGTGTGTTCAGGGATATAGCCAGCATTGGAGACATATGCCTTTAAGACCTAGGGGGCTGTACATTCAGACAGTGACGAGGCAGTCATGTGTTTTGGTTTACAACCAATGAGAAGGCAGAACAACATACTATAAAAAAACGAACCGACAGGAAGTAGGTCTCTTTTCACGAAGCTGGGACAGCAGGAGGAAGGGTGAGATTTTAGCTCTGAGCTCTGACCTCTCGGCTTTCTCTTTTACATTGTTTCTGTGTTTCTTATTTAATAAGACGGTTGGATACATCAATATCTGGCGCCTAACGTGACAAGAATCCATTAAAAACTGCTTGGCTTGGCGGCAGGTCCGCTTTTCCGCAAGGGCGGCAGGCGGCCGGCGGCGGCGGTGGCGGCGGCGGCGGCACGCGGCGGCCGGCGGCGATCGGCTTCTTAGTCCGAGCAGCGGTTTCTTAGCCTGGGTCTAGTTCTGCTTGACCTCAGGCTGGACTATCGGTGAGCTGCTTGCTTAAATCCTGCTTGCTTAAAGCCGGTGCTACAAACAACTCAGAGTTGCCCTGCCGAACAGGGCCCTGCCTGTAAAGCCAACGCACGTGGTCAGAGCTTAAGGAAGCCAGACCCAAGCCTTGACTCGGCACAAGAGGGAACACGTGGCTGCATTTAAACTTTAGCCAGCTACGCTTTCTTGCTCTCTCTCTCTCTCTCTCTCTCTCTCTCTCTCTCTCTCTCTCTCTCTTTCTCTTTGAATTTACACCTGGGATACTAGGTGGCTGCTTTGAAAATCCCCTCGGATTTCTACTGTTCTACGCAGATTTGGTAAGTCATAACATATCAGATATTTTAAAGGAAACTATCTAAAAGAGAATTTTTTCCATATTAAAAAACAAATGGGTTTTATGTGTACATTGGAAGAAAATTGGTTTTTGTTCATAATTTTAGGCAGTCTGGCAATGGAACAACTATATAATATTAGTATTGGTGGAATTATGCACCTTATCACTATAATAATCCACATTTTAATATTTAAAAAGATAGTCAATTTAAGTGCCAGGATAACAGCTTTAGAAGAACTTGTTAAACCTGTAAAAATTCAGACAGAAGAAATTAACAGTGAAGTTGTTTCAAGTCGGGATCATAAGGTTGCAGAAAGAAAGCCTGTTTTCACACAGTCACCCTTAATTTATCCTGTAACCGTACAGCAGATGCCTGATCAAATGGCTACACAAAATAATTGGGCTCCAATTGAAATGTTGGATTTAAAAAGGTTTAAGGAGGCAATAGTATCTTATGGCATGCATTCCCCATATGTAAAGCAAATGTTACACTCTTGGTCAACATATAATAGGATAGTACCACAGGACTGGCGGGACCTTGTACAAGGTGTTCTGGAACCCAGCCAGAGACTTCAATTTCTGACTTGGTTTAAGGAGGAGGCTAAAAACATAGAAAAACAATGGAGGGATAAAGGAATACAAGTTTGCCAGGATCAGCTTATGGGCGAAGGCCAATATGCTTTAGCACAAACACAATGTTTATATGATGTCCAAACCCTAATTTTATGTCGAACGGCAGCCTTGAATGCATGGGACAAAGTTGAGGAACCAGGAAAAAAATCTGAGTCATTTACAAAGGTGAAGCAAGGCCCAAAAGAGTCTTTTACAGATATTTTACAAAGACTGGCTTCAGCAGTAAAGAGAATGGTCTCAGATTCAGAAGCTGGTAGGGCAATAATTGAATCTTTGGCCTTTGAGAATGCGAATGCAGCATGCAAAAGAATAATCAGGCCATTAAGGGCAAGATCTGCACCTATGGAAGATTGGATTAGAGAAACAATTAATGTTGAAGCTGATGAGCATGATGATACATGGGTAGGAGAAGTAATTTCAAAAGGTTTGAGGAGTGTTAGATGTTTTGGATGTGGAAAGCAAGGACATTTGAAAAGGGACTGTAGACAGGTCATTCTCAGAAACAATGTTTCTTCAAGGAACAATGGCAACAGAATGCCCCTTCCTTCTGGAGTATGCAGAAGGTGTGGTAAGGGAAAACACTGGACCAACGAATGTAGATCAACAAAGGACAGACAGGGTAATCCTTTGCCTAAGTCTTCGGGAAACTCCCAGAGGGGCCTCGCGCAGGCCCCCAGTGCAAATCCAGTTCAAACCTTTCCTGCAGCCATAGAGGAAATGCCTGCTCTGGATAGCGATTAAATAACCAAATGCCTATTGGAATAAATCATGCTGGTCAGGATGATGAAACAGAGAGAATAGAAAATTTAGGAGAAAACATAAAGAAAATTTTTTGGCAAACTTCTATTAATGAACAAAGACCAAAATTAACGATAAAAATAAATGGTGTTTTGTTGTCTGGTCTGGTAGACACAGGTGCGGACGTTACCATAATTGCACCAGAATTTTGGCATCCAACTTGGCCTCTTCAGGAGGTAAACGTTCAACTGTTAGGAATTGGGACATTATCTCAGGTGAAACAAGTGCAAGATGGCTCGAATGTATAGGTCCAGAAGGACAGAGAGGAAAATTAAAACCATATGTGGCTAACATAACTATGAACCTGTGGGGTCGAGACTTGTTGCAACAATGGAATACTCAGATTAACATCCCTCCAATCTCAGAAACAAATCATAAACTAGCACATGTTACTGAGAGAAATATTAGAAGATATTGTTCTAATGAGTGGTCACCAGCCATCCATATTATACAAGAACAGGGCACAATAACTGATGATCTTCCAAAGACACCAACAGCTCTACCTTTAAAATGGTTAACAGACAAGCCTGTATGGGTCCAGCAATGGCCTAACAAGAGAAACTCCAGGCTTTAGAAGAGCTGGTAGAAGAACAGTTAAATGCTCAGCATATTGAAGAATCAACCAGCCCTTGGAATTCTCCTGTATTTGTTATTAAAAAGAAATCTGGTAAATGGATAATGGTAACAGACCTTAGAGCAATTAACAAAGTAATTCAGCCAATGGGCTCTCTACAATCTGGAATTCCTTTGCCTACTCTGTTACTAAAAGGATGGCCTCTCATAGTTATTGATTTAAAAGACTGTTTCTTTTCAATACCCTTACAAGAAAAAGACAAAGAAAGATTTGCTTTTACAGTGCCTACTTATAATAATTCTCAACTGGTTAAAAGATTTCAATGGAGGGTCCTCCCACAGGGAATGTTGAATAGCCCAACTCTGTACCAATATTTTGTGCAACAGCCATTGGAAGTGATACATAAAAAATATCCTAAATCTATAATTTATCATTATATGGACGATATTTTACTAGCTGACTCAAATGCAGATACTTTAGAAATAATGTTTGAAGAAGTAAAGAAAATTTTGCCTTGCTGGGGATTACAAATTGCTCCTGAAAAGATACAAAGAGGAGATTCTATTAATTATTTAGGATATAAAATAGAGCTACAAAAAATTAGACCCCAAAAGGTGCAAATTCGGAGAGATAGACTACAGACTCTTAATGACTTTCAAAGATTATTTGGAGATATTTCTCATCTACGAACTATTGTTGGGGTAAAAAATGATGAACTGACTAATTTGTTCAAAACCTTAGAAGGTGACAAGGACTTAAATAGTCCAAGAGAATTATCACCTGAAGCTGAGAAAGAATTAGCCTTGGTAGAAAAGAAAGTGCATGAAGGACACGTGAATCGTATTGACCCAAAGCTGGATTGCATTTTGGTTATTTTACCTTCTAGGCGTTCTCCTACTGGAATATTAATGCAGAGGGAAGATATTATATTGGAATGGATATTTTTACCAAATAAACCAAATAAAAAATTAAAAACTTATGTGGAAAAAATCTCTGACTTGATTTACAAAGGAAAACTGAGACTTCGTCAATTAGCAGGCATAGACCCAGCAGAAATTGTCGTACCATTAACTAAGGAGGACATTGAAAAATTATGGACAGAAAGTGAACCTTGGCAAAGAGCTTGCAGTAATTTTTTGGGAGAAATTAACAGCAAATATCCCAAAAGCAATAGAATTGATCTTATAAAGAGAGCTGAATGGATCTTGCCTCAAATTGTACGGCAAAAACCCATATCTGGAGTTCGTACATTTTATACAGATGCCAACAAAGAAGGAAAGGCAGGTTACAAATCAGAAAATTTAAGTAAAGTGGTTCAAAGTCCGTATAATTCAGTTCAAAAATCAGAATTGTATGCTATTCTATTGGTATTAATGGATTTTTCAGAACCTCTCAACATAGTAACTGACTCTCAGTATGCTGAAAGAGTGGTGTTACATATTGAGACTGCAGAATTTATCCCTGATGCTTCAGAATTAACTTCACTATTTATTCAATTACAAGATACAATCAGGAAAAGGAATCATCCTTTATATATAACTCACATTCGATCCCATACTGGTCTTCCAGGCCCTCTAGCACAAGGCAATGATGAGATTGATAAATTATTGATAGGAAATGTGCTGGAGGCCTCAGAATTTCATAAAAAACATCACGTTAATAGTAAAGGTTTAAAAAAGGATTTTTCCATAACCTGGCAACAAGCCAAAGAAATAGTAAAGAAATGTCCTACTTGTTCCTTCTACAATCAAACGCCATTACCAGCAGGATGTAACCCAAAGGGTACTCAGAGAAATGAAATCTGGCAGATGGACGTGTTTCACTTTGCAGAATTTGGAAAACTGAAATATGTACACCACACCATTGATACTTTTTCAGGATTTCAATGGGCAACTGCTTTGAGTTCTGAAAAGGCTGATTCTGCAATCACTCATTTGCTAGAAGTTATGGCCATCATGGGTATACCTGCACAAATTAAAACTGACAATGCTCCATCATATGTCTCTGTTAAAATGAAACAGTTTTTTGCTTATTACAATATAAAGCATATTACAGGCATACCACATAATCCTACAGGTCAAGCAGTTATAGAAAGATCAAACAGAACTCTAAAGGATATGCTAAACAAACAGAAATGGGTAACAAAAAACCCCCAGAAATAGACTGCATAATGCTCTTCTAACTTTGAATTTTCTGAATGCCAATGAGAAAGGAACAACAGCTGCAGAGAGACATTGGATAATAGAAAAAACTACAGAATTAAATCCGCCTATATACTTTAAGGATGTGCTGACCTCAGAATGGAAACCAGGGTATGTATTACATTGGGGACGAGGTTTTGCTTTTGTTTCTACAGGAGAAGATAAGCTGTGGGTACCATCAAAATTGATAAAGGTTCGATTTGAACAAGACAGACCTCTTAATTGAGGAGGTGATAGTTCATCAACCAGCATGAACATCCTGTTTTTATTTTTGTTAGCTAATTATTCCCTTCTTGGGTCTCTGAGGGAGTTGAAGATTAGTTAGTTATGGTTGAAGATTAGTTAGTTATAGTTGAAAATTAATTAATTAATTAGGATAGAAAGTACATTAGATACATCTTGGAATTACCAAAATAGGATAGATAATGGAATTATTTTCTCTGATTTGTCAAATACCTGTTTAGGTATTTATTACTTGTATATATTGTATATAGTTATTGTACTTTTGTATATAGTTTTTCTTTTGTTAGTTATAACCTTTTGCTTTCTTTTTCTTTTTATTAAAATAGAAAAGAGGAAATGTGGTGGTAATCTAATTGTACTGAATTATTATTTTGATTGTATGTTAATAAATAAAGTTGTCCGGGGGGTCAGAGCTATTAGAGCCATAGCAAGAGTGTGGCGGTGGTGGCACACGCCTTTAATCCCATAGATATCTGTGTGTTCAGGGTCAGAGCTATTAGAGCCATAGCAAGAGTGTGGCGGTGGTGGCACACGCCTTTAATCCCATAAGATCTCTGTGTGTTCAGGGATATAGCCAGCATTGGAGACATATGCCTTTAAGACCTAGGGGGCTGTACATTCAGACAGTGACGAGGCAGTCATGTGTTTTGGTTTACAACCAATGAGAAGGCAGAACAACATACTATAAAAAAACGAACCGACAGGAAGTAGGTCTCTTTTCGTGAAGCTGGGACAGCAGGAGGAAGGGTGAGATTTTAGCTCTGAGCTCTGACCTCTCGGCTTTCTCTTTTACATTGTTTCTGTGTTTCTTATTTAATAAGACGGTTGGATACATCAATACCTTGTAGAACACATTGTGGTCTAGCCAATCTATTTTTTTTTTTTTCATTTAAAGGTATTTGTAAGTTTAGGTTTACTTTCTGGAACAAATAAGAGGGCAGTCTTCTGTTGTTGCTCAGTAAAATGCACATGAACATATATTTAGAATTTTGTTTTTATGTACTTTTGTTTAGATGTGTGTGACTCATGAGAATTATTGTTAAGTAGGAGTTGAGAAAATAAGAGTTAAGAAAAACTGAATAGCTTTCATTACAGATGTTTCCATGCTTTTAACATGTTTCTCTGTTTTTGTTTTGTCTTAATAATGGGCAAGTTTTACTTAGCCTTTAACTTTCTTCACCCACAAACCTTTGTTATGTTATGTTGAATCTATTTCTGAAGCTCTTGTATAAGAAACAGAAACAGATGTATAAGATAAAAAGAAAAGCCTTCAAAAATCTCATCTATTTTCCTCCTTACAAACAGAAACAGAACTTCACTCATTAGTAAAACTCTTAAGTATTGTGATTAGAGTCATTCTTTTTGTTGCCTAGTTTTGTAGAGTGTCTGGCTATCTACCCTTTCTTTGATGTCAAATAATAATGCATCTCCAAAATGTATCTTATCATTTAGTATGCTGCACATCCAAGTAAGATATTATAGAGATTTCACTCTCAAGAAAACTTACTTAACAAAATAATCAGTCTGTAAAATTTTGATTCATGTAGAATAGTATGATTTTTTTTTTGTTAAATCCTTTCACATTTTTTTCTAGCCAGAATGGTATAGAACACAACGTCACTCTTATTTAAATGTTTACAGTTAGCCTGTCCTAAAGAGCAGATGAACAGGAGCCCCCTGCCTTTCCACCTTCATAACAACACCAACTTTCAAGCCATATTCTTTCCTCTAAAGATAGTTTGCAGCATCTACTTAAATCTCTCTTTTTCTTTTTCTTTCTTTCTTTAGGTACTTACTTTGTTTGACAGGAAATGAGCTCACATTTTTTTTTTTTTTTTTTTTTTTTTGGTTTTTCGAGACAGGGTTTCTCTGTGTAGCTTTGCGCCTTTCCTGGAGCTCACTTGGTAGCCCAGGCTGGCCTCGAACTCACAAAGATCCGCCTGCCTCTGCCTCCCAAGTGCTGGGATTAAAGGCGTGCGCCACCACGCCCGGCACATTTTTCTCTCTTGAATAAAGCAATTTGTGAATCATATAGAGTTTGAGGAATGAATCACCCTATTCCAAAAGTTAAATCATGTGTCATTCTTTTGTTGAATGAAGGAGAAGGCATAGATTGCGAATAGGTTAGATGATTGCATTATAAAGACATCAAAGTAAACTAAACTGGAGTGTATACTGTGAATGGGATAAATTTGAACATATTTCTTTTCAGCCTGAGTCTATGGGAATCGAATGAGCAAATGGTGATTTTCTATACCAAGTGAGAATTGATGTGAACTGCATTTAAGGAAATCTAGTGCACTTATTTGCCCTTCACATACATGCAGTGGCTTGCTGAACTATACGGATTTTATTAGTATCGTTTCTTTGCAAAACTACCTATGCTACCAACTAAGTGATTAATTACATTTAAAATCATAAATGTGACTGTTAAAAGCACTTTGCTGCTGCAATAAAGTAGCACATATTGTGTGATTAAGGACAAAATTAATACATTGTCTTGACAGCCAGGAGGTCGGGATCTGAAGAAGGTATCAGTCCATTTATGGTCCTTCTGAAAAGGACAGAAAAGGACCTCCTCTCAGTGTCCCCCAGCTTCTGGGAGTTTCTTGGCTTGTGGTAATTAATTCTAACTTCTGTGTAGACACACCTGTGTACTGAAATTTTCTCCTACCTTGGAGGGCATCATTTATTTTATATCAGAGCACAAGCTGTTGACCTCATTTTAAAAACAGATTACCTCTTTGATGATGCTCACCTAAATCTCTACTATATGTTACTTTCTGAGACACTTCAGATTGTAGGTGTTACATCAATTCACTAAACTCCATTAACTCTAACAAGGATTGTTTATCTAGTTACCGCACTACAATTGCCCCCAACTTTCATCATGATTTGACTTCATCAAATACTCTGCCCTATCCACTCTGAACTGTCAGACCTAAGTCTGTTGACGTCTATGACTCACATTTTACTTTTGTATGCCGCTCCATGGCTTTGTAACTATAGGAACTCTTCCAAAGAAGTAAGAAATGAAACAAGAGTGGAGAGAATCTCTATTTCTTTCATCGTGAGTGTAAAATCATTTCAGACGTCCCCAGCAAAATCGTCAGAATGTGAAACGGCCTGGA
The DNA here is from genome assembly GCF_049852395.1 of Peromyscus maniculatus bairdii. Taxonomy (NCBI): domain Eukaryota; kingdom Metazoa; phylum Chordata; class Mammalia; order Rodentia; family Cricetidae; genus Peromyscus; species Peromyscus maniculatus. The sequence continues at coordinate 2,698,893 of NC_134857.1, forward strand.
TCTAGGAAAAGGACTGAAGATAACACAGTGATTAAAAGCAGGAGTCCTTCCAGCGTGGTTAGAGTCTGAGTTCTTTCCTGTATTTGACCACATCACACCTGGAATACATGTTAAGAAGTAGAACGGTGATTTGTGTGGTCATCAAACTCAGGATATGCATTTTATCTAGAGGAAAATATTACTTTTATCTGTGGTAGAATAATTATAATCTGTTAGTTAATAGGAATATCCTATTGTCTTAGTTTGGGTCACTATTGCTCTACTAGAACACTATTACTAAAAGCAAGTTGACAAGGAAAGGATTTATTTGGCTTCCATTTCCACACTGAAACCCATCACTGAAGGAAGTTAGGAGAGAAACCCAAGCAGGGCTAGGACCTAGACCAGAAGAGGCCAAGGAGGACTGCTGCTTACTGGCTTGCTCCCCATGGCTTACTCAGCCTGCTATCATATAGAATACAGGACCACCAGCCCTCCTCCATCAATCATTCTTAAGAAAATGCCTTACATTCAGATATTATGGAGGCTTTTTTCTCAATTGAGGTTCCCCTCTTTCAGATAACTCTAACCTGTGTCAAGTTAACATAAAATTACCAACACAATTGACCCCTTGTCAACTCAACTCACAAATACCTTACTGTTAAGTCACACCCTCTTCTTGTCTATCTCAAGAGCACATATTAACATTGGCATTAAAATATTAAATATGTGATAAACTTTACAAGTCCCATAGGTTTTAAGTATTCAAACACTAAATAATTCAGTCTCTTTCAAAAATCCAGTCTCTTTTAAAATCCAGTATCTCCTAACTGTAGGCTCCTATAAAATAAAAAATGAGTAAATAAGTTGAATACTTTCTTACTACAAGAGGGAAAAAACAGGACAAAGCCACAATCTTAACAAAGCAAAACCAAACTCTTACTCCAATGATAAAACTCAGTACCCAATATCTAGATCCTCTAATGATCTTCTGGGCTCCTCCAAAAGGCGTGGGTCACTTCTCTGGTTCTGCCCTCTGGCTCCACCCAGACAAGCCGGTCTTTTAGGTCCAGGCTGCCTCTACTTCACACCTCCTGATGCCCTTGGTAGTCATCCCATGGTACTGGTATCTTTAATATGCTGGGGTCTTCTGCTGCAACTGGGTTACACTCTCACAGATAACCTTTCCTATGTTTTCTTCATGGTTCTAAGCCTCAACTTCTCTGCATGACCTCTTCAGTTCCAGATCTTCAAAAGCTACTGAGAGTGCACCTTCACCAATGGCCTGTTAATAAATGTTTGCCTTTGATCACAAACTTTTAAATGAGCGTCATCCTGTGATGGAGTAGTTCCCTTATGTGTGTGCAGGCCTTGGTTCAACTCCAAGCTCTACAAAAGGACAAAATTCCTTCTGAATCCTTTTTTTGAACAACAACAACAACAACAACACACACACACACACACACACACACAAACTTATTATTTTTCATTGATATTATCTTAAATGTTTCATTTTATTATACTTAGATGGCCTTAAATAAAATATACCAATTATTACTAGAGTTTCCTCAAATTACTTTGTCTTTCAGAATTACTAATCTGATTACTAATGTGTTCAGTATTCTATTTAAACAGCTGGTTGGAGATAATATTTTATGGTAATAAAATTGGGGAAGTAGCTCATAGTTATGAAAACAAAATTATCTTAGTTAAAATTCTGCTAACATAATGATGACCATTACCAGATTACAGACATTTTAAATATTTCACGTCACACCTACAAAATCAAAGCATGCCAATCTTTTAAAGGTATGACAAATTCATTTTGATAACTTCCACAAATTGTTTGACAAAACTTGACAGATGAAAGAAAGCTACCTTGATATAAATATTTTGAAATCATTATTGGATTTGGATAAGTTAGACATCCAAAACTGTCTATGAACATACTATCCAAATCTAAGTCAAGGGCAAATCCAATTGTGAAAATACAACTAATCTATTGTAAAAACCACCATCGCCTACTAAATTACCATTCTCCAATACTGTAATTCAATAAGAAATAAGTTCTTGTTTTAACTTTGTGTGGCTTTAACTGTAAATTGTCAATCTGTATTTTTAACGATAACAGGGAAATATGAGTTGAGATCTTGTAACGTATTAGATGTAAAAATTCCAGGTGTATATGAAACATCAAGACTTGTTGAAAAATCCCTCATGTTATATTTGCACATATCATGTTTAGTACTACAAATAAACACATCTGTTATCTAGCAGCAAATTGTGAAAAGAGACAATGAAATAAACTCTTCCCATTGGCTATCTGCCCAGTTTCACTGCTTTGTAAACAACAAATATGCCCAGGTATCACAACTCTCCTTTTATAGCAGTTATTTTTATTTCAACTTTTGGTAAATTTTGGCAAGTACTTGGTGCATATAAATTTTAATACAAGTTTTATTTACCTCTTGTTGAGATTCTCAGAGTGGAGTGCACTGATATAGGCAGTTCTCTCAATATGCTTATCCTTAGTTTACAACATAGAGATTAAGATTAAGACATACCATTTTAAAGTAATTATTTCTGAGGATTAGCTATATTGATAAAATAAATAGTGATGTAAAAATTAAGTCAAAAATAATTGTATGCATGCTTTTCTAAAATTGTTGCCAATCTCTTGAAGGTTTAGGTAGCAGTTAGTTCAGAACCAATACGTGGTATCATGTCCTCCTTGCATAACATCTAAGATTGCACAGAACATGTGTATAGGAAAGGGTCTGAGTCAAAGTCAAAAAAACCCTAGAATTAGGCCAGAAATGGAATTTAAAGTTTTACATACTCTACTTTGGTACTAACACAGATATGTACAGTCTTATTAAAAGGAGAGAGGAAAATACTTTAACTGTAGTTACTTTACAGATGTTATATCTCAGTTTTAGGATTCTGACAGAACTCTTGCAAGGCCCTGGATTCAATTCTCAGAATGGCAAAGAAAGTTAGAAAACAATCAACTTTTGGGACAGGTGAATTTTTAGATACTTCCGTGCCCACTGCTCTCATTTCCATACACTAAATTCACTTTTTATTTCATAAAGGAGTGAAGTTACTCTGCAATAGTAATCGCTATGACTCTACAGTCATACAAAGACATCTTCAGTATAGTTGGTTTTAGTGTATGTGTTGCTGAAATGAATATCATATAGGTTTTGTTCTATGAGAGGAAAACTTTGTATAATACTTCTTTCACAATATTCATGTCTGAACTCTATGCAACATCCCTCTGGTTTTATGACTCTTATTTACCCAAATAATTTAAAAGATACTGGTTCCAATTTTTACTGACTAATTTGTATTTTAAGAAAAATGAATATATATTTTCTCTAGCATATAAAAATGTGTGATCCTTTGATATAGCCTGCAACAAATATTAGTTTATGTAATCTTTATATTCATTTTGGGACAGTATTTTAAACTTTGATAAAATAAAAATGTGTTTAATAATAAAAGTTATATTGGATAGAAATCTATTAATTAAAATAATCAAAAATGTATTTCATATGATCAAGTATATGAATGCTTATTATATTTCACTTCAGATGTAAAATACATACACACATTGCCTATGAGTATAATTTGCTTAAGGGAAGAAACAACATAAAATATTTTTCTATGAATTTCAATAAAATTGTTAGAAACATATCAAAATTCATCAACATCAATAGAGTGTCTGTGACCCCAAACAGGAAAACAGAAGACAATATATACATTTTGAAATTAATTACTAAGAGATCAAACTGAATGAATAATAAGCAGATATATTTTTGACAATAAGGTAATATAAGGATGAAGATATTAGAAGACTATGAAAATATCAGACCTTTTATAATCTTACATCACATTGTGTGGAGTTCAGGCATAAACAACATAGATCCCAGAGGTGTGCTGAAGTCTCTCTCTGACCTCTCCAGCCTCTGTGTAAGTCAATCATTTTTTTTCTTTTGTTAGAGTTCATGACAAATGAAATGACTGGCTTTATCATATTCCATCAAGTTTGAAGTGTACCTGGCTTATACTCACCTGCCATGTCTTTGATCCTTTTTTTTTCTCTACAAATGTGGTATAGGATATGCTTACATTTTTCTGTGATTTCCTTTATTTGAATTAAGAAATTCCTCCAAGGTTGATTCCACTATTCCAGACCTTTCCCTGGTGGTTTCTTCATATAACCCAAGGAAGCTACTCCCTGAGACAAGAATAAGCTGAAAGGTGTCACTATGCCTAGAGAGACTTTTTACATCTACTTGTCAAACTCAGAATAGCAGGGGGACTTTACAGGAAAGGAATCTTAGCACTCATAACAAAATGTCCCCCACCTTCTCATATGTCAGGGGAAATTTAACAAAATTCTTGTCTTGGTTTGGGTCCATGAATGTTCTCTAACAATGATCTATTATCTTTGGAAGTGGCCTACACTCTTCTTTCTCCTGCCTTCTGTAAAACAGGGTTTATATATGTCTGATCTCATTAGTTTATGGCTAACCATTACCTCTGCTTCCCATGTGTTTTGAATGCTAATCATTAGTATCCTTTTGTCCTGTTAAATTTTTTCAGCACACTGGAACACCAGGAGAGAAGGAAATAAATCTCCCTTGTCTCTAAGAGAGGAAAATAAGATAAATTTCTTAAAATATAGAGTCAGCAATATCATTAATTATCTATATTCATTTTGAATTAACTTCCTCACACTTGCCATGGTACATGCATTCTCTCTTTTGAGGATGATGATGCACCGACACTCTTGCCAGGAAGGTATTTTATTCCTGAATTCATGGCTTATCCTCTTTCATAAACATGAAGAATTGTGTGCTCTCTGTTTTGTTAAATAAAAGGTTCACTTTTATGTTATTTTTACCAGTTGTAAATATCAAGGATGTGATATTTATCTATATATTTCACATGACTTACCAAAAATTATATTGTTTATAAAGTATGTTTTTGCAAGAAATTTCAATTCAATGACTTAACTTATTCTATTCCTATAGCAAGGATAATAATTTCTAATTAATTCTCAACAAATGATTTTGTAAGTCTGTAATATTTTTTTAAATTACATGTATATATATATATATGTGTGTGTGTGCATGTGAGTATGTGCAGTGACTGATGGTGCCCTTGAAGGCCAGATGTGTTAGATTTTCCTGGAGCTGGAGTTACATGTGGTTGTGAGCCATTGGATATGGGTGCCTAGAACCATATATTGACCTTCCATGAGAGCAGTAAGTACTGTTATGTGCTGAGCTATCTCTTAAGGCCTTAGCACAGGGATTTTGAGAATCTCTAAATTGTATGAGTAAAATGTACCATATTCATGTTTGTTGTTGTGCACAGTCTATAAAAAAAAATCTGCCTTTTTCCTGTTTGCTGCTGGCCAGGTGATAGGAAGCAGTGTAAAAGCTGGACCAAAGTTCTCTAAGATTGGCAAACTTGCAGGGAGGATATAGATGCTTCAAGAACATTGTTTTAGCTTTGATGAGCATAGCTAAATATAAGGAGGAGGAGGAGGAGGAGGAGGAGGAGGAGGAGGAGGAGGAGGAAGAAGACAAAGAGAAAAAGAGGAGGAGGATAAAGCAAAAGGAAGAAAGAAGAAAGAGGAGGAGGAGGGTATTCTTCCAGGTCCAGATACTCAGGAGGCTGATGTCACAGGGTAAATAGAGAACACATGTTTGAGATAAGCCTAGGCTAACAAATGAGATTGTAGACTGTGTCTGAAAAATATAATTTTAAAATGTTTTAAATTGAAATATAATTACATTATTTTCTCTTTTCATTCCTCCAGCTCTTCCCACCCATCCTCCATTGAACCTCTTAAATGTGACACCCACACTCTCAAGTTCATAGTTTTTATTTGACTATTGTTGCTAATATAAACATACATACATGTATGTAAATAACACACAGACTCATGCACATGCATACACAAACACACAATCTGCTGAGTCTGGTTTAGGTGTTTGTATGTGTGTGTGGTTTGGAGGCATAATATATAAGACTGGATGGCCAAAATGGAGCTTCATCACTGAGAAATGCTAATTCATCTCTCAGCAGCCTTTAGTTGCCTGTGGTTTTTGTCTTAGGGGTGGAATCAGGTGAAATTGTTCCCCTGCCATGGCAACATGATATTGCCATTAATATCTCTGGCCTTCTTTATACAGCCCTTTGTAGAAGAGACATTCACAGTAGGCTTCACTGTATTCTGGCTCTTACAATCTTTCCAGTCCCACTTCAGAGAGGATAACTGAGCCATAGATGCAGGAACTGTAATGTAGACACATCCATTGGAACTGAGCTCTATTAAAGGAAGCTGGTGCGTCAAGATTTCTAAAGTATTTAAAAGAAATCTCAAGAAAAGGAAAAATTGTCCTAGAGGTCTACATTATATTGTTATTTTATATCTCTGAAAGGGAACAGTCATCACTATCTTCTCTATAGAGTTATGGAATGAGACAGTGCCATTAAGTTCCCAGCATAAACCTGGCAAGGGTCCATGTTCCAACAGTTATCACCTCAGCTTGACCATAGACCTAAAGGAGGAAAGTCGCTCAGTGTAACATCACAGAGCACAGGCTTTGTCATTAGACTTTGTTATGAGCCTTACACACCTTGGGAAGCTACTGAGCTTCATGGCCTGAGGCTGGGGTGGAGACTGGTAACTCTGAAAGTGCTTAATAAGATGCTCCAACAGGAGGTAGCCAGCAGATAGCTACTGTTCCTTTGTGACTAACAATTAAAAACTATGGATGGCTAAAAGGTATCACAGTAACAATCTTAATTCCAAAAACAATATTGCCAAAATCTTTAAAGTATTAGATGCTGAGATTCAGTTATTTGCCTTGGAAAAGGTTACATTCATGGGTTAAAAAAAAACTGGGGAGTGGATTACAATTCTAAATTATGACCCCTAATTAATTACAAACCCATAAGCAGGAAGCTAATTTAGAATTCAGCCATCAACACACATACAGTGAACCTACTGCTTTAATTTCAGAAATGACTGTGGTGTTCCCCAGCTTCACTAGAGCAGAACTGTTCTCCACACTGATTGAACCTGGAAAGGGAAACACAATATTTACACAAAATCCCTAAAAAAGTAAAGGAATATAAATAACCATAAAGTTTCCTACAAATTAATTTAAATGCTTTAGTGTGTATAGATATCTGGCTAGACTTTTAAGTTGCCTCTTGCCTTAGTCTGCAAAGATATACAGTAGATGACAGCTGATACTTAAAAGGCCAATGAGGGATATTACCTATAAATACCGACTGCTTCTGTCTGTAATTCTCTTGTGTGATACCATAATCCCTCCCAAAACAGCTGTGGGACTTGTCCTACAACCATAGCAGTGTGTTCCTCATTTATAGGACTCTGTTATTCCTGTGCATTGACAGAAGGATGACTTCTTCCAATACTGTGTAATTCTGGTAAATCAAACAAGCCCTCATAGTTCAGCCTTTGTTCCACAAAATGGTGAGAAACTTTGAAGCCTGTTTTCCATCTTTAGCTAAGTTGGCAAGGCAAGTTAGCCAGACTGAGTGTCTCTGTGTAAGGATCCCAAGTTAGACTTTTACAGAAATTATTCAAGGACAAAAGTGCAAATGTCTGGTTTGTTGAATCAAAGTCTTTAGGGACACAAAAGTGACCTAAATTGTATTCACTTCCTCTTCCAGGTCCAGTTGATAACATGTGGGCCTGCAACTGGTGGAATTCTCTAAGCAATTAACACTTTGCACATACTTCTAACCCCAATTTATGGTACAAGATTTTAGGCTTAGATAACTAACTGGATTTTATGTGGACAGCAGGCAATTAAGCAGTTAATCAATTAACCAAGTCCTGAGGGAATCAGATTTACACCCAGTTCCCATGGGAGAGGCTCCACAAATGGTCAGAACTGCAGAGAATGATCTGGTCCCACAGTCTTAAATAAAAAAGTTACACCTTCCCCTCTTGTGCTCTGGGCTGTATTCAGGATGAGAAAAGGTATCTGTAGACTTGGGTTGTTTTTTAGTGCCAGGTTTTGTTGAAAGTGCTGATAAGACTTGGCACTGTTCACTTCCCCCCTTGCTTTGTCCAGGTTGCCATGGTTACTCATAGTTTGCTGTGGGGAAAACTTTCAGCCATGGCTGCACTTCCCAGGCACTTTTATTTTGTGCTGATCACAAAATGATAGCCTATAATGTTAATTTCTCCCTAGAAATGTAGGTTAGTGCACAGCTCCTTTACTCCTTCCTTAATTTCCCTATAGTTCAACCATTCTCCTTTGTAACCCTTGTAGCTGTCCCTTTAAGAGATAATGTTACAGCCTGGGCGGTAGTGGCGCATGCCTTTAATCCCAGCACTCGGGAGGCAGAGGCAGAGGCAGGCAGATCTTTGTGAGTTCAAGGCCAGCCTGGGCTACCAAGTGAGTTCTAGGAAAGGTGCAAAGCTACACAGAGAAACCCTGTCTCGAAAAACCAAAAGAGAGAGAGAGAGAGAGAGAGAGAGAGAGAGAGAGAGAGAGAAAGATAATGTTACAAACCAGAACCCTATAACCACAGCGGCAGCTGCCCCTTGTCACTTACAAAGGAATGCTGTTGTGACCCTGAGAAGAAGCTTCTGGAACCTTCTTTATTGCCAAAGTTTGCTGTTGTATGTGGACATAAGCTATGGAAAGTTGAAGCCAGAGCAGAAGAATAAGAGAGCATGACAAACAGTTCGTGTGTGAATTTATTACAGATAAGAAATTTCCCCAGTCTCCTCTACTCTGAAAACCATTCTTTTCTGCTACCCTGTGAAGGGTTCACAACACTCCCCCCACGGTTGCATATACCGGGCGGACACTTCCGCCTAGCCAATTCCAGGTCAGGATAGGCATTTCCTGGTCAAAGCGTCTCTTGTAACCAGGACACCTCGGCCTAGCAAGTTCTGGGCCAAGGCATCTCTCGTGACCAGGATCCGTGACGTTACATGGCCACATAAGCACGCAATGTGACCATGTGATCTACGCACACGGGTGTAAATCTGATTCCCTCAGGACTTGGTTAATTGATTAACTGCTTAATTGCCTGCTGTCCACATAAAATCCAGGACTTAAACATAAACAGTTAGTTATCTAAGCCTAAAATCTTGTACCATAAATTGAGGTTAGAAGTATGTGCAAAGTGTTAATTACTTAGGGAATTCCACCAGTTGCAGGCCCACATGTTATCAACTGGACCTGGAAGGGGAAGTGAATACAATTTAGGTTACAGGAGCTATCCAATCACTGTCGGGGTTCAGGCAAATGGAAAGAGTAGTGACGTGACCTGGGCACGCCCCCAGCCGGTTTTAAAGTGGAGCACCATGCTTCCCAGCTTCTCTTCTTCTCCACGCACGTGTCTCTCCCACAGGCCTGCGCACTCTGTCCCTTTAACTCTAATAAACTCTATAAGCGGATTCTGTCGTGTTTTGTGACATTTCCTTGCAGGGTAAGAACACAACGCAGCTAAATAACTAACATTCTGGTGCCGAAACCGAGCGGGCGCTTCTGGGCACCCTGCGCCTGGAAGCCCGCGAACCGGGTAATCTGCTCCGTATGCGACAGACCGCTCTCCATTCGCCTGAATCGCATCCAAATTGCATCCAACACCGCTTTCTTCGATTGGTGAGTTCCCCCATTTTTCAGCCAGCGTAAACTGTCTCCTGAATCTGTGAGAACGACTGTTGATCGTCCGGCGCCTCACACGTGTTCTTGAGACCGGGGGAAACCCCGACCACAGTCTTCATTGGCTACAGTCGGCCCCTATCGCAGGCCTAACTTTTCTAGCCGTCTCCCACGTCTGCAGCCTGAGATATTTTTCGTGTTGGGGCCACCGTCGGGGTGCATCCCGGAGAGCCGTGTGAGGTCGACGGGTTCCTTCCTCCCGACGGGGAGGCAAACGCCGTCCAGATTCTCAGAAATTCCATTCCCTCACCGTGGAGGGAGCCACTGCCTTTCGTTGATGAGTGGAAAAGCAGGTCATGCTCGGTATCCGCCCTTGACCCTGGGGACGCCTGAGGTCTTGGCTCCGGATCACGTTTATTTTTTATTTTTTTATTTTATTTTTTTTATTATTTTTCTGCCTCTGCTGCAGACATGGGAAACAAGGCTTCCAACCCTGTTAGTCCTTCCTCTCCGTTAGGCTGTCTTGTTGAAGCTTTAAAACCTCTCAGTTTAATGCCTTACATGAAGATTTCTAAGCTAACTCGTTTATGTTCAAAAAGTGGCCAAAGTATGCTTTAAAAAATAACAAAGGGCCGCCGAGCGGCTCCTTAGATCCTGATATTTCACAGGAGCTATCCAATCACTGTCGGCGTTCAGGCAAATGGAAAGAGTTGCTTTCTTCTTTCTCGATGTTAAACTGTCTCTTCTCATTTCCTTCTCTCCTGCTCATATGCTCCTAGCTGTACGTAAACCAGCGGATTCTCTGACTCTAGATCTTGCTAAGGAACCAATAATTAAAATTCATGTTCCATCCTCTCTCTCTAAAAGAACTCTCTCAGATACAAAGTAAGCTGGGTTCTTATACATCTAATTCTGCTTCCTTTATTAAACAGTTTCAATATATAACTCAATCTTATAGTCTCACCTTTCATGACTTTCTGAGGAGCTCAGGCGAGTATGGGAGCAGGCTAGGACTCATGCAGACGAAATTCATCAAAATGACCTTTCACACCCCCCCAGGAGCTGAGGCGGTTCCTGACCGGGAGCCACACTGGGACTACAACACCCAGAGTGGCTGTCTAGCCAGAGATAGGTTTATTACCTGTCTCCTGACAGGCCTCCATAAGACTGCCCTAAAACCAGTAAACTATAAAAAACCAAAAATGGTAATTCAGGATAAGGACGAAAATCCGTCTCGTTCCCCAGACCTCCCCGACTAAAACTTAAGCATCTGGAGAGCAAGGCTCCTGACCCCACAGGCAAAAGAGTCATCTGTGGCATTTAAGGTGTGCCAGGGAAAAGATAAAAGCCCGAAAACAAAATTGCCAAGTGCTGGCACTCGCAGACTTCCAAAAGCTGTTGGGTCCCTGTTTTAAGTGAGGAAACGGCCACGGGCTAGCAAATGCCTTGCCAGGCCATCAACAGCCTTGTTAAAAGTGCCGCCTAGAAAGACAGGGTCAGCTGACTGCCCCCAGGCACCAAATGCATGGGTACATCAAGCTAAGACCTCCAACAGACCTACTCTTGGCTACAGACATGACAGGGAACCCAGAACGCAGCAGGGAAGCGATCCGTTTCTTTCCTTCTGGACACCAGAGCCATTGACTCAGTCCTGGGAGTTTTGGGATGCCACCTCTCCTTTATTGTCGGGTACAGGGGACAGCCTTATCTACCTCAGCAGACACCGCCACTTAATTGTATTTTCAGAGATATCCCTCTCACACACACATTCTTAGTGGTGCCAAGCTGCCCTGTACCTTTAATGGGGAGGGATCTCCTAGCTAAGGTAGGAGCATCCATTTCTTTTCGCTCCACACACATTTGCCTCCTCCCAGACACACCAGCAGCTCTCTTACTTCTCCTCCTATCCACTAACTCTACAGACTCCAAATATGCTTTTCATATCCTTTTGTTCCACGCTGCTCTTTGGAGGGAGCGTGGACTTCTCACAACAAAAGGAGGATCTGTGTCTAACTCGGGCCATATAATGGCCATGCTGGAGGCTTCCCACCTCCCCAGGGCTACAGCTCGATTTTACCCATATGCCCACCATCAGGAAAAGTTAAATATCTCCTCAGACCAGTTCTAACACCAGGTCTTTTTCCAACTGCCTCAGCCGTGTGACAATCCTTGCCCATCTCCAATACACATTGGGGATCAGGTTCTTCTCTTTCCAGTGAAACATACAGGGCCTCTCACTCTCAAGCTCCAGAGGACATCAGGATCCACTGCTTTGTCGCCAATTCCAGAGGAATAAGGTATCACCCCTTCCTTTTCCAACCAGGGCCACACAGAGCCGGAGGCAAAAGGATCATCAAAAATATCCAGGTGGTAAGGAATAATGTAATACAACAATTTATCATTGTTCAATACTCAGCAACTGATCACCTGTGTTTCCTAAATGCTAACCTAATAAGGGAAACAGGTGCCTTAAATAAACTACCTCCAATGAGGCTTGTCTAAAGAAAACAGGTGCCTTAAATAAACTACCTCTAATGAGGCTTGTCTCAGATAGAAGTTAAGCAGAGTATTAAGACCAGATCTACCTCAGGTAAATGTCACATGCCTCTATCTGGGCAGGCCAGATCTACCTCAGACAAATGCCAACTCCAAAATAAAATAATAATGATTCTTTCTCTCTAAGCTCTCTCTATGTCAACAGTATCTTGTTAAATGGAAGGTCCCCAGCAGCAGCACGGATGGACAGCCACAGAACCAGGAGATGGCAGAACGTCATTCCAGGACCTCCACCATCATCCCCGGACTTCACAAGATACCCCTCACCACCACCCCTCAAGAGCCAACCAACGCCCACTATTCAGCTGGAAGCAGTCTTTGAGAGAAATGTCGCCCCCGTACCCAGTCAACCACAATTTTTCTTTTTTTAAAAAATAAAAGAGTCGGGACTGAAGGGTTCACAACACTCCCCCCACGGTCGCATATACCAGGCGGACACTTCCGCCTAGCCAATTCCAGGTCAGGATAGGCATTTCCGGGTCAAAGCATCTCTGGTAACCAGGATACCCGGCGAACCTGGACACCTCTGCCTAGCAAGTTCCGGGCCAAAACGTCTCGCATGACCAGGATCCGTGACGTTACATGGCCACGTAAGTGCGCAATGTGACCATGTGATCTATGCACACGCGTGGAGTAGTGACGTGACCTGGCCACGCCCCCAGCTGGTTTTAAAGTGGAGCGGCATGCTTCCCAGTTTCTCTTCTTCTTCACGCACGTGTCTCTCCCACAGGCCTGCGCACTCTGTCCCTTTAACTCTAATAAACTCTTATAAGCGGATTCAGTCATGTTTCGTGACATTCCCTTGCAGGGTAAGAACACAACGCAGCTAAATACATCCTGACAGCTGGTCTTTCAAGTTGCAGTGACCTCTGAACTTTTGACAGGTTCAGGTCAGATGGTATTACTACTTAATGTCTCAATTTCTTCTGTCCCCCAATTTGAGCTAATCATGTTTTGATCAACTACAAAGCTGGTGTCATGATGAAAATCTCATAACATCTTTAAATGCCTTAGGCATAGTAGAACTGGCTGGGAAGAAAGTGGCACACAGGATGGGGGGAGGGGTGTCCCACCAGCTGAAATGAAGTGTGTCTTCACCTACTTGACAGTTGTGGTTCTGAATTCACCAAGTTCTCTTCCATCGGGACGGCAGTTTTCTTCCTAAATGTTTATAAGGAAATAGATTACACATGTATTTCACTTATGAAGGGAAAACACTTTAAGCTCTACTAATTTAAATGAATTGAAAGACTATGCCTTGAAGCATGGCATTCTTATCAAAAGCCCTTTCCTCATCAGAAATCTGTTTCCACCCTCTAAGGTTTTAACCCTATTTATAAAAAGGCCTTACAGCAGCAACCAGCCTTCCTTGGTCCCCTTAACTGTGCCCTAGTCAAGAGAACTGGAGTCCAAGGCATGTTTAGTTAAAGACAACAGACAGTGTCATACCTTGCTGTCTATTTATAAAAGTGGTTGAGGACTGAATGGTGTCCAGGAAGGTGTATATTTTTATGTTTTCATGAACAGAGAAAGTGTGTCCGTCTCTATCTACCCATGCCAACTCTACCTTTTGAGGATCTTTTCTTCCGGAAGCATGATATATGGAGGAATGCTGTGTTATTATTGGCATTCACTGCATTTTTAGTTTGATTATTGCTAATTTCTCTTTGGATTTTTTTTTGTCAGTTGCCTACGTCTCTGTTGCAGCATTTGGTTTTTCACTGGTCCTTTGATGATACTTTCTCTTGGTCTGTTGGAGACTTTTATTTGTAAGTAGAAATACAATAAGATTAAATCTTCCTCCTTTCCCTAGCTCTCATTATATTTCTTCATCATAGCCACCAGATTCTGATTTTGGTGGTGGTGGTGGTGGTGGTATTTTTGTTGGTTTGTTTAGATATGGTCTCAACTGTAGTTTAGGTTGGGCTTATACTTAAGGCAATCCTCCTGCCTTAGCTTTCTGAGTGCTGGAATTATAAGTATGAGCAACCATGCCCTGCATGGTCACCAAACTGTTGTGTACCCTTTTAGATGCGAAATATATATCTATATATTCATGCATATATTTACATATGGCAAACTAAATGCATATTTTCTACTTTGTTTTAAAATGCATCAGTTATTCCATATTCATTTATTTAATTCAATTATTTAATTAATATTTACTGAAGACCTAGACAGAATTCTGTAGATGTAACCAAGCATCTTATTAAATAAGAAACACAGAACCAATGTAAAAGAGAAAGCCGAGAGGTCAGAGCTCAGAGCTAAAACCTTACCCTTACTCCTGCAGTGCTCCTACCTCTCCAAATAGAGACCTACTTCCTGTGTGTATGTCTTTACATAGTCTTTCTGTTCTGCCTTCTCATTGGTTGTAAATCCAAACACATGGACTGCCTTATCACTGCCTGTAAGTACAGCCTCCAGGTCTTAAAGGTATATGTCTCCAATGCTGGCTGTATCCCTGAACACACAGAGATCTACCTAACTCTATCTACCACGCGATGGGATTAAAGGTGTGCACCACCACCTCTATGATCTTGCTATGGCTCTAATAGCTCTGACCCCTTGGCAACTTTATTTATTAACATACAAATAAAATCACATTTCAGTACAAATAAAATACCACCAAAGAATTCTTGTTGCTTAGGCTTGACTCATAATCAAAGAAGACAGCAATTCCTTGCTCATGGAGCTTGCTTATAGTGTACACATGTGGCTGCTTCTTTCTAGTGATTTTGTAGTGTCCCATGTAAAAGAATCATTTGGTCAACCGACTCTTTCTTAATGTACATGTAGCTCTCTAGACTTTTGCCATTCCTAGTAACACCACATAACCCTTTGAAATAAATCTGTGATTGAAGCAGGTATAGCTACAAAATAAAATACTAGGTGTGGTATTTCTGGGTACATAGAGTCTGCAAAACTTTATAATAGAAATTTTTTTTTAAAAAAAATCTGTAAAAGCAGCCAGGCATTGGTGGCACACACCTTTAATCCCAGCACTCGGGAGGCAGAGACAGGTGGATTTCTATGAGTTTGAGGCCAGCCTGGTCTACAGAGTTCCAGGACAGCCAAGGCTATTACACAGGGAAACCCTATCTTGAAAAAAAAACTGTAAAAGTAAAGGGAGTGGGGTTGGAGAGATGGCTCAGTGGTTAAGAACACTGTCTGCTCTTCCAGAGGTCCTGAGTTCAATTCCCAGCAACCACATAGTGGCTCATAACCATCTATAGTGGGATATAATGCCTTCTTCTGGCATAAAGCTGTCCATGCAAATAGAGCACCATTAAATAAATAAAAAGTAAATGGAGCAAAAATGGCTCTCATTATCTTAAAATTATATTTATTCTTTCTTTAAACAGCTTTCATAGTTTGGGAGAACAGTTTTAGGATTACTAGGGAAATTAAGTATAAAATAGAGAGTTTTAAAATAAACCCCCTTCCCTGAGTAATAGTTGATAGATTCACAACACGCCCCCATGGTTGGGCATATTCGGCAGACGGAGACTCTTCTGCCTAGCCAGTTCCGGGTCAAAATAGCCATTTCCAGGTCAAGGCATCTGGGACCCCATGGCTTTGCATGGTTGCATAAGAGCATGAAATGCAACCATGTAATCTACATGCATGCATGGATTAGCCACATGGACCTGTGTATGTGTGCGTGACCCAGCCTTTATAAGCCAGTGCCATATTCCCGGCTTCCTTCTTCTTCTCCACACACATGTCTCTTTAACAGGCCTGAGCACATTCTCTCTTATCTTAATAAAACTCTTGTTAGTGGATTCTGTTGTGTTTCGTGACATTTCCTCTCAGGGTAAGAGTGCTGCCAAATAACTAGCAATAGTCTCCTCTGTGGGCCCTGGCCCCCGACTGTGAGTGGCTGCTTGCTTGCTGACCTTGACCAGAAGTCCTCCCTATTCAGATTCCCTGCTGGAATCTCACCTAATGATCACCAGAGAGATCACTGGAGGTTCTTTGTTCCTGTATCCTGCATTTGGTGTAAACAACATAGATGCAAGAATGTAGAACATTCAGTAGCAAACTTCTGCCCTCCAGGGATCCTCCATTGTGCTGTAAGCCTGTATTTAAGGTTTCCTCCCTCTTTCAATAAATGGCATTTGACATTCAGCCGTGGCAAATGACTCGCTGTCTCTTGTCTCTTATTTTCTAATCAGCAGCCCCTCGCTCAGACATGGTGAACGGGTATCGGTAACTCAGGCACTACCGCTACACTCCTCTATTCTTAAGATCCTGTATTAGTGTGTTATATTTTGTGTGGATGTAAGTTTTAAACTTCTGGAGCTCATTGGTGAATGGCAATTGCTTTGCTGGCTTTGTTATGCTGATGTGAACTCATGTCTGAATGTCTTACCTTAAGATTCACTTTGCAATGTAGTACTAGCTGTTTTAACAAGCTAATACGACAGGTAGTGCCATTACTACATCAGAAAGAAGTGTCACTGCCCTAAATTGCTATACTGAAGTTTGTTCATTAATCTACTGATGGACATCTTGCTTGCTTTCAGGTTTTTGTAATTATAGATAGACCTTCTGTAAACATTTTTGTACAAGTTGCTGTGTGGACAAACTTTCAGGCTTATTTGGGTAAATACCATGGAGCAAGACTTCAATAGTGTATGATAAGTGAAAGGACCAAGCAGACGCCATAACAGGCTGCTCAGTCTTCTCTCAGAGATCAGGCCTCAATTTCAGTTTCCTGAGGCTTGAGCAAGCAGTTTCTGGGAGGGCCATGAACAAAAGACATAGTCCTTGTAGTAGTTCCCTTTCTGCACATACTCTGACCATTCAAAGTTCAACCAATTGTTTACTGTCTGGGATCCCTCACCAACTTAGAGCTACGTGCATGGGTCAATGTGAACGTGGGAGGCCAGCCAGCCTCAATGGCAGCTCATGGACAGAGCCTGGGCTACTGAGTCAGCTGTCACAGTCAATACATGCTAGGCCAGCCAGCCTCCATGGCAGCTCAAGGACAAAGCCTGGAACTTGTCCAGGCCTGCCCAAAATGGATAACTGTAACCCCTAACTAACCCTAGCCAATTAAAAGTTACTAACATGATTGACACTCACCTAAACCAACCCTGAGTCTGTTCCTACCCAGTCTGTAGACCTCAAGCCCTCCTTGCTTTAAAACCCTGCCCCATTGCTACTCGGGGTCTCTCCTGCTCTGCTTCTGCATCAGACGGACGGAAAGTTCCCAGTTAACTCATAGTAAAGACTCTTTGCTTTTGCATTGTATTCCGTCCCTTGGTGGTCTTTGGGGGACTCTGGGTACAACAGTAAGACTATTTTTAGTTTTGTAAAATGGCTGTTTAACCTTCCTAATAGGAGTTACAATTGCTGTGTGGTGGGAACATCTTCACCAGCATTCACTGTCACTGATGTTTTCTGTATATATTTTCACATTTATTTATTGATTGATTTTGTAGGGAAGGGGGAGAGGTGCATGCCGAAGTGCTTGTGTGGAAGTCAGTTCTCTCCTTCCACTATGTGGGTCTCAGGCCATCCGATTCGGTGGCACATGCCTTTAACTGATGAGCCATCTCGCCAGCCCCCAGTGTTTTCTATTTTCGATAGGTGTGCATTGTGTCATTGTTTTAATCTGCAGTTTCCTGGCAACACATGATGCTGCGCATCATCCCACATGCTCGCTTGACTTCTGTTTATTTTCCTTGCACTGGTTTATCTTTAGACCTTTTGCCTGTTTTAAATGTGACTGTTTGTTTTCTTACTATTTAAGAGTTCTTGCTGGGATGCTTCACCTAGCCTTGATGTGGGAGGAGGAGCTTGGTCCTGCCTCAACTTAATGCTTTGTTGACTCCCCTGGGAGGCCTGCCCTTTCAGAATGGAAGGAGGAGTGAATGGGGCTTGAAGGTGGGGTGGGGGGTGGGGAGGTGAGGGCGATGCCGCCGGGGTGTGTGTAGACCCACCATTCCAGGAATGGAAGGAGAGGAGGGAGGGGGAAATGTGGTTGGTATGTAAAATAAATGAAATTTTTTGATAAAAAAAATTAAGAGTTCTTCCTCAAACTGATTTGTGAGCATTTCACTACCCCACATTTGTCTTTTTTTTTCTCTTTGCAGTGTCTTTTGAAGAAATTTCTCATTTTGATGGAATCCAGTTAATCAGGTTTTTCCTCTTGTAGATCATGACTTTGGTGTTGTATGCAGGAATCACAGCCAAATTTAAGGTTATTTTATTGTCTCCAAGCTACCTTAGAGGTTTGGTTTTTTGTTTATTTGTTTTTGTTTTTCAAGACAGGGTTTCTCTGTGTAGTTTTGGTGCCTGTCCTGGATCTTGCTCTGTAGACCAGGCTGGCTTCGAACTCACCAAGATCTGCCTGGCTTTGCCTTGGGAGTGCTGGGATTAATGGTGAGCACTGCCACCACTTGGCCTGAGTTTATTAATTAATTAATTATTCTATCTATCTATCTATCTATCTATCTATCTATCTATCTATCTATCTATCTATCTATCTATCTATTTCTGAATGCTGTTTATTGAAGGAGGGAAGAGGTCTTAAATACAGGCTTACAGCACAATGGGAGAACCCCAGAGGGAACCCCGGAGGGCAGAAGTTCGATACCGATGTTTTATAATCTTGCATCTAAGCTGTTAATGCCCATTATGCAGGATACACAGACAAGGAACTTCCCTTAGGCATTCAGGAGGGTGGAACCCAGCAGGGAATTAGCATAGGGAGGATATCAAGGTCAAGGTTAGCAACAAGTAAGTAAGGCAACAATTACCCAAAATGGGGGCCAGGACCCTACAGGTCCCCCTTTTACTAAAAAATGAGCTTCTGACTTAGGTTGCGTGGGATGTCAGCAGTTCATCTTACCCATCATGGAGATGCCTGCCAAGGCCACACAGGCACTCTGTCTTAGGTTGGTGAGTGGCCCCCCACCAGCCTGAGTTTTTATTTGTATTTTTTTGTTTAGGTTTGTAATCCATTTTGAGTGGAATTTTATGAAAATTATGAAGCATGAATCCAGATGTTTCTTTTTTTCTGGTTTTGAATGTGGCTGTTCATTTATTCCAGTGCCATTTGTTGAAAAGACTGATTTTTTGATGACATTTTTAGTTTTGAAAATCCAATCAGTATACCTTCATACTTCAAATTACTATCTATTAATTTGTTCTGTCTTTCTGTCTGTCTCTCTCATCTGACGTAGTCCATGCTGACCTCAAACTTACCATACAGTCAAAAATGACCTTGAAATCCTGATCTCCTGCCTCTACATCCCCTAGCCTCAGGGCTGGAATTTCAGGCATTCACCTCCATGCTCAGCTTTGTTTACAGTTCTCTTGTAACTGATGGTCTTGTTTGAACCTATTAAATATTTAAGCCCTTTCTAGCTTAGATTCTTGATCCTGCCAATCACTGTCGGCTGAGACCTGCTTCCTGGTTACTACTGGGTTGCCAATGAGAAATCCAAACTCAAAATGTTGCAGCAAACAAAGAGATAAGTATTGACCTGCACGATGAAAGATCCAGAAATAGATTTAGTCAAGGCACAGAGTTCTAAATAAAATCATGAGCCAGACTTAACCTTTGATCCCAGACTAATCTTTGATCCCAGGTTAGCCACATTTCTTAAAACTCACACCCTTTGGATGGTGGTGGTGCCTGCCTTTAATCCCAGCTCTCCCAAGGAAGAGGCAGGCGGATCTCTGTGAGTTCGAAGCCAGCCTGGTCTACAGAGTGAGTTCTAGGACAGGCTCCAAAGACATACAGAGAAGCGCTGTCTCGAAAAACCAAAAAGAAAAAGAGTATTTAAAAAAAAAAAGCTCACGCCCACCCATGCTATCACTACTGCTGCTGTTTCCCTGATGAGGGATGATCATCAAAGATGACATCCTTTACCCAAGGTCAAGGCCTAGAAGCAGCTCACCCTCTAACGGGAGCATAAGGCAGAGGACAGGCATCATTTAAAGCCCTGCACAGGCTCCAGGGACTTAGTCAAAGAGAACGGGGAGACTGCTCAGGCTGCACACCACCAGGCTGAAGTGAGCCAGACAGCAGCGTGCCTCCCTAACAGGCCACTTTAAAGCAGAACAATAAAGATGCTCTTGGTGTCTTACTCCTTGCACAAAAGAAACAGCCTGAAGTACCCGGGTGTTAGCTAATCAGTTCTTTTCCTGTCCCATCTCCCATCCCTGCTCTGCATTACAAGCAGGGTAACTTTGAAACAGCCAATGTCCTTTTTGTTTCTGCTTCCTTGAAGCTCTTTCTGTTCATAGAACCAGTCTGTTCATCTCATTGGAACACTATTCTGTTTTACAGAATGAATGTTGTCTGATTTCAGACTTCAAAGCAAAACCACAGATACAAATGTCATCAAAATACAGTTTTTCTCTTGGATCACTTCCCAGCTTTGCCTTAGGTATTTGCCTTAGGTATCTCCCTCAGTCATATTTATTCAGCACCTGCTTTGTTCCAGGCACTGCTTAAAATGCTGGGGAGGCAGTGTAAACAGGCAAATGAAGTGTGTGTGTGTGTGTGTGTGTGTGTGTGTGTGTGTGTGTGTGTGTGTGACCTCACCCGCTTAAATACATACATGTTTGTGTGGATACATGTGCATGTGGAAGTTGAAGTTCGATGTAGGATGCTGTCCCTCAGTTGCAGTCCAACTTGTTTTTTGAGACAGGTCTCTCACTGACATGAACTTTACTAATTAGATTAGACTGGCTGATGAGTGAGCCCCAAGGATTCACCTGCTTCTACCTTCCTAGCACTGAGAATATGATAATACTGAGACCACTGCTCCTAGCCTTTTTATGTGAGCTTTTGGAAGCCCTCATGCTTACATGGTGTTAATTGAGTTATCTCCCTAGCTCCAAGTCCTTACTTTTTATAAACTTATATCCTGGTAGAAGAAGGAGGAGGAGGGGAGGGGAAGGAAGAGGAGGAGGAGATGGGTCTGCATCTAGATCACTTGGACTGAGGGTGGGCAGGGCTTGAAACCCAATGAACAGATGGGATGTTGTTGAGAAAAGGCATACTGGACATTGAGAGACAGAGAGTCCCTTTCATTAATATATTTGGGATTACTCAGAAGCGCTTTCGGGAGCCTCCTCCCTTACAAGGAAACAAGCTGGACATGCCTGATTGTCTGTTCTGATTTCTTTCTTTCCACTGCCTGAGTGGCATGGTTGTGTAGCCTCAGCTGTGGTGGCCTTAGTACCAGCACTCCCTCTGGGACATTTGTCATGAAGATGGGAGCTTGTGCTCAGCAAACCAAGCATAAAATAAAGTAATATGTACAAAGCCTGTTCACCTTTTTTTATTGGGTAACAAATGCTTGAATTAGTCAATGTATTGATTCCTCTATAAATTATTATGTGTTGAAGTTTCTGAATGCTTACTAATTTAATATTTGAAAAAGATGAACCTATAATCAATATGGTAACTAATTAGATATGAATTTTTGTAAATATTGGATTACCACAGTGCTAATTTTTATATAGTAAATGTAGGTGTTTTTAACAGACACTACAGAATTAGCTATAAAACCACAACAAGCTTCTAAGAGTTGTTCAGGTTCACACTGTAATGTCCTAAAACTGTTTCATAACCCTATTAATTCCTGAGTTCCAGATGTTACATGCAACATAATGAGTTCAGGGTTCCTTTATGGTAGCTTAGTGCCCTAAGTCTCTGAAAGACACATTAATTCAAGGGTAAAGACTCCTTTGGCATCATCCCAGGAAACAAAAGTGGAATTCTACAGGGCTAGACAATCCCAGGGAGGAGCCTCTGAGAAAGCAGACTAGGCAATGTGACGAGATTCCCTTTCAAAATGTTTTTTTTTTTCTTTCATGTTTCAATACAAACTTTTGAATATATTATCCCAGCTTTGGATGTCTTTGTACATTATTTGAATTGCTCTTATCTTTATTCTAGAGCCATATGCCATAGATTCGAAGTACTTAAAAAGTTGAAATTATCCTTGTAAGTCTAATATCATTATTAGTCAGCCAGGTTCCTTTTTTTCCTTTTTTTTTTCTGGTCCTAGGCAATCTCAAAAAAGGGGCATAATTTTTGAAACAGAACAAGTAAAAATATGATTTTTACACATTCAAAGTATGCACATGTCTAAGTCTACATGATCATTGTTTACAGTCAACTGTCTGTTACTATGACAGCATTAACTCTAAATGTATTCATGGTGCATGTACACAGAATCACTTCAGTGGTTCTCCATTTCTTAACACTTGATTAACAGAGGCAACATAAACTCAGGCACCTCTGCTGGTCAAGGAGCTCGTAGGAAGGCAAAAGGGTATATGGGTATGTATGCATGTGTGTGTGTGTGCACATGTGTGCATGCACATTTATATGTATTACCTGTTAATGTATATGTGGTTGCCTGTATGTATCGTACATTTGTGTTGCATGTTTGTATGGTTGTGTGTCTATGTGTGCATGTGTGTGTAGCTGAGTGTATGTAATTTTATGTGGTTGTGCTGTGTGTCATATGTTTCTGTTTGTGAGTTGTACAGGTGTATGTGAACACATATGTGCACATGCATGTGCATGGGGAGAGAGGAGGGCTCTGACTAGCTTGATGGCATCTTCTCTACCTTCAAATGTCCTTTAGAAATCATAAATATTATGCAGCCCAAACAGACACAGCAGGCTCATGACCTATGGTTTGGTATGCACAGGCTGTTCAGGTTGTCCTTTGTTGCTAATAATAGGGACTTAAAAGGTGCCTTAAGAGTTCATTTCCTTTAAGGTTTATATATATATATATATATATATATATATATATATATATATATGATTTTACAATACCATTCAGTTCTACCTATCAGCCATGGGTTCCCCTATTCTCCCCCTCCCACCCCCTCCCTTTTCCCTCAGCCTACCCCCCATTCCCACCTCCTCCAGGACAAGTCCTCCCCCCGAGGACTGCGATCAACCTGGTAGACTCAGTCCAGTCAGGTCCAGTCCCTTCCTCCCAGACTGAGCCAAGTGTCCCTGCATAAGCTCCAGGTTTCAAACAGCCAACTCATGCAATGAGCACAGGACTTGGTCCCACTGCCTAGTTGCCTCCCAAACTGATCAAGCCAATCAACTGTCTCACCTATTCAGAGGGCCTGATCCAGCAGGGGGCCCCTAAGCCTTTGGTTCATAGTTCATGTGTTTCCATTCATTTGGCTATTTTTTTTTCAATAATTGAGTAAAACTGAAATTTATTATAAGCCACAGTCGTCCTAGGGACCTCCATGCTTTAAGGTTTTAATGTCAGATCTGGACTGAGATTTTGAATTTTGTTTGTTTGCTTAAAAAAACAAAAATGTGGGACTATTAGCCTGGCCAGAGTTTTTAAATGTCTGAAAATATTTAGTACATTGCTAAAAATTGTTTTCTATACATCTGGGTTACTGTAAGAAAAAAAAAGTCACCACAGAAATTTTTAGTACATATTTGACAACAAACTCAATCTGGTAGTTTAAGGATGATTAAACACAAAATATTTCCTCAATGTGATACCATGTAGTTACTTTAAGATGGAACATAACAGCTGATGAGAGGCTCAGCAGTTAAGAACATGGTCTGCTCCTCCAGAGGCCCCACATGGCGGTTCACAACCATCTGTAACTCTAGTTCCAGGGAATCTGATGCCCTCTTCTAGCCTCCTGGGCCACCAGACACACACATAGTGCACAGAAATACACTCAGGCAAAACACTCATACACACAAATTAGTTTTTTTTTAAAAGAGAAAGCCTTCAAAGTTGTGAATTAAAAAATAAGACAATAAAATAAAATGGAACATATGAATTATATGCACCAACAAAACATTATTCTAATACATTATGCTAAAAAGTCCTGCCATAAAAGTTTGTGTTTACCATGGCTATAACTATATAAAACACATGTACAAATTGGCCATAAACAAATAAGAATAACCATGGACTACAGGATTCTCTGATTATTTTTAAATAAGCTTTAAAACTGTTTTACTGATCTTCTAATTGAAAAATGAATGCATTACAATTTAGGAAAAACACACCATGGAAGTGTATGTGTGCATCTAGCCTAACCTTTGGCACACTCTCTGAGGATGAGGCCAGGCTGACCTGGCTAGAGTGCCCAGGGCAGAACTTGTCTGAACCCTTTACTTTGAAAACCTGGGTCTCCAGGACTCTTGAGATACAGGACCTTCTGTATGACTTTTCACTCTTTTTGTTGAAAGTATTAAGATATATACGTTTGTCTTTTTTCTGAATCTAAAACTCCATTAAAAAATTCACTTATTTTACATCCTTTACCAGATTACTGTATTTGCTCCATGCTGAGGTCCAGATAAATATGAGAAGTAGGGGATCTGGAGAGATGGTTGAAGATAAAAATGCATGCTGTGTAAGCTCAAAGGCCTAAGTTTGGATCTCCATCACCCATGTAAAAAGCTGGATGTGTGTTATTAATAGTTAAATATGAAACCAGGCCATCTCTCTAGCCAATTAGTGGCTGGTTAATTGCTAATTAATTAATGGTCAAATTTCTTAATTTATTCAGCAAATGCTTTGAGTATCTACATGGCTCTGGCCTGTGGAGCATGCATGAACAAAAGAGTCGAGCATCTCCACATCTTTGTGGGAGTTAGCTTGGAACAGGAGACAGAAAATAAACGCTAGGCATGACCAGAAGTTATTTTATACATGCAAAGGGAATAGCGCTGCTAAGAGAAAGCAGAGCAAGTGAGAGTTCTTGCTGCAGAGAAGTCAAGAGCCTCATGGTTGTCAATAGGCAGAAGAGGTCCTGATGGGGCATGAGCAAGGGCACCTGATGGGGACTCCAGGGACACTGCTGCAGGCTGAAGGGACAGACATGCAGCCTCACTGCTGTGGCTGGTGACAAGACTCACTGTAGATCCCCATTGCCAGCACATCTGGCTTACTGGGGTGTCAGGGTACTCAGCATCCCAACAGGCACAGGACAGTATAGCTAGGAAAGGCTGCAGTTGAAGAAAGGGAATCACAAATTCCACCTGGATATCAGTCACCTCTAGCCCAACAAAACATGTTAGACTCGATGGTTTTCATCCAGCTTCATGTCTATCTGTGGACAGCTATCATATTGGATTTTGATGTGGGTTGAGACTCAGCTCACCTCACTCATTCCCAGACTCCTTTGCCTCTGATTACCCTGCCTGATCTTTGAAAGTAAGGCCCTTTTCCTGCCCTAAGTGTATGGTTCCCATGCCCTTCCACAGAGTTCCTCTGCATCCTTCAGCTATGAGAAGTGAGAGACTGCCGTTCACAACACAAGCAGGATTCTTCAACACAAGCATGACATTGGATAGTAGTTTTCCCAACTTATTGAGAAACATCCCCATGTTTTCTAATACCTCTCAGGAAATAAGAATGTTCTGTTCCTAGGTCTCTGGGCTGTCCAGCCTCTGGTTACTGGCCCTCCAGGAAGTGTCAAGCATGGGCTCCCCTCATGGCACGGGTCTCACGTTTGACCACTTGCTTGGCCACTGCCACACGTTCTGTGCCACCTTTTCCCCAGCACATCTTTCAGGCAGGACCCATAGGCCATGGCTGCCCTTAGACACATGGTAGGAAGACAGTCCTGGATTGTAATAGCCTTTTCAAAACAAGTGTAGCCATGCTTCCTTGGGGCTTTTAGGTCAAGCCTCCCAAGGCTAAGGATGAGACAGTTACAGGCTTTTGCTCAAAGTCTTTTGCATTCACTTGATGCATCCCCACTAAAGTATCCTTCATGGCCCATCAGGACAAGTGCTAACGTGCACTCTCAGAACCCTTCTCCTGTATGCCCAGCAGCTCTGGATGTGCTTCAACCTTCTCTGAAGCCCTCCCTGGGTGCAACCTCAGAAAAGGGACTCCCAGTCTCTGTGTGGAAATGCACCTCTCATGTCTACCTGGGCTATGGCTTTTCCTCTGCTCAAATCTTTCTACTCCTAAGGAGATGTGCACCAATAATTTTTAATGTACAATTTCTAGCAGCCTATGACCCCTGATGTTTTGTCCAAGAAGCCCATAGCTCATTTTCAAGTAATCACCCAGTCTACAACTTTGAGATATGAAAAACTGCAGACACACAGGGTCCATGTTGAACTAGTAGACATCTCTGAAATGCTCTCTTAAAAAAAAAAACAACACTGAAAATGGTATTTATTTTGATTTTTAGAAAACTAACAAAACTCAGAAGAAAGCAAAACAAAATCTATAATGTCATATTACTCATCATGTCCAAGCATAATACCATTTGTTAATGAATATAAAAAATAAAATTTACCATTCGTACTTGCTCTTTTCCAAACGTTTACTACATGGATATTTCTAGAAGCTTGAGCTAAAGAAAAAAAAAAGAAGAAGAAGAATCCATGAGCCTACCATGTGACTGAGATTAGCGTCCTATAGAAAAACACTTTTCTATTCCTGGAGAGCCCACACAGCTCGATCCCCTGGAACTCTAGACTGGCACTTTCATGCGGAACACAGGCACTGCTGGTCTGGCACCTGTCAGGTTTTCCAAGCTCTCCACAGGACAAGCGTTCTAAGCCGTCAGCATTCCTGACAGCCCAGTCTACAGCCACTGTCATCGTCCTCAGGAACAGCCTCCCAATTGCACCAAAACTGGCGTTAACGGAACTGGAGGTCAAACTTTGACCTGCACCCCTGGGAGCTGGAAGGCAGTTGGTATGAGAGATCAGGAGTAGTGGCTGCTACCTCTCCTCAGTGAACACCTTCAAGGAGTAACCAAGTGCTGACTGTGCTTACCCACCAATATACAACAAGCCTAAGGCAAAGGAGCGGGCCGCACCAGACCAAGCCCCTCAAAACACAGGCAGATTTAGTGTGCTGAGGCCCCGGCCCATGCTAATAACCCCAGTTCATCTAGGCCCTTCCCCGAAACACCTTATTATCTCGCGCTTCAAGAAGCACCTCTGGTCAGGGCAGAGAACAGAAGGAAGCAGGACTTCCAGGACAGCACCACATGGAGCATCCCGAATATCTAGAGCTGCAGTGCTCGCCTGCTGGACCACACTCCTCGGGCCTCTTAGTGCAGCTTAATGGCAGTTGCTGGGCAACGTGGGGGAAGGACATTTCCTCCCCGGGGAACAGAGCTGCCTGTAGGATGACCCATCAGATCGGACCAAGTACTGATCCCGATCATGCCTTATGTGAATGAGCGCAGGCAGGGAGTGCTGAGCCTGGGGGTAATACCCGCGGAAAAGCTGCAAGAGGTGAGCAAGTGGGAACTCATCTGACTTTCCAAAGAACTTGTACTCAGTTTCTCGTTTCTGAAGTAAAAGTTTCTCTTTCTCTTTTCTCGGTTTCTTTTCCAATTCTCTTTTCCTCTCTTCCTCCTGTTCTCCTAGCATAACTCTGAAGGCTCTCTCTCAGCTTCATACAGTTCAGAGCTCTTTTTAAAAAAGATTTATTTATTATGTATACAGTGTTCTGCCTGCAGACCAGAAGAGGGCACCAGATCTCATTACAGATGGTCGTGAGCCACCACGTGGTTGCTGGGATTTGAACTCAGGACCTCTGGAAGATACTATCTTTCAGTGTCCCATTGTTTTTTCCTTACTTCAGATAAGAATCCATCAGCAGCCGCTGTGAGTCCCTGTTCTGGCTTCTTTTCCTCCACTTCCTGCATGCACTTCACCCTTCAGGGGTCAATCTCCTGCTCCGGTTCTGTGGCCTGCACGGCCTCAGCCTCCCTCTCAGCCTCTCCTTCCCTGACCCTCTCGGGAAGTCACAACAGACGGCGTCCCGCCCTCTCCACCTCCGTCCCATCTGGCCCTGGTAGGCGGCCTGGACCAGCGGCTGCATCCCCTCAGCTAGCTCCACTGGCAGTGGTGCAGCCTGAACATGTAGGGAGGCCCAGGCTGCAATGTGGGTGGCATGGCGGAGGCACTGCTCAGGCGCAAAGTGGCTGGTCCCGCATCGGGTGTATGTGTGTGTTGGGGTTGTGGGGGTGTGGGGGTCCCCTGGCCGCCTGGGTTAAGATCACCGCCTCTAGCCGATGCCAGGCGCGCAGGCGCTGTTGGCTGTGTCGGGCAGCAGACGCGCGCATGGCGGTCCAGGGCCAGGAGGCTGTGGCCGCGGATGCTCGCTGGTATCGTGCCCGGGAAGGGCGGGGACTGCGGAGGTGGCGGTGGCAGCGGCAGGGCGGCACCTGGAAGAAGCCACCACTGCCACCGCTGTCGCGGGAGGCCTCGGCCTGGGCAAACGGGCTGCCGTGCAGGCAGAGGCTGGAGGAGGGGGGCGGTTGTCCCCGGGAAAGGGGCCGGCCGCAGGGGGAGAGGAGGCCGGAAAGCCGGGAAGGCGGCGGCGGAGGCGGAAAGCCTCATGGAGTGGGAGGTGGTGGCTGCCAGGGCTGTGGGGCCCCTGGCGACCCTGGGCGAAAAAGGGTGTTAAGGTCAGTCTGTAGTGCAGCCACTGCGCCAGTAATCTGTGTCCTGAAATGCTCTTTTGCAGTGGGATTCACTGTTACTATTAAAGGTTGTTCCTCTGAAACTAAAATTTTGCCATCCATCATTCTCCAAGGGAGTAGGAATCCCGAATTCTCTGCGACAACAGGGTTTAACTTAACGGAGGGGGATGCACTTTTAGGTAAATTCTGCTCTGTCACCCACAAAGGGGAGTAAGTCCTGTCTTTAGAGGACATGCGTAAATTAAAGGCATGGGCCACAACTGCCTGGCTAAGAATCACAAATAATTAATTAATTTACACAATTTAAAGCAGCTTTGTGTGCAAACCACAGTGCATGTGACTTGGTCCTCGCCCCTGGGGAAGGACTCTTGAGTCTGCTGCTGACACCACTTGAAACTCAGCCATTGGCAATACCTGGCTAGGAAATGATAGAGGGACCCTGAGGCCTGGTGTCAATACTTAACCATGCATATAAATAGAAAAAAAAACTACCTTTAAAACAGCTTCAAAGGGAGGTTATTGATGGAACAGAAATTCCTCAGAGAAGGTTAAGCAGCAGCTCCCCAGAAGCATTCAAAGGCACTGGGCTCCTTGCTAAGGAACGGAGGCCTGGAAGGTCCTGGGCAGCTTGGGGTCTCTACATACATGAATGCCCTTCTCAGGAAAGTGGGATGTGCTCAAGGTGCCTGGGATCCCTTCAGAGACATGCAGCGGGGCCTGGACAGGCACACCTGCTCCCTAGTACCCAGGCCTGGGACCAAAAAATGGCTCAGGAAACATGGAGAAAAACGCTGTCTGGAACCTTTGTTTTGCACAGCGATGTGGCCCTGCAGAGGGCAGCTAAGGAGGCCATTGGTTGGTCGTGAGCCCATAGGGCAGTCTCACCCATTGAAAGAAAGCAGTCCATGCCACCAGTGCCCTCCAAGCCCTTGAGCCCCTTCCAGCTCTCATCCTCCACGTGCAGGACACACACTGCTCACAATGCCAGCTCCGGAGTTTCTTCAGGTTCCTGCAGGGTCAGGGCCTCAGAGAAAGGACTTGTGGGCTCTGGAGGCCAGGGCTATGGTGACTGAGGGCCACCCACAGCCGAGCATGCATGACACCTCATCCTCCTAATCCCCTTTACTGGAAGCTTCTCCAAGCAGGGCTGGTGGTTCCATCTGCTCCCTAGAGGTGTGGGGATGGCATCCTGCTCTCCAGAGATTACCACCTGCACTGCACCTCTCCCCAAACCGAATCTCACTGCACACCAGGCTCTGGCAGGTGTATTTACTTCTGCGGTAATGTGGGCTTCAGCAGGAAGCCAGCAATGGGCGAGTTGAATGCATTCTCAATCCACTTACTGAGAACTAAGTTCTGGGCATGAAACAAACACAACCTATGACTGCCTGGGATAGGTAGCCAACCTCTTATCCTGGATCCCAAATCAGAGAGTTTGAGAGTTTGTACCCCGACCCCAAAACATAAAGAACTAGCCACGACTGAGGGGCTGATGTGCAGTGCACACAAAACGCAGACTGACACCTCCAGCAAAGGTTCTGCTGTGAGAGGACACTACAGCCTGATGATACTTAGGTCTGGGGCCAGCATGGTATGCCTGCATGGGTAAGTCTAGGCAGTCACATGGTGTCCTCACTTGGGAGGTACACCTTAGTACTTACTGGATTTGAGCCAAGAAGGTGGACAGTGCAGAGCATCAGGGTATAAAAGTGTGGGGGGTGGCCCAGGGGTAGAGTTCCTACCTAGAATCTCCCACTGAGGGGCTTTGGTAGTGTCTAGAGGGTGGAGCCCCTGCTTAGAATCTTCCAGTGAGGGGCTGTAGGCTTGGCCTAGTGCTACAGCACTTTCCTTCATGCCGAAGATCCTGGTTTCCATTCCCAACACTGCAAAGAAAAAAGGGAAAAAAAAATAGTGTAGGTGGCTCTAGGAATGCTTCATGGGCTGACTGGACCCCAGCCAAAGTCTAGCATGGAATACCAGGAGAACTGTGGGTGTCTAGTGGTCCAGACACTGCTGAGTGGCCACATTCCTTGATGACCAAGGGCCACAAGGCTGTAGGCAAAGCATGAGAGTGTAACTTCCAGTCAGAGATCTCAGTGTGAGCCAGCATGGAGGGCACCATGGGCCAATCTGGAAGTTGGTTGGGCTGCTTGCTGGGATCCACATCTGCTGGGAGCCTTGGAGTATGGAGATATTTTGGAATAGGGTCTTAACAGAAGCCAGGGAATAAGAACATAACATAGGAAGTTGGAATAAGCTCTAAATATACTGTTTGACCATCTTAGAAGACACAAGGTTGGCATGGTTGCACAGTCATGTGTTCACGGCATGTGAGTTACTGGGATTTTTTCAGCACTGGGAATGGAACCTAGGACCTTGTACAAACTGGGCAAATACTCTACCACTGAGCTACAGCCCCAAGCCCGACCCCACACTGGAGAGGTTGAGGCAGGAGGGTCTAGAAGTTCAATCTAGGAGGGGTGATCAGGAACACCCTGTCTCAATAAAGACATAATAAAGAACACAGGAATTCAGAGGAAGACAGAGATGGAGACTGGTGGGATGTAACCTGACTCACAGGCCACCCAAGTCTTAGATCCTGGAAGAGGCAGAAAGGAGCCTTCCCCCAGAGCCTCTGAAGAAGACAGTCTACAGGATTTGGGACTTTGGGCCTCCAGAACCAGCAAATTCCATTCCTGCTGTTTAAAGCCACCTGGCTTGTGACCACTTATGAAAACTGAGCACCCACATGTAGGTGCCCAAGAGGGAAAAGGAGGTGCTGCCAGCAAGCCCTGGAGCTTGGCCTTGATGTGGCCTTCTGTCTCCCCAGTTTCAACAAGGTTAAAGGCTCCTGCTGAGCCTCTCCTAACTCCAACAGCACTCAGAACATGCCATTCTTCTTTCTGAGACCACTCTTGCCATCCTAGGTATCAGGTACCCTGGAGACAGCACCCCTCCAAGTATGACCTAGGACGCCTTAATTACAGTTTGCCACAAACTTTGTTACACATCTCTCAAGGCAGCTCTCCTGCCAGGGCCTACATGCCTGTGTCCTGAAAAGCCAGAATCTTTGTCTGTCTCAGTCTCTCTCAACAATGTCTCCTGTAGGTCAGGCTGGTCTCCCACTCTCCAAGAAGCTAAGGCTAACCTTCAAGTCCTGATCTTCCTTCCTGCCTGGATGTCAAGATAATGTTTATATGGTGAGGGTATGGAGCTAAGGCTTTGTGTGCCCTAGGAAAGCCCTCCACTAACTGAGCCCCTGCCCTGGTCTGCCTGTCT
This sequence comes from Peromyscus maniculatus bairdii, assembly GCF_049852395.1. Lineage (NCBI taxonomy): Eukaryota > Metazoa > Chordata > Mammalia > Rodentia > Cricetidae > Peromyscus > Peromyscus maniculatus. The sequence continues at coordinate 2,730,833 of NC_134857.1, forward strand.
TCTTTGAGGCTGAGTTTCTGTAACCCAGGTTGGTCTGGAACACATCATCTTTCTATGTTTTTAATCCCCAAGTATCAGGTGCAAATTAAAGTTGAAGGTGTCAGCCCATCAGGAGGAAACTCTCTGATGGGTCAGTCTTGGTTAGGCAAGGCCCCAAGACCACACACCCCAGAATGTCTTTTGCTCCTGCTGTGCCTTTACAGGTTTGCTGCTGTGATCTTTCTCTAGTATTTTGCATGGTGTAAATGGATATGGGAGACCTCCACTGCCTGTAATGTAGTGTGCTTATCTCATGGAAACATCCTGATCCTTTGGGGATTTTTATCTGTGAACTGTCATGAAGATGATCCCTCCCTAAGCTGTACTGTCTAATTGATAATAATAATGTTAGCTTATACAGAGTTTTAATGAATAAAATACAGGAAATACTCCACAGCTAGGCCTTATGAGTTTTACCTATGGAGCTACATAGGCTATAGCTCAAGTTAATGATTAAGAAAAACTAACTAACTAACTAACTAACTAAATAAATAAATAAATAAATACAAGATCTCCGTATGAAGCCCAGACTGGCCTTAGGCTCCCAACCCTCCTAACTCAGAATGACTGGGGCTCCCAATCTGCTTTGAAGGGCAGTTCACTTACAACCCAAAAGTGAAGATCGCTTAAGGCCCTGTGAGTGGAGCCATCTAAGGCCCCAGGGGTGGTAAGATCATCAGGAATCTAGTGTCAGGCTCTGAGTCAGTTTCACTGGCCTTACAGTACAGCCTGAATCAGCTCTGCTGCATAGGAACCCCCACCAGGGACATCAGACCATGGGACGCTCCATCTCACACAGGCTGCTCTGTGGGTCTGGGCCTCAGGCTGGGAATGAAGTAGCCATTCAAAAAACACAGCCTCCTAGATTTCCAAAGGTCAAGAATTCTCTGTGGGAAACACCTAGGACCACATGCATTTTAGATTTTGGTTATTTATGGATTTTTGAATATTTACAAATAAACATACAGAAGAGCTGGGCATGGGAATACATGCCTGTGATACCCGCACTTGGGAAACTGAGGCAGGAGGATGGAAGACTGAAAATTCCAGGCGAACCTGTCTTTCCAAACAAAAGAAAACAAAACAAAAACAAACAAACAAAAAAAACCAGTTATGTTGAAGATTAGACACAACTATAATCCAAAAATCTCCCACATGGGCCCTGCCATTCATCAGTCAGCCCTCCTACCCTCAGAGCCCAAGGAAGACCCCCTGCAACATTTGCACTGTGTCTCTGTTGGTGGCAATCCATTCCATGATGCCACATGAGGAATCTTCCATCTGTGGCATCATGTGAATGGCTCAGAAAGCTCCAGGTTTGGGAGAATTCAGGAGTTTGTTTGGATTTGGAAATGCTCCACTGTTGTAGCAGAGCCCTTGCCCAGCATGTGAGGGTCACAGGTTTGGCCCCAAGACTGACCACAAAAACCCAAACATTAACAGTAACAAACTCCTGTCAAGTTTCCTCCAAAGTCCACAGGGACCTGGCTCCACCTTCAGGACCCAGCATGGCCTCTGTGACCTGTGAGAAGGGATTAAACCAGGGGACCCAGGTGCCACATGTCCTGCCCTTATGTCCGCATCAAAGGTACTTTGGTGACAGTCACCACTCAACCACTGGAAACCTATCCACATGGGGGTTCAGTGGCACTCATGTCACCAAGCAAAGCCCAGGGCAGAGGGCCAGCATGGACAGGTAGTGTGGAAAGCATGTCTCCCATTACAGCAGGGGCTGTCCTTGGGCTGACTCTGTCCTCACACTCCAAGGCTTCCAGTGGGTGTGGATTCCAGAAAGGAGCCCAACCACCAGCCACTTTGTCAAGCTGTAAGCCTTCAGTGTGCCAGGGTAGACTGTGATGAAGTAATGTGTAGGGTAGGTGCCCCTCATGCCTGCTCTGGCTTGTGTGTGCAGATTTTCACTTGAGTGAATCTCTGAAACCTGGTATTTGAGACAGAATCCCATCCAAAGGCAGCCCTCACATTGGTCATGTTCCCATGTCTTTCTTCCACACAGAAGAGACTAGAGAACATTCAAGGTTTGTTCAGTGTGGACATTTCCTCCTACTCATAGAGCAGATTCCAGGAAGGGGAAGGGCTTTGGATGCATCCTCTGGCATGCTGTGACCTTTTAATCAATCCCTAGGTGTCTCACAAAGTCAAGTCCATATTGTTGAGTTTGTCTCTATACCAGTGAAAAAGGATGGGCACCGGGCTGCCCCCTTCACCACATAATGGCAGTACAGGGTGCAAGCCTGAGCATTTGCTCCTCAGCTTGTGTGGGTTCCTGCCCTTCCTATTGAGTGTGTTGAGACTCTGCCATTCCTGCATGGAGACACTGCAGGAGCCCAGCAGCCGCTATGCTCACTGAATCCATGCTGTCTGTGAGAAACATGACCTCCTCCTGGGCACAGCTACTTCTCATTCTGCACAGGCTGCCCAATGGTGCTGACCACAATCAAAGCTGACAAGTATAAGATATACTTCTTTTCCAACCTGTAAGACAGAAAACCAAATTTGAACTGAGGTGAATGAGCAGGGATTCCTTGACTCCTTATGCCAATGAGGGATTTGTCACTGTAGCACTGAGAGCCTGACTTGAGGCTGGAACCTACCTCACAGTCCATCTGAAAAATAAAAGAATTAACTGGTTAAGTCCATAGTGCTGAAACTTTTGCCTATGAACATAGCTTCTCTTCTTTCTATTAAAAATACATGGATGGTTATGGCAGTTGTGTTGCTACATGCCTTTAATTCCAACACTTGAGATGCACAGGCAGGTGGACCTCTGTGTCCTAAGCCAGCCTAGCCTACATAGCAAGTTTTCAGACAGTCTGTGCTACCTAGTGAGATTCTGTTTCAAAAGACAAAACAAAACAAAAAAGTTACCCCCAAAGGTGGGGCATGGAGGTACCCTCTTACTGTAGCTCCTAGAAGCAGAGTCAGTTGGCTACCTGTGAGTTTGAGGCTAGCACAGTTTACAGACATAATGAGTTCCAGTACTGTCAGGAATATAGAGAGGGACCCAGTTTCAAAGAACAACAAGAAGGAAGTTACCAGAAAAGACATAACACATGAACCCACACATGAGAATAGGTTGTGAGAATGTCAGTAAATACTCAACATGTTTAAAATTTTTGCAGAACCCAAAAACAATTTTTGCAGTACCCCAAAAAGCCAGAAGATGGCAGAATATCGCTAGAATTGGAGTTAGGGAGGGTTGGGAGCTACCTTGTGGAATGGAAGCTGGATCCTCTGCAAGAGCAATCATACAGTGAACATTTTACTAATGTATCCAGTAATGTGTCCAAAGTTGCATCTTTTATACTTTGAATGACAAGTGCCAGAATATCCCAAGTTCAGTGTTCCTTGCACTGTGCATTCAGCAGATGTTACATTTCTAATGGGGGCAGTGCATTCATTAACCACCTGAGGAGTTAGTAAGTATACATTGTGCACATGCACACTTTCAGATACTAATGCTTCCTATCTATGTGGAAACATGCTGGTGTTCATGTAACAATATTGATACCAGGCTAACATTTTTATTTTAAATATTGTAATAATCCAGTTTTATATGCTTATTATTTTTTTAAAAGATTTATTTATTTATTATGTATACAGCATGTATGACTGCAGGCCAGAAGAGGGCACCAGATCTCGTTACAGATGGTTGTGATCCACCATGTGGTTGCTGGGAATTGAACTCAGGACCTCTGGAGGAGCAGTCAGTGCTCTTAACCTCTGAACCATCTCTCCAGCCCCTTATATGCTTATTTTTATTTCAATAGTTAATTGAGAAAATTCTGTTCCTGGAAGGATGTCCAAAGTTCAGCCAGAGGTGAGGGCTGCAAGCCTCAAGCAGGAGGAATTTGCTCAGACTTAATGGTAAATGTTCACAGAACACATAGACTCCTCTTTTAAATACAGAGAAGGACTGGGCAGATAATTCTGTTGGGATGTTTATAACTGATGTCAATGCAGATCTCGGAAAGCTCAGATCTGCTTTGTTTTGTATTTTATTTAGAAAATAAAAGTGCAGGTAACATAAATGACTGTTGTTGCTAGGGCACATCACTCAATAAAGTTAAACACAGATGATGTCTGCATTAGCCCATTTTCCAATGGTTTAATAAAATCTCTGGAGATATGAACTAATGAGAGGAGACTTTGAGCAAATGGAAGACACAAGCTGGTTTTTACAAAAGAGTAGGCACTTAGAAGAGGAATCTGTTGCTGCCAAAGAGATGAGAAGTTATGTTGTGGGTACAGGAGTTTTCTTTGCTAGGCAAATGTACAAGCAGAGATAACACATTTACTCAGCTCACATTCTGAATGGCTTTAAAGGCAGTGAACAGGGAAAGAGCAGGGGTCCTTCCTGTCAGCCCAGGGCTGATATCAGGCAGGATGGTTTGCTTACTTAGTCTGGTGACCATGTTCTAGTCCTGCATGTCATCTCCAGCATCGGCAAGGCTCTAGTGTGACTAGGCAGATAACTTGGGAATCTCTACATCATCTGAGTGTGAACTCTGCCAATTTCCCCCTGACTTCTGAGGGCAGACTTGACGACTCTGAAGCAAAGCTGTATCCTGTAGGGTGAGGAGGCTGTCCCCTGGGTCACCTGAAGTGTGTGAAAGGAGGGAGAAGAAACCAGCTGACCAGGGAGATACTCCCCACCCTGTAGAGATGAAAGTGGACATCCACAGAGGGGTGAGTCTCAACTCTGAACTTTGACACCAGCTGAGCAGAGTCTCATCTGTCAGCCCCCTTTCTGAACACAACCCAAGTGCCAAGGGTGGGCTGAGGTGAAGTGTTGTGAGGGGCAGGTGCTGTGCCTTGTCAGCTGGACCTCAGGGTGTTTGGAAGAACATTAAGATTATTTAAGTATGGGGGGTCAGTGGGATACATGGCAGGAAGATACAAGAGGGTTTGCTGTATATTTGGCTGGGGTGGATAAATGTATCCTGGGATTGGGACTCGGTTCATGAAAGTGTGATGTCTCACTTATTTGTTGAAAAGGCCAAGCTGTCCCAAGTTCCAAGGACACAACTGGCTGCAGGCCTCTTTCTTAGTTGATCAAATTTGCAGGCAATCTTTCATACCTTGCCTTCCTGATCCACTGCCTCATCTCTGCTTCACGTACATAAGGAACTCATTCATTTATTCATTCACTCATTCATTCATTTTCTCTCTTCCTCCCTCCTCTCTCCTTTTGTCTTCCTCTCCCCCACTCTTCCATGTTCATAAATGTAGGGTAAAAGGGCCAGTGAAAGAAACCCACCCTGACCCTGAAACCAGAGCCAGTGAAACCAGAGCCAGTGAAAGAAACCCACCCTGACCCTGAAACCAGAGCCAGTGAAACCAGAGCCAGTGAAAGAAACCCACCCTGACCCTGAAACCAGAGCCAGTGAAAGAAACCCACCCTGGCCCTGAAACCAGAGCCAGTGAAACCAGAGCCAGTGAAACCAGAGCCAGTGAAACCAGAGCCAGTGAAACCAGAGCCAGTGAAAGAAACCCACCCTGGCCCTGAAACCAGAGCCAGTGAAACCAGAGCCAGTGAAAGAAACCCTCCCTGACCCTGAAACCAGAGCCAGTGAAAGAAACCCACCCTGGCCCTGAAACCAGAGCCAGTGAAACCAGAGCCAGTGAAACCAGAGCCAGTGAAAGAAACCCACCCTGGCCCTGAAACCAGAGCCAGTGAAACCAAAGCCAGTGAAAGAAACACAGTCTGGCCCTGAAACCAGAGCCAGTGAAAGAAACCCACCCTGAACTGAAACTAGAGCCAAAAGGCCAAAAAAGACCAGTGAAAGAAACACAGTATGGCCCTGAAATCATAGCCAACTCCGCCCCTGACCAATTAAATCAACCAATCTCTGAGCAGGAAAACTAATCAATCCCTGAGCAGAAAATCTTCTCCCTGGAGAAACTGCCTCTAAGAAGCCCCTCTGTCTGTTGAGTTGTGGGCTGTCCTTACCCACACTGGCAGAGCAGCCACTCTCCTGGATGCCTCCTTCCCAAATAAGTCTCTTTCTTAGAAGAGTTTTGGGTAAAGATCTTCTTTTGTTGATGTTCCCTTAGGGAGACTGAGCAGAAAAAACAAAGAACCTTTGCTGAGATGTTCCCTTGGGGGGGGGGGGAAGGGCTGAGGAGAAAAAAGTAACAACTTTTCCCCAGAGCCAGAGGAGATTGCTACATTTCTGCAGGGATTTTCCCTTGAGCAGAGTGAAGCAGAAGTTACATCTGGGGCTGGAGCAGAAGGAGAAACATAGAGCTCTGCGAGGATGTTCCCATAAGGGAACTGAGCAGAGCTCAGCTGTAATGGCTCTCTCTAGGAGAGGACCAGGATTGACACATCCTGCACGGAGACCATCCTCCACCCCTGTACCCAGCTTCAGATACAGCCTGGCTTCCCTATAAGTCAGGATACCGTTCCCTCCAGAGCTGTAACACTCACAATAAAGACACTTTTCATAACAGTTGAGGCAAAAGCTTTGTTCCTCCATCCCAGCGTAGCCTCAACTAGCTGCACTCTATGAGACGATATTCAGAAATAAAGCTGTCACACCCTTTACTGGGTTAGGGCTTCAATGTCTGAAAACACACAGATCACCAAGCAGCATTCCTCAGGCCTAGGTTCCAAGGAAAACACTTTGGAGAAAAGAAAAAAAAAACATCCAGAGATCTGGAGAACGTGCACTCCAGGCTGATCATGGGCCAGCTCCTCTTTACAGGGCCTCTCAGGATAAGTAAAAAGGTGAGGTGTGGCTTAAATAAACCTTTGTGTTGCATGAACCCCGAGCCTCTCCTGTTGGCTGCCCCTTGCCTGTCCTTTTCACGTTCTAATAGATACTGTACCCAGAAATAGCAAGGACACCTTTAAAATAGCATGGAAATTGTCACCAGAGGTTCAGATTTGGCTTTTGTTGAATGATTGAAATACCACAGCAGAGAACTACATCATGTTCTCCCCTTGGCAGAGTGCTGGTGTGTGTGTGTGTGTGTGTGTGTGTGTGTGTGTGTGTGTGTGTGTTCTTTTCCTCCTGATGCCTCTACACAGCCCAGGTTGGTCTCTTACTTACCACTATTCTTTTCCTCAGCCTCCTGGTTCCAGGTTTGGGCCTTCATAAGCTTTCTGGGAGTGTTTGCTTTGACATCTGAGGACTCACTGTTGGTTTTAAATACGGCACTTTTTTATGGCACTTTTACTCTGTGAGGAAAGGTCATGAGGCATGACAGAACCCAGTATCAGAGCTTTATTAGGAGAGGGGGTTACAGAAGAGAGTGACCAGGCCTGTGAAAGGCAGGGAGAGAGGAGGGGAGGAGGAGAGAGCAGAAGAAAGGGGAGGAGTCTGTGACAGGCTTTTTAAGGATTCACCTGCACATGTGCATGTGGGTTTATGGAGCTACACCACGCATGCACAGATTGCATAATCATGCAGCACACTGATGACGTAAAGATGTAAGACCCCTTGCTTAGCTAGTGAACCGCATGTGCGGTCATATAGCTGGAGGAGTGGCAGAATCCTAACACTCATCTCGGCTCAGGTGGCTCCAGGCAAACCTGTCAACAGCTCCTCACATTGTCACCAACAGCTTTATGGCTGACATGAGCTCTGTTGAAGCTCTACAGGAAAATTTTTATCATTACATATGTGATTTCTCTTTGGTTTGACGGCCTCACAACTGCAAGAGTTCACTGATCTTCCCCAGGGGCTTGTTCACTTCAGGAGATGCATCTTTCCTCAACTGCATCATCCTGACCTACCTTTTCAGGATCTTTTATTTCTCATCCTATAGAGTATGGGTCTTAAGGAGAGAAAGGGTAAATCCTGGGCACTGTTTTGAAAGTGAACCGTTAACTCCCCACAGATAAAAAGTTTGTAATGGAGCAGAGACTTAGATCTCTGGCTTTGGGAGGAGGAGATATTCAAGGGCTTCCCCTGTGACCCTGGGGAGTCTCCTTAAAGAGCACCTGTTGGGGTCCTAGAGACGTCCCACAAAGGACCACCATCCACATATGCAATTGGCAAGAGTATTTTTATTATTCCAGTATACTGAGGCCATCTGACCAGCCCAAAGGCAGAATGTCAGCAACCCAGGGGAAGGGGTGATGGGTCCTTTTAAACCTAATTTTGGGGAGTGTCTAGGGAAGTTAGCTCATCTTAGGTATAATAGTTTGTGCAAGTGGCATTATTGTTATTAATGTCTATTGGCTAAAAGTTAGCTGGGGGCTGGTCAGGGTTATACTTTTTCTTTGGACAAGCCTGGATGTTTTTCAGGCTTTGTCCTTATTTGGTTATTTGTCCCTGTTATCTGGGACTTTAGTGATTAATGGCTTTTTGTTTTTGAGAAGCCGGAAGTGGGGTCCAGTGAGGCCTAGTTTTTAGACTTATGTGTCTAGATATTTGTCTGGCCTTTTCATACCTTGTATTAAGGTCAGTTTGGGGTGAGCTAGTTAGCAGGGAGGCAAGGACTATACAATATGACATCAGCAGTCTCTTTCTGAAACATTCTATCGTATCCTGGAGAGCCTTGGCATCTCCTGTGATGTCACCAGTGTTGTGACAACACCAAATGCCGGTGGGGGCATTTGTTCAGTGCCCTTATATTGATCCATACACGTTTGCAAGACTGTGCAGGATGCTTTGGAGAGAGAATGGAGAACATAAGGAGACCAGAGAGAGGCAGAAGAAAGCTGGCCTTCAGCCTCAGTGTCAGACACTGGGAAATAAGTGGTCAGGGGAAAGGCACAGTGAGTTCTGGTCAGGGGATGGGTGTTTCTTAGAGGATGTGGGGCTCAATCTGGCTCTTCCAGGAGTGGGGCTCAGGAACTGGCAGCTTCTGGTCAGCAATGGGCCTATCCTGCTTCTTTAGGTTCCTAAAGAGCAGACCCTGAGTCAAGGATTTCTGATGATTAGTTTGTCAAAGTGTCAGGGATGGTCAGTGCTGAAGCTGCAGTTCTGGGGGCCCTCTGCTTTCACACTGAGTGGGAAGGAAGCACCGAGGGACTAATGAGGTTTCAGTACCAGCACTGTACTTCACCTCCACTGGAATGATTTACATTGTGTGTCACTAATAATTGGGAGTTAAAGGATCCCTGGCCAAAGCTGGAGATTCTCACACTTTACATTATAGCTATTAGCAGACTAGGAACCACCAAGTACCACTGTATGCCACTGACACCTAAGGCTTCTGAGTTCCTAACTGTGGGTGGCACAAAGATCTCTTGTGAAGTCTGGGAGCTGTTAGAGGCAATGGACTATGACAGAGACTGTCCCTTTCTTGGCTCTGGATGTCCTGGGCTGTCAATGAGGGTGGTTTTGTGAATCTGGTCCATCAACATGAAGGTCTGAAGCATCCAGCAAGTGACTTGGGCATCTGAACACCACCTGAGTGCTTGTGAACAATGCAAATTTTCTCCTGTCTTCTGAAACTATATGGCCAAGGACTTTGAAGCCAAGTTGCATCCTGTACAGCTGTGAATAAGCCAGAGGAGGCTGTTGTAACCACTCATCCCAATGGCACAGGTTGGGGTGGGTTTGGATATTACAAAACAGGAGTTCTAGAACCTCCCAAGACCCTGAGGATATGCCATCTTGATAGACCCAGTGCAATCAAGGCAGAACTGTGTACAGACGTCTTCACAGAGCAGCTGGATTCTCAGATGAGAGTCCAATGACCTTTCCAATCCCTCTTCTGAGGAAATGCAACAGTCCACAGGCTTCTCCTGTTGCTCTCTTGCAAGTGGGCACAGATAATCTGATCATGGTAGCTGTTTTGTTTGGAGGACCATACTCCAGGACATCTGTCTTGAAATATCACCGCCCATGTGTTGTGCCGTAAGTCTTAAATCTGATGATCTAAGGCTTAGATTATTACTGTACTAACAGTATGTTGGATCTGGCTTTGCTGCAATCCACTAGGAAAGAACACTTCTGGTCCATGAAGACCATTGAGAGTCCTGCCTCCTTGGAGTTACTTCCCTGGCATCTGAGAATGGCTTGGGGATGATGCTATAGTCGGTTTCTGTTGAGGACCTGGTCACTGACTCCACCAAGATGGATGAGGTCTTGTTGACTGAGCCTGGGCTGACAAGACACTGGCCTGTCAACTTGGCATTGAATGGACTACACATGATGTGATTGGGCCCACCATATTTGACACCAATCAGGTGGTTTCCAGGGGTCACTGGAGTGTACATGACTTTGTACACTTGTGGGGTTTGCTGGTGATCCATTTTGACTTTGGTGGTTTTTCAGTGGCAATAGATAACCTGCTTGATTGGTTTTGATAAAGAATTCTGACTGGATATCTATGGTACTCTCCTCAAGCCCAGAACCTTAGTTCAGGTTATGTCAGGAGCATGACACTTGGCCAGGCCCTCCAACATGCACGTTGAAAGGGTTCCCAACCATATGGCTCTCATTGAACTCAACATTGATTATCTGGCTCTAGTTCAGACACATGGCATTCCTCCACTGCTCCTGAGGGTTTATGCACCTTTGCATCAAGCTTTCTTTTTGCATCATTCAGCCTTATAGCAAAGGATGCTGGCTGGTTAACTTTTAATCCTGATTCCAGTGGCTTATAACAGTGAGGCAGTGAGTGTCATCTAGATGTGATGATGAGCATCAGGTAGGGTCTATCAGAGATGGCCTCATGGTTAAACTTTATAGATACCTCATAGTTACCAGGCTCTTGGGCAATATAAGAAATACCACATGACACATTTTTATGGTTAACAAATGTAATCTCTGCCTTTCTAGGCACTTAACTACAATGGAGAGGCCTCCAGAACCTGCTTTCCAAGTCATGATGCTGGATACCTGCTTCTCTCCTCTCCAGGCTAGGGCCTCCTGCCTGGACCTTCTGAGCACTCCCTTCACCAAGGAGTACCATGGGAATTGGAAGGGGTTTCCTGTTACATGCCGTCTGTGGTACTTTACACTGATTGTGTGAATGCCCATCTCCTGGCACAAATTGGACACAGTGAGAGTTCTTCCCCACAGATACAATCTCCACCTTGGGTGACATGGCCAGAGGGGCTGGGGACATGGGCAGATATGTCACTACTGTTGACTTCTGGGGTCTTCAGGTTCAGGTCACAGATACTGCCTACTGTGGTCACAGATAGAGCCTGGCTAGTCCAAGTGATGTTCTCTTTGACTCTTCCCTTACCCATGATCTTCACAGTGAATGGGCTTCTAGGCACATGCTCATCAGCAAATTTGGTGGAGATGATATAGACCCCAGACACAGTGGGGAGGTAGGATACCTTGCAGGCAATATATTCCAGGTCATCTCTCTGGATGTCCACATTGCTGGATTCTTCTACTACCAAGGACATACCACCATAACCTGCATATCTTGTGTCCACAATGATGTAAGATATCTCAAAAATCTGGCCTTCTGACAGGCTTCAGCCATAGACTTTGGTGCAGTACAAATTGTCAGTTTCAGACTGGACCACCATAATGGATATGGGGCTCTGGCCACACGGTTGCCATTCTTGATGCTGACTAGAGATTTACCCACCTCTCAGAGGATGAAAGAAATGCCAATGTGGCTGTTGGGCAGCCTCTTCAGCAGACAGGGCTCGTTATGTCCAGATGGGGCTTGATCCTGGCTGTCATGTGTTGAGGTCAGTCTCACTGATGTCCAGAAGGAAGTTGGCAGCTGATCCTAGCTTCACTTGTGAGTAGTGTCTGCTCTCATTGGTGATCTTGACAGTGAAGAGGCTGCCAGGGATGTGCTTGTCATTATACTTGACCAGGATGCTGTAGTCACCAGGCAGGGTGGGCAAGTAGGTCACTGTACATAACCCATCTTTGTTGTCAATGCAGCTGATGTCTGCTTTTGAGGGTCAGTCCTTCAGTAGCAAAATCCAGACCACCTTCTCCTGCATCTTCTGTGACAATGGTAAATGAGGCATTTTTTGTTGGCTACTCCATACACAGGGCCTAGACTGTATACAGAAAGGCTCCCACTATTTTACAGTTCACATAGAACAGGAGAGGGCTTTCAGGGATGTGGCTGCCCATGTATTTGATGTGCATCTTGTGAAGCCTGACTTCAGTGTGGGCATATCTGACAGTGACCATGCCATCTTTGTTGTCCATGATCTCAGGTGTTGCTTTCTTCCCAGAGGCATATACACCTCTCCTGTGATTTCTCCTTTCTTGACAGCAAATGAAATCACCAAGTCAAAGGGCTTAAAGCCTAGACCATTCACTGACTGGAACAGAGGCCTCTTCAGTCACCTAGTACCTAAAGGACATGCATTTACCTGGGCCTGCTCCCTGGCTATGACTTCTCTATCAGTGGCCATGACTGTGAAGCAGCTGTTGGGAATATCAACACCACAGAAGAGCACATGGATCCCATAGGTGCCTGGCTTGGCAGCAGTGTAGAAAATGTCATAGGTGCCATCTTCATTTTCAATTACATCAGCCTCAGCCTCTGTGACATTCAGAATCATGCAGGCCACTTTTCCCTTCCCAGCAGTCTTGGCACCCAGTACGAAGCCCATTTTCTCTCCAGTTTTCACAGTGGGGCAATCTCAGGACCTGTGGCCAGGCACCTGCTGGATCCACCTGTCTGCATGGCCCAGATAAGGTAAGGAGAATGTTGTCTCCACTATAGCCAACCCAAATTACATAGTGTCTGGTCTTATCAGAGATATAGGTAATGGCGTATGTGGCGCTTTTATTCTTGTGGGCAGTGACTCTCTGAGGCTTTCCGACCAAACCTCAGCCGCTGCAATAGCCGTGGCCAGCCCCGAATGCCAGCTGCACCCCTTCACTTTGGCTGTTAAATTTAGTCTGAAATTTTTCTGTAAAGAAGTAACTTGAAGAATAGACTCTGCCTTTTTATCAGACAAAGAGAGGCGATTGATTCCAAAGAATACATAATTAAAATAGAGCCCTGGCAGCAATTAAGGCATGGCATAGTTTTATCTATACAAAGAAGCTTAAACATTTTTAAATTTAAATTTAAATTTTAGGGGACTAAGTGAGGAATTGATCATATTAATATTGAGAATATTTATAGATACAGTTTTGAATATAATAGATTATGATCATTTCTAATATGATCAAGCAACAAATTGTATTATTTAATTAGCTTATAATTTAAGTTGTATTGTTTAATTGTCCTTAATAGTTTACAATTTAAGTAAACCTGTTTTTAACAATTTATAACTTAGTTGTCTCTATAAATTTAGGACTTTGTTTTATCCTGTTAGATTTAGCCTTAAAAATAATAAGCTTGAGTTGAAATTGTAGTATGGAAATAAAGACTCTTAATCATGAATCAATAAAGAAACAAAAATAGCTGTTTCATGAGTGAAGGGGGGGAAGTTCATTTTTAAATTAAGAGGAAAGATTTTTAGAGCTGATGAGAACTGGAGAGTTTAACTTAAGAGGCAGGCAGCAGCAGGGTGCCTGTTTAGGCCAGCCAGCCACCTGGGACCACAGGGGGGAGGAGGGGATGTTGGAGATGCAGACAGGCAGTCAGAGTTGGAAGAAAAAGGCAGAGACGCAAAGAGAGTAAGTGTCTATGCAGCAAGGTTTTTCAGTTCTGAGGACATCTCCAATCAAACTGAAAGACCTTTAGAATTTTCCAACTCATAGGGAAAGCGTCCCCTCCCTAGTGACTTGGTTTGAATGAGTTAACCGGAAGTTACTGGACACAGCCATAATTTTGTAAACAAACAGAAGCTTCATAGTAACAGTTAACCCAAAAACAGAAAGGGGGAAGGGAGAGAGGAAGAGAGAGAAAGAGAGAGAGAGAGAGGGGGGGGAAGGAGGGAGGGGGAGGGAGGGAGGGAGGGAGGGAGGGAGGAAGGGAGAGAGACAGAGACAGAGACAGAGACAGAGACAGAGACAGAGAAGAAATAGGAGAAAACAGCCAGCGGGAGAAATAAATTTATGGTGCTGGGAGTGAGAGTTGGGGAATCTTCTCTTGAGTTTCCAAACCAGCATAACTGTCTGGGCCAACACAGCCAAGGCTGTCAGCCTATCAGGGAAACTTATTTTGTTATTTAAATGAAGAGCTGTCCCAGCTCCAAGCTTCCCAGTACCAACAGTTTGCAAGTTAACCCTTTTGTTTTCAGTGAATCATTTCACTGAGAGCTCTGATTGTAGCAAACCCCACCAATTTTTATTTATGTTCTCAGGGGATTGTGTGGAGTGATTTATAATTAGGCAGAACAGAGGAAGCCAAATGTGGGTTTTTATCTTGCTCAGATCTATTGGAGCAGCAATGCCCACAGTGAAAGGACTTAGGAATGGGATCACCACTGTGTGTCACTAGACCCTGCATGTTGCCCTGCTCAGTTGGGGTGTCTTTAACAGCATGTGAGTAGTTGTAATTATTGATGATATCCAAGTCCTTCACTGCATCATCAGGAAGGAGGCTGCTGAACTGTACATTGAGTGGGGCTTTTTTGGCTCCCTTGGTGTAAACTGTGAAGTGGGTTGGCTTCCCATTTTCTACACCTGCTTTACTCACACCCAGGCCTTTCTGTCTTCACTTTGTTGGCATTGTGGGAAGAGTCAACTTGACTCTGAAAGGGCTGGCAAGGATTTTCCGAGATGCAAAGAGGAATATTGATAGTGTATCACCCAGCAACAGGAATCAGGTATTTAAGTGTAAATGTGTCACTGATGTGAAGACCTAGACTTAACTTTACAGGCTCAGGAATATACCATAATAACTCAAACGAACAGGATCCTGTCTGTGGTTTATGGCCCTTGGAGATATCTAGATAATCTTGCTGAGCAGTCCAGATAATCCTGCTCAGTGGGTTGTGGTTCCCTGCCAAAAGTCTAGACCAATAGTTTCAAAAAATCACCTTACCCCCTCTACCCAATCCCAAATTGCCAATTCCTGGCTTGTGGGTTTTCCCTATAAAAAACCCTCTACACTTGGGCTCATGGCCATTGCCACATTTCCTTCCATCTGCCTTGTGGCGGCCCAGGTTGAACCTGAATAAAAGGGCCCTTATGTGCTTGGATTGGAAACCGGCTCCTTGGTGGTCTCTGGGGATTTTGAGAAACAGGTACAACAACTGACATTGTAAATAATGTCAAAATCCACATCTTCCTCATCCTCACTTAACACTTGGGCATCACACTTAATGCCAACACTGACATCAGCTTCCCTGGCCTCTGTACAATCCACTGTGAAGTGAGTAGGCTCATTTGCCTTCAGACTACTTCTTTCCACACCTGGTCCAAACACTTTGACCTTCTGTGAATGGCCACCTTGCCAGATGTTGACCCTGTAAGTCACACTTCTCTAGACCATAGCTGTGGTGTGCTTGATGAGTTTAACTGGGGTATATGAGTAGGCATATGTGCCATCCATGTGACTCTTCATCTGGATGTCAATGAGCTGGCCTTCTCTATCTTGACCCAGTATCTACAAGGGAGTTTTTCCAGCACCCTTAGGATTTATAATGAACTCAACTGGGTTGTTGACATTGCAACCAGATTTCTTAAACCCAGGCCATATGCTTGGACTAGATCTGGGTTATAGTCTCTGGTAGCAAGGTGGATGAAAGCCATGTATTGGGCTGTTCTTCATGTCTTCATCATCATATCTGATGTGAACAGCATATTCTCCAGGCTCCTAGGGCCAATATTTGACATCCAATGATCTAATATTCTGATAATCACATTCCATCTTTGCCTAGGAACAGTCTTCAATTGTGAAACTCAGAGTCCCAACCTCAGAACCAGTGGACTCTACCACAAAGTCTTCTGACTGACCAACAATCTACCATGGAGACCAGGGGCCCATGCATGAACTTTCTGTATGCCTGCTTCTGGGCCACCTTGAACTTCAAAGGAGCTCTTTAGAATGAAACGCCCTCCCTGCCCAACCCAAGTAACTGAAATACTCTATTTCCTTGGTGTGCTGTTGTAGTACTAAACAAGTAGATCCCATCGGAAAGTCCTTCCGCATATGACCTCCTCCAGACCCTTAGGGCCATTCACAGTTACACCAAGCTCCCCGACTCCAGCAGCTTTGGTGTCCACTTTAAAGTTTGCAGTCTCCCAGATCTGGAGTCCTTTGAGCTATAGGCCTTAGCCACTGGCCCAGGAGGCATTTGGATTGCAGGCTTCCCCAACTTGCACGCTAAAGGGACTCTCAGGAATGGCATCTTTAGCAAAGGAGACCTCGACCACATGGGGGATGGATTTTACTTGTTTCCTCTGTCTTCCACCAGCAGCTCCACAGTGTTCTTGCCCTAGGAATCCTCCACCTCAATGTCATTGTCACTCATGCCAGTTCCAGCCGTGTAGCTGTCAAAGCAGGTGGGCTTATTGGCAATGTTCCTGGAGTTTCCAACCCTGGGCCTTTTGCAGTGACCTTGCTGGCATCTCCTTGGGCTTTGTCAACATTCACTTCAAATGTGCTGTCCTGCAAAAAGGATATGACTTTGTGGAGCCAGGTGACCTGGGGCAGATACTCGACAGAGTATGCCTTGTTCTTGTCAGTGTCAGGGTCACATGTGCCTCTTGTTTGTTTCCTTCTGGGTCCTCAGCAAACACCATCACATCTCCTTGCCCAGAGGTGATGATACATATCTACAGTGAACTTGGCTGGCTGCCTTACCATGTTCCCATGGGTTTGATTCCTCTCTCACAGGCCCTGGATTTCACTGGATTGAGTTTGGATTTAAGAGGAGCACCTAGCTTGAGTGTGTCTTTGGGGAACTGAGACATGTCATCATGGAGTGCTCCTCTATTTCTAGGTGAAAATCTCCTCATGAATGATGACCTGTGCGATGCTCAGCCAGTCATCAGTCTGCTGCATGACTTCACAGGCATTATCCACTGGCTTTGTGGGCCTCAGGATTCCCAGTCTGGGCACAGACCTGGAGCACAGCTGTCTACCAGGGCTCCCAGGATTAGCCATCTTGCCAGTTCTGGTTGAAATTGGTGATGGGCAAGTATGGATCTTGTTCTGAATCCATCCTAGTAGCCTCTGATTTGGTGTCTGCTTCTTAGCATCATGATCCCCTTCATCTTTCCATACACACATGGGTGAAGGCAATATGAAAGCCTAGATACCTTGTCCCATACCCTTTTTACCTAATCTTAAGGCACCAAGGCATGTAATTCCCAGCTTGTGGTTTTTCCCTAAAAACTCTCCCAACCTAAGGCCTGCTGCTGCCACTGCACTTCTGTCTATCAGCTGGGTGGCAGCCATGGTTCAAACCTGACAATAAAAAGACCCTTGTGTGCTGGCATCAGAAACCAGCTCCTTGGTGGTCTCTGGGGGTTTTGCAACATGGGTACAACATTTGGTGCATTGGCCAGGAAACCCCACCACCCCACAGACTCCAGAGTGGAGGGTCCCTGACCAGCTGGTAAGTGTGTCTCTAAGCGTCTGTCTGTCCTGTCTGTCTGTGTTCAGTTTTATTTCTGTTGCATGCCTAAGTCGGTGAAATCGGTGACTGTGATCAGGAATGGTTAAGGGGTGGGTGTGCCCAAGGACCATGATCACAAGGGCCTAAAAGACATTTCAGACGCCGGTAGTGGGGCAGATACCACCACATCTGTTTAATTGAGGACAGAGGCCCTCAGATCTGTAGTGGGGCAGAGACCCCAACATCTGTTTGTGGTTAGCTGATACTGTTTCCCTGGGAAAATTGTTTGCCTTTCTGTTGAAATGTCCTGCCTATATGAATGTGTAAATGTGTGAAAAATGTGGCCACAGGTATTCGTGTTTTATGCCTGGGCTTGTGTGTACATTGTGACTCCTGATAGATGCTATGCAGGAACAGCCTTTGGGGCCAGATGGCCGGCAGAAGGGATGCAGGGTCCCTTTGGTTGGGCTGGGCTTGCTCTCTGGGTAGGAGTGCGGACAGCAGTGGGCCAGGAAGCTCACGGTTGTGGCAAGGCCAGGGCAGCCCAGGGGCTACTGTGGGGACCTAGGGTGCCACCGATCAGCTGGGAGCTAGGGCAGGGTGTGAGCCCCAGGCCTGGACATGGCAGGTTTGTGGCTGGGCTGCCACATGGGGAACCGCAGGGTGGAGCAGTATGGAGCAGGTGAGGTCTCATGTAGCTTGGAGCATGCTTCACCCAGGTGTGCTGTCATACTCAGGGCTAATGGAGAGCTGCCCCTCTGGGGCTGTGACCAGGTCATGGAGTCCCTTCTAGTCTGCCGATCTTGTGCACTTGAGAATCTGGGGTTGGTCGTGATTTTTTTGTCCCCATGCTGTTCTCCATTTCCCATGCTGAAGGGTGGGATGCCCAAGACATGCCCTGGGGCTGCCTGCTAAACCTGACCAAGGTTTGGCTCCAAGGGTGGAACAGAATGTTACTGCCTATGGTTGCTAAGCTATGGCTATGTTATAATGCTGTAGCCAGGGCTGCCTTGATCATTCAGATCCAATAAATTCTTCATGTTCGTACACTGTTGATGCAAATTTAGAGTTATTCTTGTTATGGTATAGGCATGTATTTCTGTTCTTGTTTAAAATAATGTAGCTTTATGATATATCCTAGACTACTGAGGGGAATCACAAAAAAGACCTTGGTAGGAGTTTCTGTATTTAAAAAATAAGAGAGAAAGCAGGAGACTAAAAAAATAAGAGGACAGAAAAAGAGAAATTTGAAGTAAATGTCTGAGGAATCAAAGGAATGGACTGAGGGTACATAGAAGGTTGTAGAAGGTCAGAGGGGAAGTGAACTGTGTTCGTTGTGGTTTCTTATACATACAAATACTAGATTTGAAAGTTAATTCTTGGTTGGATTTCATTTTAAAATTAGCTGATAATTCTTTACTGCAAACTGTTTGTTAAAAATGGAGATATATGTGTGTGTATATCGACAGGTATGTGACTTAGATTTAACTCTATTTGCAAATGTAAGCTAGTTTTAACTGTATGTATGTGTATGTAACTTGGATCCAACTGTACTTATGTGTGCCAATAATTATTGTCTAGAAAAACATGTTTTAAACAGCAAACATGTGGTTTTCCTCCATCTTGGCTGGTGAACTCCTCATGATGTAGGCAGCCACATGGCTGGCAACCATCTTTTACTAAGGTTATAAAGATGTATTCAGTTACAAAATCTAACTTAGAGATTTATCCCTAAGTCCTTATGTCTTTGCCAACTGTTCAGCAGCAAGCTTCTAGAGATTTTAAGTAGATGGCTACATGTGTTTAATAAATAAGGTGTTTGATAAATATTAAAGCTGCACCTCAGTGCTTTTATACACAAGAATATACCTTGCTCTGGCAGCTAAACTTTGTAATTTAGGAGCCACCCAGGTGATAGTAACCAGGAATTGAGATGTACATTTTTTCCTTTCTTTTTTTAAAAAGATTTATTTATTTATTTATTATGTATACAGCATATATTCCTGCAGGCCAGAAGAGGGCACCAGATCTCACTACAGATGGTTGTGAGCCACCATGTGGTTGCTGGGAATTGAACTCAGGACCTCTGGAAGAACAGTCAGTGCTCTTAACCTCTGAGCCATCTCTCCAGGCCAAGATGTACATTTCTTGTGATACAGCAAGACAATGACCTAGGCCAAAGGGCTTGGAACAGCTTCTGACTTCATGAGTCTCCACCCTTTGGGGGATGAAAAAACTTTTTTACAGGGTTAGCCTAGAATGACCTGTATGTCAGATGTTTGTATTGAGATTCAACAATGGCAAAACCACAGTTATGAAACAGCATTGAGAAAGTTGAGAACCAGTGACTTGGATTATGTTTCTCCATATTCAAGGTCTAGTCAGGCTTAAGAATGTATGTCTAGCCTCCTTGTCTTTGGTAAATTTTTTAAGTTTAAGCTACTTGGGTAAACTGAGTCATATAAATGTTTAAGATTGACATTTTGTTTTGGTTTCTTTACTGAACCTGTATTTGATACTAGAAGAGCTTCAATTTAAAATCATTGTTTTTAAGGCTACTTATTGTAGACCGTTAGAGAACATAAGTAAATAATCAGTCATCTTATAAATAATCAAGTTCTTTAATTATAGTCATGCTAAGTACTGATATAATTAATTACAGGGATTGTGGGGCATTTACCCACCACCCCCACAGTTCCGCAGAGTTTTCTTGAGTGCGAGCAGCAGGAAAGAAGGATTTATAGCAGAGAATCTTGCAGAGATAAACAGATAGAAAATAAAGGATAGCCTCGACTGTCTCTGGCCCAGGGTTTTTATAGAGACGCCAAGGGGTGGAGCAAAAGACCTCCTCCCCCAGCACAGCCAAGTGCAGACCATCTCAGACACCTGCACTCAGGCCCGTGGTCCTGATCATCCTCTATTTGGACCTGCTGGGTAAAGCCACAAGGAACCCGAGAATGGGCTCCCACAAGGGATAATCTTTACTCAGTCCCTTACATATGTTTTCAGGGTTGAGCTTAAAACAAGTAACTAGAAACAAAGTTTGTCTATTCAGATATACCTGGAAAGACTTCATACTTCAGAGATATGCAGAATATGGCATTTAAAATGTTGATCTAAAAGCTTATTATGTCAGACAGACATCAAGATCCTAGCTGACCCAAGGTCTTCAAAGAAGATTATGTACGAGGTACCACAATGCCTCTGCCTGGATTATGGCAACACTGACCACAAGGCAAGATGCCCCCAATGCAATGCCTGCCACCAGTATTGGGTCTTGACTGTGGACAAGCAGCAGGACTTTGGAAAATTGATTGCACTGTTTTGCCTAGATAAAGTAAGGTCAGTCTTCCCATGTGTTTCCCTCTTCCACAGGAAAAACTCTCCCTTATGGGTCTGATGGCCAAAGAAGATTGATGCTGTTCTGATACTTGGGCCTCCAACACTATAGAGACATGGGTATGGACTGGTCCCTGTCATTTATAGAATTGGAAGCTGCTTGCCCTGAACTCAGATATAATTTTTTAAAAGATTTATTTATTATGTATACAATGTTCTGCCAGCATGTATGCCTGCAGGCCAGAAGAGGGCACCAGATCTCATTACAGGTGGTTGTGAGCCACCATGTGGTTGCTGGGAATTGAACTCAGGACCTCTGGAAGAACAGTTGGTGCTCTTAACCTCTGAGCCATCTCTTCAGCCCTCAGATATAATTTATCCTTGGATCTCTGATAGTACTGACAGTAGGCTAGCTATAACTTTGTCAACTTGCAGCATCAGACAATCAGATCTATAGCCAGCTTGTTAGCTCATTTTTAAGAAAATGTTCTAAGATATAAAAGTTTAAATAAGTCATAAAGGTGTAAATATGGGTCTAAAATGTCTGAGGATATGAAAGCTTATAAGTTTTGAGAATCTCAAAAAATGATTTAAGATATAAATACAAGTTGTAATGAGAAATGCTTCAGATTGCTCTCTCCTATGATATAACAGTTCAAAGATTAACATTTAATAGAGTTCTGATAAGCTGGTAGAGCAATGAATACTTACTGTTCAGTCACAAGCTCAACATTTTAGATTTATTTTAGTTGTCATTTAAATATATCTAAATATAAACTCAAAAGTGCCTCTCATCAGGCCAAAGATCTCTGTCTAATTTTTACCTGGCTTTCTATACAGAAGGAAAATGCACATACTTTTAACCAAAATCTGTAGTTCTTGTTGGGACTCAAAATGAGTCCACTTCTGCTGTTTTACAGATACCCATCACCTGCTTTGTCTATGATATAGATTTCAGTACAGGTTGGTAATACTAATGTATCTAAAAATTCTATGTCATTTTGTAAGATAATTCATATAGGCCTCAGAGAATTAAAAGAGTCATAACTTGGATCTACTTTACAGAGGTCAAAAGGACCCCAGATAAGTACAGCTTAAATTTTACCCACTTGTCTATTCCTAAGAATGTTATTTTTTTCCCTCTCTTGTGGTCTTGGGACTCCTGCTCTTCCCAGTTACTAAGAATATGGGCCTAAACATTCCAAATCAGTTCATAAATTTTAACTGCAGTTCCTAGTTTAAGTTTGTCTCAACAGGTTTCCACTTGGCTGGCAGATACCTCCAAGCTTCAACTGCTGACTACACTGCTCTGGATGTGCTAAAACCTGACATGGACCAGCCCAGCCAATGTGATTGTTCCCTGTCTCTACAGCTGGGTCAGATAGCCACCTGCTTCTGACAGATGCCCCATTGCCCAGCCTTTGACTAGCCTTTCAGTCTTTTGGGGGTCCTGACAATGGTGCCCCAATGTCAGCTAGAAGCAGTTCCAGAAGAGAATACGACATCCTATGTTCCCTACCCAGAATAGGCTGAAATGCTGGGTCAAGAGGAAACTTCCTGGCATAGGGGCAAGATGGCCAATTATAATGCCCATTGACATATCAGGAAAATAGGTTCAGAGTCATCAGTAGATAAATTTATTAACTGAAATGGTTTTACAATAAGATAAGACACTTGACCTTCTTTTTGCAGAACCAAAGAGGTATTATCTAAGATCATAACCTGGTTGTTGTGGAAATCAGAACTACAGGGCCTTAAGAATGACTAGATACAGATGTCATTGCCCTAGAAAAATCTGTTAGCTAATTGTTCTTAGGTCCCAATACCCTTGAACCTCTGGACAGGAAGTACTCATTATTGTGTCTTATCATGGGTACTTATGAAGGGGGGAATGTGAAGGCAATATGAAGGCCTATACTTGACTTTACAGATTCCTTCTTAGGAAAGGGCTACCACCAGACCACCTGGTGACTAGGGGCTATACTCAGTTCCAGGAAGAACCTCAGGAATGTGCCATCACAATTCAAACAGATACCCTAGAAGCAACTAATTAAGAAACAGGGCAGTAAAGTTTAACAAGATCCAGATGCTCCTGCAGACATCCTGTTAGTAGTTTATGGCCCTTGAAGATATCCAGATAATCCTGTCAGCAGGTTGTGATTCTGTGCCAAAAATCTAACCCAATAGTTTCAAATGTGGTTTCATGCCAAAAGCCTAGACAATAGTTTCAAAAAAAATCTCCTTGCCCTGTATCCCTTTTACCCAATCTCAAGACACCAAGGCATGTAATCCCCAGCTTGTGTTTTTTCCTTTTGAAAACTCTCCTACCCCTGGGCCTGCTGCTGCTATCACATTTTCCTCCATCAGCTGGGTGGCAGCCCAGGTTTGAACTTGACAGAAAAATGACCCTTGTGTGCTTGCATCAGAAACCAGTTCCTTGGTGGTCTCTGGTGGGTTTGTGACACGGGTAGAACACATGAAAATGGAGTAGAGAAGGATCAAAGAACACAGCAAGCCCAAGATGAGCTTCAGGTTCCCATCCACAATGACTCTATCTGTGGACACCAACTTGATGCTTTCATGGCCCAGAAACTCCAGCACCACCAGCACGTTCTCCAGCTTCATCTGTTGGAAGGTGGGCTCCTCGTGGGACTTGTGGTGCCTGTGCTTCTGGCTGAGCACCTTGAGCAGCTCAATGAGCCATAACTTGTCAATCAGGTCTGTCTGCAGGTTCCGGATGCATTTGTTCACACATGAGGTGCTCATTGTACCAGTGAATGAACATGTTCTGCTGAATCTTGGCTCATCCTTCACCAGGTCCTTCTCAGTCACCAACATCCTCGAGGCAGAGAGTGTGATGAGACAGTGAGTTACAGGGGAAGATATAAAAAGCCCCAAGGACCCACAGAAGGGGACAGAGGCAAAAAGGAAGGGGGCTCAAACTTGCTGCTTCCAAGCCATTATAGGAGCTGCTCTCAATAAGCAACATTTTTGACAATATATTTTCATAGTTGAAAGTGCTTTGAAATACTTTAATTCTGACTTTCCAAAATATTGAGGAACAAATTTTAAAACAAAATAACTGTATTTATACTTAATTTTCTTAATTCTTTTCAGAGTACTAAAATTTTTACTTTTATTTATTTTATTTAGGGTAGGTAGGAACAGCTAGAGTAATTCACTATGAAAATCTTAATCTCTGTTAAACCTGACATTTTTTTCATTTCTCTCTTAAGGCTTTTTGGAAGATATCCTTTCACTGTGAAATATGCTTAAAAGTGATCATTATCTTACTATTCATATGAAAAACATTTAGCAAGTTTTAATTTTGAGTCCCTATATCATACATTTGATACTTACAAACAACAACTTTCTGATACAGGATGTCATTATGTAGCCCAATTTGAACTCAGAGAGATATGCCTGCCTTTTGCCCTGAGTTTTGGGATTAAAGGCATGGGCCAAAACATGGCACAAACAACTTTGAATTCATTCTTCAACAGTTGATTATGATTGATGACTGCTGTTCTTACCATCTTTTTTTCATTTAGAAAGAGCTAATCAATCTCATACCCAAACTGCTGGCAAATAGCTACCTTATTGAAGAGTGTTTAGAGGGCATCATCCTGGACATTAATGTTGCAGTTGCTTTTATTTAACAGCATAACCACATCTGGATAATTATGAGCACATACATAATGCAGTAAAGTCATACAAATTAAGAGGACATTTTTAAGAAATTACATAATACTATGTCAAAGGACATTCAAGTATAAGTACTAGATAGGATGTAGGTCATATCCCCTCAGGACAGTTCAACAGAGCCAACAGGCCTATTAGAGATTTGTTAAACTTGTTGAAGCCCTTAATTGTAATCTGGTTTGTTTTGCTTCTTAGGTAATTGATATAGGATGTTAACAGTGATTCATTTATGCTGGGGAAATGGAATTTTGCCACCTATGACTTCCTAACGCAGTGGGTAGCACTTATCTGGTTGACTGCCAATGGACAGACACCCTGCTTAGCTTTTGTATCTTATAGTGCATTCCATAAGCCATCGTCACCAACTTCCCTCCCACAGAAATCCCCCAAGTTCTTTAGGAAACAAACTATTCAACAACTAAGTGTTTCTCATTACAGTTGGGAATGAGATAATTAGAAAATATGCCACCAAGAAGCATTTCCTAAATTCCTCCTGGGTTTCTCTTTTTCCAGCACTTCTTATTTGCACATACAGTTGCCAGTGACTTCTTTCCTGACCCACATGCTCTCTTCTCATCTATTTCTTACACCATGCCCTGACGTTTTCCCTGGAGAGGTGCAATTTTCTCCCATGATGATGAATTTTCTTGAATATTCTCTTTTATCTTTGTCCTAACCATTGAGATTGTGAACAATCCAGTCCTCTCCCAATTCAAGATGCAGAAGAATGTCTTAGCAATACATCTGGAATGCAAACGTTGTTCACAGGTACAGCCCTTTGTATAATGTACAAAGTCCTTGGTTCTGTTGCCAACACTGGAAGAAGGAAAAGAAGGAAGGTAAAAATATGAGCATGGGAAAAAGAACAAATCCCAAATGT
Source organism: Peromyscus maniculatus bairdii (assembly GCF_049852395.1). NCBI lineage: Eukaryota > Metazoa > Chordata > Mammalia > Rodentia > Cricetidae > Peromyscus > Peromyscus maniculatus. The sequence continues at coordinate 2,756,170 of NC_134857.1, forward strand.
TTTTAAAAGGTGACACATTCCTTTAATCCCAGCACTCCAGAAGCAGACAAATCTCTGAGTTCAAGGCCAACCTGGTCTACAGAATGAGTCCAGGACAGCTAGGGCTACACAAAGAAACCCTATCTCAAAAAACAAAAACAAAAGGATGACATGATTTTTGTAGCATCAACTTCTTCCCCTAATTGTACCTATAGTAATTTAAGGATTATTGAACAGCTCTCTCTCTACCTCTGATTCTCTTAACAGTGTTTGCATTAGGACACTGAGCATGGATAATGTGTCTTTAGTCTCTGTGTGATTATGGAGGTCTCAGTACATGAACCATTGATCCTGAAACATGAGCTCCCTGATTCCTAGAGATTTGTGAAGACATTAAGGAGGACCTGTGGGTTTTCCCAAATATTTAATGAAAGTTCAATGGGCTCTGAAGACTGTCTAGGACATTAAAGTTTCTATGCTGACTTCCCAATCCATAATAAAAATTTCCATCTTAGTTCTCTTCTAAGGCAATATGGAAATGTTTAATTCAAAATATTATTAGAAAGAAAGTGATTTTTTGTTTTTCTAGTTTTATATAGCTTTTATGAAACTTACAAATCAGAACTTACTGTCCAAGTTGAAAGCATGCCTTCAACCTTTTTTCATATGATAAAATGGAAGTATATACTAACTATGCTTCAAACCTAAGACCTTCCATCTATAAAAGTGTCATTTTTTATTACATTTTGACTCTAGTATAAACAATTAGCAATGGCAGGCTGAAAAGCTTACCCAGGAAATAACTCTACTGAAAGTTCCGCAGTGTGAAGCTGAAGGCAGCTTGGATGAATGTCTCTCTGGTTTCTGTCCCAGGGAAACAGCTCGCCTCTGACTTTTATGCTCTTCCTGCCACATCTTGCACAATGATCCCTGAGACATAGGAGGGGATTGAGCTCTCTATGTCCATTAAAGCCTGAGCAGTCCCCAGTCACTGCAACTTTGCCAGTTGTGTACAACCATGTTAATCACAATCGGCTTCAATTGGAAATGTCTAAACTGAGAGATGGTAGATCCATTGCTCTATGGATCTGTTGGTAAGTTATTTTAAGTCATTTTCATTCCTATGTCCTTTTAGCAGCATACTAATAATACATTCTTCCTTAATGCCCATGACTTGTCCTTTGTTAGGTTCTTAGTCTGATAATGGTGCTTAGATAGTCAGGTAGTGGTTGCTTACCCCCACAATATTTGTACCACTATTGCACTAGGTCTGTTATTCTTGCAGGTAGAAATGTTTGTAGTTGAGCATGACTGATGATTACTGGTATCCTCAAGAAGCTTGCATAGCACCTTACAGCACTCTGAAAGCAAGTCAGGAGGGATAAATGTGCTTTTTTTACCACTTTGATTTTGCAGCGCTATCTGACTCAAACATATGGAGGCTTTAGCACTAGGGTCTTGTGGTTAGAGTTTTCCTGCCTGGCCCACAATCAGGACAAACCAGTCCCACAACCGCTCAGACCCGACCAAGTAAACACACAGAGACTTATATTGCTTACAAACTGTATGGCTGTGGCAGGCTTCTTGTTATCTAGTTCTTTTATCTTAAATTAACCCATTTCTATTAATCTATGTTGCCACCTGGCTCATGGCTTATGGTACCTTACATCTCGCTTGTCATGGCAGCACCTGGCAGTGTCTCCCTCCTCAGCCTTCCACTTCCCAGAATTTTCCTCTCTGCTTGTTCCACCTATACTTCCTGCCTGGCTACTGGCCAATCAGTGTTTTATTTACTAACCAATCAGAGAAACACATTTGACATACAGAACATCCCACAGCAGGGTCTTATCATCAAGTTCCTGAGAAGAGCCAAGAGCAATTGCAATACAATGTAATGTTTCAGGGGTTTTTGGGACCTAATTGACAAGAACTCCAAAAGAAGTAACTTATATGTGGCACAGAGTTATTATATGTTATCCTATGTTGTCTAGTAGGGGCATTGTTCCTCTGTTTAAGAGTAACTCCATTTTAATTTCTGTCTCTCTCTCTACTTTCTCTATTTTCTTTTCTGTGTATGTGTTTGTGACTCTCTGTGTGTGAGTGTATGTTAGTAATATTAAAGCACATTAAATTTTGATGTCTTTTTCAAAAGGTCTTTGGTTTTATTTATCCCTTCCTCTTCTCCCTCTGGTAGCCTACCTCCACTCCTCCAGCCCAGTTTAATTCCACTTGGTCCATGTTTCCTTTTTTATCTGTGTATTCTATCTCTGCTCTACTCATAGCCATTCCCATGGCACTTTATTAAATCATGAACATTATGAGTCTTGCAATTGAAACACATATCTGAAGATTTAATACCAACTTTCACAGGGATAGAAAACATGTGATGTTTATCTTCCTGGGTCTGGGTTTCTCAAAATAACTGTTCCAGCTCCATCTGTTTAGTTGTGAATTCCATAGTTTCATTTTTCTCAATATCTGAATAACATTACCCTGTACGACTCTAACAATTTTCATTATTCATTCATCAGTTGATGCAAATCTAGGGTGCTTCCATTTCCTGGCTATTGTAAATATAATCATAATGAACATGGACTAGTAGATGTCTCTAGAAGAGGATGTGGACTCCTTTTGTATATATATGGAAGTGGTATTGCTGGGTCATATGGCATATCTAGAATGACCTTTTTGAATAACCGCCACACTGATTTTTAAAATGGTTGTACCAGTTTGCATTCCCTCAAGACTTGAAATGGAGTTCCTTTTCCTCAATGACAGCATGTGTCATTTTTTGTTTTTTGTTTTTTCACCTTAGGCATTCTGACTGGGGTGAGATGAAATTAGAGAGAAGTTGTAATTTGCATTTCCTCACTAGCTTAGTAAGTTAAACACCTTTAATTGTCAGCCATCTCTATTTTGCTTTCTGAGAATTCACTATTTAGCTCTATATCCCATGATTAATATTTAAATTATAAAGACATTAATAATTGTCTTCTCCTTCCCTTTTCCAATCACTTCATGCCCCCCACTTACTCCATCTCAAATTGGTTGTTTCTTGTTTTTTGTTTGTTTGTTTGTTAATATTATTGCATTTATATTTAAATAAGGGCAACCATGTGGTCTAGCAGCCATCTTGGCTAAGGTCAAAACAGGTGGGTCATAAGACCTCACTGCCACCTTTACTAAGGGCAGCATGGGCGGGGTGCCCAGTGCTCTCCAGCCTCCAGCCATCTGGGAAGAGGGAAGTTCAGTTGCAGCCTCTGCAGCCATATGGGTGGGGACAGCATGCTCTTATGCTGGGATAGGATAGCAGCACTAATGCTTAAGATTTTACATGTCAGATTCTAACAATACAATTCTGATACACTTTGTGTCATAAGCTCAGGATTTTAAATTTTTCTTGGTTATCTATGACCTGTTTTTCTATGATTTGGATATCAATACTGATTGATAATGGTAATTCAGCTAAAACTTTTATGTTCTTTTATGTATTTTTCTCTCTCCTGATCTCCAATTACCAAAACCACAGGCCTGAAGATTTCAAATAAATTCATAAATTTTAACTCCTGTCTCTAGTATATATTCCAGCAAGCTGGCAGTGGTTATGGACCATAGCCAAACATAATTGTTCCCCGCCTCGACAGCCAGGTCAGACACTGACAAGTGCCCCATTACTTAACCTTTGACTAAGCCTTTCAGCCTTTTGGGAGGCCCTGACAACAATGCCCCAATGCCAACTCAAAGCAATTCCAGAAGAAATACATTGAGCCACATTCTCTGTCCAGAATAGGCTGAAATTCTGGGTTAAAAGCACAGAGGACCAATTGGCTATCTAATGCCCACTGATATTTATTGATTAAAATGGTTCTGCAATAAGGTAAAACACTTGCCCTTCTTTATGCAGAACCAGGGATATATTGTATGACCTTAAGGAATAATTATTTCTATATAATTCATTCAGGCTTATAATCTGGTTGTACTCAAAGATCACCTCCCCCCATCCTTGCTAACTTCATTAAGCTATAACTAACTGGGAAACCTGTATATTCAGATTTAAGTCATGTATATGCTCTCAAAGTTATAAATACATCTAACAGATTTTGTTCCCTCAGTCTTCAAACACCTGTAGAGAACTGAGAATATGGTATTATTAAACAAAGCTTTTTGTGGTAAAGAGACATGTCAGCTCCTGGTAGCATCCGGTATCTTCTCCTAAGAAGATGGATGGCCATAGAACCTTCACCTGGAAGCTAATGGAAAGGCCAGCCTAGCAGGAAAATGCTGAGATCCTGTCCAGACCATGATAAAGAGGAACAACAGAAATCAGTTGTCCTCTCTGCCAAGACAGGTAAGATGACCTCCCCAAATTTCTATTTCACAAAGAATCTGTCAGATCTTCTGGGCTTATCAGTTGAAAAAATGTTTCCTTTGGGGCTTCTGTCCAAGCCCCCAATGACCACTGAGAGACCTGGGATTGCTGCCCAGGTAGCTGGAAAGCTGTCTCAGTTCTTAAATTTATCCTTCTCATACCTGACAATGTTTGATGAGTAAGGTATATCAGTTGGACAGACCCAATCCCAAGACTACTGACAGTTCATTAATTAGTTTCCCATTAAAATTACAGACAGATATGCCTCATTCACAGGCTTCATGGTACATGACAGACCAGTTTTAGATATAACTCCAGAGGTTCAAAATTTTAATACTGATAAATGCAGCTTTGATAAACTGATAGAACATTGACTACAAAGAGTTTGTAAGAGTCCTTAAATGGATTTTGAACCCTTTTGCTATGATATGAATCTATTCCAGCTCTCGTACAGATACCTACAAGTCCCTGGGGGAAAGTTCTGCTACTGCATCAAAAGAAAAAAAAATCTGATCTGACAAAAATTAACAGTCTCCAGAGCCCATTTTGACCTCACCCATTTTCGAGCCTATCTTGCAGTTTCCCTCCTCCTGCCTGGGCCAAGGGACTCTCCAGATACACCAGCCCCTGCACCAGCTGGCACCAGCTCCAAGGATCCCAACCCCCAAATGTGGACACCAACTGAGATGGATGCATGCCCCCTTCCAGAGAAATGACAGATGTGATGACTCCTACCATCCTGAAGAACATTCCATTCCTCAGGTCACTGCTGGTACCACCTCTCCAGGCTCAGGTGCGCACCTGTCCAGCAACTGGTACCTGGTTTTCCAAGATGTCCCAAGGAAGGACATACCTGCTCTCATGTCTCACCCATTCACCCTTTGCCTTTTCTGTACAACCAGAGCACTTCCCTGTTCCATTCTTTCTGGCGGTTATCAATCTTTCCATGACTACCCCTGCTCATGAGGCCAATGATAACAAATCTTTTTTTTCCTCTCCTAGTAACTTGCCCTCTCAGCACATTCAAAGGAACAGATGCCTGAGATTTTCATGGTGACATGGCTCACTCAAGGTACAGATGCCTGAGATCTCCATGGTGACAGCTAACTAGATACTTCACACTCCTACCTCCCACCATGTGTGACTCCTGGTCTTCCTCCTCCCCACTTCACCCCTCGATAGCTTGAAGTAGCCTTGAGAATCCAGTGTCCTTGTTCCTTTACTTGCTTCCATAACTCATCTCTTTTTATAGTACTCAAAAGGGAGAAATGTTAATATTCTGACCAACCCCTTGGCTCCACTCTGTATCCTGACATAGAAGCTTCTTCTTAAGGGAAAACTACGCCCCTTTCTCCCTTTCTTCCTGTTTCCTCCCACAAGGTGTGTGCACCCCTCCCCCACCCCCTCTTCTCTTTTCTTCTTTCTGCACCCACTCCCCCCCACCACCACTAAATAAAACTCTTCAGTGAGCTCTGTCTGCATGGCGTCTCTGTCTCTCACCCACACCACTGGGCACCTTGGCTCTACCCACCAGGGCCTTCTGAGTACAATATAAGACCAGGTCTCCTCTTCCAGGGTGCTGTGGTTGCAGCTGATGGCTGCCCTGCTGTCTCCACTGACTTGGATCTTAGTGCAGCTCTCCAGTTTAGCAGACAAGCTCTCCCCATTCTGCATATATTCTAAGAGCCGAGGTCACTACAGGATTCTCAGGTCCTCTAATTCAGGATAAAAGAATGTCTGGAAGGGCCTTCCCTGGGAGGGGGTGGTATTTCTGTGAGCTTGTTGTGTGGATGTTTCTATGAGAGACTTACCTGGGGATGTACCTGAAGGTTACTGTGCTTCAGGAGATGAGTGGAGGAGTTTTTGCTGGGTTTGCCTCAGGGAGAGGGTGCATTTAGTAGGTGATTGGCAGCCTTGGCTCAGCAAGGCAGGAAGGCAGGGGCTGCACAAGCTCATAGGCCCTGCTCACCAACCCAGCTCTTGTCTTGCCTATATGTGAAGAATGTCAGTGGAGCTGAAGGAGATATTCCAGGAACATAACCCTGCCTGATCCCTTGCATCCCTGGAACTAGTCCCTGGAGATTTCCAGGACCCGAGTCTTGCTGAGCAAGGAGTCAACCAAATCTATGATGAAACACAGAGATGTGGAGGTCATACTGCTTCCACTGTAGCTGTCAGGAGTGGTGGGATGCTGGGAACAGCCCAGGAACAGCTCACCTTGGCCGTACAGGTGAACCTCTTGATGCAGGGAAAGTGAGGCAAGTATCTCTTTGCACTTTTTAAGGACCTTCTCACCACAAGGTTGCCTTCTGATTGCTTAGCCTGTAAACTACTCTTTAGAACCTTCTTTGAGCCCAAGTGCCTTCCAAATACTTCCTAGTGCCCAGCTACTTTACAAAGCTTTCCATGGGGCTTCTACTGCCTTATGAGCCTTTAGAAATTGCTAGAGTCAGGCCTGAGAGATGGCTCTGTCATTAAAGGCTAGGCTCATGACCAAAAATATAAGAAGTTGCTAAAGTTTTGAGTGTTCCTGGGGCAGCCTGGCTAATCCTCATAGGTGAGCTCCTTGGTAAAAGTGGAAATTTTATGAGACAGACAAACTCATAACTGTTGTCTTGAGGCATTTGCTGTTTTGTATTTTAAAAACTATTTATATTGGTCATTATCAGAATTATGGAGGTTATTATACATTGTTCCTCTTTCTAATAGAAATAGGAACAAGTTTTGGTCTCTAGGTAAGAATTGTAATTGCAGTCAGAATGGCAAAGACCCACTAATCAACTGACAACAAATGCTGGAGAGGAAGTGGGGAACAGAGAAACGTCATGAGCAAGAAGGCAGATGTGCATAGTTAGTATAACAAATGTTAGACTTTATTATGCTGATGGCCATCACACAAGGTTCACAGTCTGAATTCCTAACTATGGTCCTAAGCCTATTTCTCCAGGGCTGTGTGTAGTGTATCTTAGCTGGAAAGTCAGGTCCAGTCTCTGACAGAAATCTCTGATTAGAGGGTCAGGATCCTGGGGGAGACTCCCCAGCCACAGTACAGATCAAGGTGGCATATCTCCAGATGTGGAGAGCAGATCATTACTCTTGATCTCTGCTGATATACTGTCCAGTGAGCATTATGGGGTTTTAGGACTGTGTCCGGTTATCTTGAGTGAGTGATGTCATTGAATTCTGGTTGTCAGGTGCAGACTTGGGTGTAGTGGGGTTCCTGACTGAACTATTTTTACATGTCTAAAAGACATGTATGTTTTTACTATGCTCATTATAATAAGGCATATGATTTATATATATTTGTCCATGAATAACAAATAAAACACTAGGATGCCTTGGAATTAATAACAGTATGACTTTTTCTTGGGCAATGAAAAAATGGGAACAACAACAGTTTACCCTGTTCAAGTTATTGGAAGCAGAGTTATTAAAACCGGCATCTCAAAAAGCATAACTGTTATGCCCAGATTGTGACCCCCCCATCCCCCCCCCAAGAGACCACTGAAGACCTTGGATGTCCAGAATGCAACAGCAAGGTTTATTCTGCAGATACAAGTATAGACAGGGACTCATTCCTATACCCAATACAGTGAGGCAGGGAGGAGTCCCTCTTTCTTGGGGAAGTTAGTTTTTACAGGCAAAACCCATAAAATTTCTTAGATGGGAGGGGGTTAGTACGGGTCCATCCTTGATTGGTCCAGTTTTTCCCAGGCCTGGACTTTATCTTATTCTAGCTTATCTGTTTGCCCTGTCAGGAGTTTTACGACTCATCTCAGGGGTCTGGTCTTGTTATCTCTGGAGAGGGGCATCTCCTTGTTAATTGGTTACCATCAGACATCCTGACTCTGTTCTTTTGTTCCTGGGGCTGGCACCATCATTTCTGGTGACTTGAAACTGGCCTGGGTCTATCTATATTGAGATATCTTTGTCTAAGGCCCCCTTTTTGAGACAATAGAGTGAGGGTCTTGTTGTGCCTAGATCACAGTCCCCAAAGCCGCCACTGGAGACTTTAGGTACAGAATGCAAAAGTAAGGTGTTTTCTAAGTTTACAAACCTCCAGGGAGGCTCTTCTAAATCTCTCACAGCAGGGAGGTTGGAAGGAGCACTCCCCTTTCTTTGTGAGGCTAGTTCTTAAAGACACAGACCACATAATTCATCTCCCACCGCCCGCATCCCTCTTTTAAGTTCATATCAGTAGTTTTTTTATGTTATCTTTATTTCCCGTTTGTTCAGCAACCGTGTTTGGGAGTTTTATGAGCTGTTTCCGGGGTTTGGGGAGTTTGGGATGTTTTATGACCACTTAGTCTCTGCCAAATGGTCGTATAGCCTAACTCTGTGTTTTCTTAAGTTTTTGTAGTTGATAAAGCCACCTGGAAAAAGGCGTCTAAGTTCTTATCTACACTTAAGAATCCTGGTTTTAGCTTCTCTTTGTCTGTAGGGGATAGAGTGGGGGGTTTTACTGAGGTGATGTCATTGAATTCTGGTTGTCAGGTGCAGACTTGGGTGTAGTGGGGTTCCTGACTGAACTATTTTTACATGTCTAAAAGACATGTATGTTTTTACTGTGCTCATTATAATAAGGCATATGATTCATATATATTTGTCCATGAATAACAAATAAAACACTAGGATGCCTTGGAATTAATAACAGTACGACTTTTTCTTGGGCAATGAAAAAATGGGAACAACAACAGTTTACCCTGTTCAAGTTATTGGAAGCAGAGTTATTAAAACCGGCATCTCAAAAAGCATAACCAGTGTTCAAGAAGTGCCTCATTTCCTCTGTGTCCTGTTGGAGGACAAGGAGCAACCTCGTCATTATTCCTACATTGGGTTACATGTAAGCCGAATACTTTATATAATCTATCATGGGGCCTTGGGTGACGCCACAGAAAGTTTCATGGTCTTATAAGTTATGGTGTGGAAATAAATATTCTTTCTCAATAGTATGGGTGCATTGTTTCCTCACACAGGAGAACATATCATACTTCCTTGTGAGCACCAATACTTAGTACCTGTGGTAGTCTGAATATAATTGGATCCCATAAGCTCAAAGAGGTGGCACTATTAGGAGGTGTGTCTTTGTTGCAGTAGGTGTGGCCTTGTTGGAGGAAGGTTGTCACTGTGGGCATGGGTTTTGAGGTCTCATATGTGCTCAAGCCAAACCTAGTGTCCCAGACCACTTCCTTTTCCTATGGGTCAAGTTGTACAATGCCCAGCTCCCTATCCAGCACCATGTCTGCCTGCACCATGATGATAATGGACTAAATCTCTAAGAATGTAAGTCATTCAAATTAAATGTTTTCCTTTATAAGAGTTGCCATGGTCATGGTGTCTCTTCACAGCAGTAGAAATCCTACCTAAGGCAGTACACGATTCATTTATTACCCTTTAAGGAGAAAATATTGTGAGAACACTGCTAATTTTACTTGTTTCTTTTAAGTATGGAAGATCACATTTTTATTTTATATTTCAGCTTTGCAAGCATGGCACAGGTACAGTACAGCAGTCTCGTGTACATATCCTATTCCTCCACTTATAGCTTTGACATGTGTATTTTTAAAATTATTATTTACTTTAAAAATAACATATAGGTTGAGTTTTTCATTGCATATAATAACTAATGTTATGTTTTTCATAAAGATCATAAAAGGACACGAGCATTGTCAAGTAATTATGGATTGAGTCCTGTACAGTTAGTATAGGAGTTACAAAGCCCTGTGTTCAATGTCCAAAACCACATCAACTCCATATGTTAATATTAGCACTTAGGACTTGAAGTAAATCCATTTTAGCATCAACTCATTAACATTTTTCTTCTAATTGTTATAACAAATTAAATTCATAACATCTACATTTTCTTTTTATATTTTTAAATCTCAGCTAATTTTACTTTTGATACAATCATATCACACATAAGCTGGTGTTGTTGGTCCTCATGTGTTATTAATAGAAAACTCAGCAATCCAGTATAGTCATTCTTTATTTCATGTAACATACAATAACAGCTATTTAACTCAATGTGTTGATAGCACAACAAATAATGACATAATTTGTGAACAACAACCTCCTTTTAGTTTTTGATCACAGAAAAATGTAAAAAAGAGTGGTATTACAAAAATTTCAATACAATACTTGGAAAATTTGTAACTATTTAAAAAAATTTCTTAACAATTCATTACATTACTGGCAGCTGGAATATATACTCTAGCAGGCATTCTTTCAGCCTCCACAATTGGAATCTTAGCATAAAACAAAATGTGTGAACAGCTCAATTTACAAACTAGTTAAAATGTTTCTAAATTAGAAAAAGTTCAAGAAAAATTGATATTGATATTATAGAATAATTGGATGGAGGAAAACAACCTAGGAATGTAAACTGTAAAATTTCTCCCACTTCCAGTTCTCTTCAAATATGAGTAAATATACAGGAAATTCCTTGGAAGCTCCATATTATATAGAAAATTTCCATGCTTTGAATAATGAGCCAATGGTATAGAAATGGTTGCTGGAATTTGTTTTAAAATATCCAGTAGATTATTTATTAAGCTGTTTGTAGATAGTGTTCTAAGCCAGCTGGAACTTTTTAATGAGATCCTGTAACAAACAAAAGTAAAATTATGTTCAACTGTATTTGTGAGTGTGTGTGTGTGTGTGTGTGTGTTATAAGACATGTCTTACTATCATACTCACTATGTAGACCAATCTGTCTCAAATTCAAGGAAATCTGCCTGGCTCTGCTACCTACTGTGCTTGGCTACATTCATTTCTGAGAATTTGACAGGAACCAGTGGTGACACCTGAAATGACCTAAAGAGATATCGTCCTGAATCTGCTGTGCTCTTCGTAATTTAGTTTTGTTCTTCTTTCACTCGTGCTTGTGTGTGTATGTGTGTGTGTGTGTGTGTGTGCCCGTGTGTGTGTGTGTGTGTGTGTGTGTGTGCGCGCGCGCGTGTGTGTGCATGTGTGTGCCCGTGTGTGTATGTGTGTGTGTGTGTCCGTGTGTGTGCCCGTGTGTGTATGTGTGTGTGTGCCCGTGTGTATGTGTGTGTGTGCCCATGTGTGTGCCCGTGTGTGTGTGCCCGTGTGCGTGTGTGCCCGTGTGTGTGTGCCCATGTGTGTGCCCGTGTGTGTGTGTGTGTGTGTGCCCGTGTGTGTGTGTGTGTGCCCATGTGTGTGCCCGTGTGTGTGTGTGTGCCCGTGTGTGTGCCCGCGTGTGTGCCCGCGTGTGTGTGTGCCCGTGTGTGTATGTGTGTGTGTGTGCCCATGTGTGTGTGTGTGCCCATGTGTGTGTGTGTGCCCATGTGTGTGCCCATGTGTGTGCCCATGTGTGTGCGTGTGTGTGTGTGCCCGTGTGTGTGCCCGTGTGTGTGTGCCCGTGTGTGTGTGTGTGTGTGTGTGTGTGTGTTTATATAGCACAAGTTTTCCTCAAACTGCCAGTGGTCTTCCTGCCTCTGTACTCCCATTTATGGCTCAAGTGGGCTCTCCTAAAATTATTTAGTGAGACTTGAGAATAGTCAGACAAAAACAGCAGTTCTGTGAAAGGATGAAAGACTCAGAGACACAGCCTCATGCTGTGTTGCTGCAAAGTAGGTATTTATTTATACGGACCTTCTCTACCTGGGACTGTGGTAATCCGTCCCAGCCACTGTGGACTTTGTTTATAATGTTCTAGAGATACCTTGTGTTACTCTTGTGCAATATTATCAGATTAGCCTCCTTCTGAAATTGTATACTTCCTTTTAAAACTGAACCCATAGGTTTACATAAACTAGAGACTTGCTGTGGAATTTGGTGCAAATCTCCAGCATTTATGGATAGGTTTGTGCTAAAGGTGGACGCTAGGGCAGAAATCCACGGAACTGCCTCCCTCAGCTCACCCGATCCTGTCACTCAGCCCTCACTAGCCAATCAGAGCTTCGAGCAGATCTGCCAGTCAGAGGGAAGGGTTCTTCCTCCCGACGCTAGGGTTCCCGCTTAGCTCTTTTGCTGAGGAAATCGGAAGTTGGCTCATGTGTTGTTCCTTGGGTTCTGCTGAGGCTAGAGCTCTCTGCACCCGCGACACGGTGATCAAGGGCTTCTGTTCCCATAGTGGGAGGAGTGGCCGGCCATGGTGAGCGAGGGGATGCTTTCTGCAGACTGGGAGGAGTGGCCAGCTGAGCCGTGGGAACCGGGTGTTGGGTCCTCCCGGGTCTGAGTGAGAGCCAACAGCCAGACGCAGAGTTTGGTCTGATCTTGCCCGGTTCTGTGTGTCCTGCGAGTCCCACATGTTCCTTCTCGGTCCTGCGTGTCGCGCCTGTTTCTTCCTGATCCTGTGTGTTCTACATGGTTCTTGCAACCCTGTGGGCTGGGGCAGAAGCCTCTGAATAACTTAACTCCGTGGGCTGTGTTTGTGCAGAGCACTGGGAACAAGACTTAGAAATATCCATGTTGTTGATGTCACTGTGAAATGCTGGCTCCTGTAGTCCCTGTATTGTCACCTTGGAAGGCAGATTTGCCAAACACAGAGAACTCTGGTCTCTCTAGTATCTTTCAGGAGTTCTGCACTTTCAACATTTAACATTTAGGTTTAGTATCTGTCAGTGGTTAATTTTGTGGAGCTGGTACAGGACATCTCCTGTGTAGAGTAGCACTCCACTGCTAAACTGTGATGTAGAAGAGTAGAACGATGGTAATAGAATTGATGGTAAAATGATTTACCCATTCTTAGGAGACATTAAGTCACAAAGTAGAATTAAGTTAAGGGAGGGCTGTCTCCCAGATATTCCTAAGATAAGTAGTATGCCAACCTTGCCTTTTAGAGATTAGTATAAGAGTAAATGCTTGTTCCCCAGAATTAACCAGCCATTAAGCAACATTCCCATAACAAAGGAGAAAATGCTAATTTACAACCAGCAAAAAGGGTCCCCCCATTGCCTGCCCCCTGTCAAAGAACAGGCCTCTAACATGCTGCTCAAGGGCTTGTAACAGGGTCACAAACAACATTAAGTCCTGATGTTCCTTCAAGGATATTTTAACTCTAGAACAGCTGTATCTCCAGTCTCTTTGAAAAGTGGTTTTGAGTCAACGTCTCTGATGTAGATTGAGGTGGACTTGAACCCTGTCTGTATCCCTACAGGGCATTCCCTTTGCTATTGTCCTGACTAAGCACCAGGAATTCTTGGACTGCAGGTCTGTAGCACCACAGAGTTCTAAAGTCACCACTTTGAGTCACATAGTGGACTGTCTGTCCATTGCAGTAACAGGAAAGGATTTGTGTGTGGATCATGGCATCTCCCTTCAGACCAAAAGAGGAGGAACAGTGTCCTGTGTACACTGCACGGGGAACAGAGTAGGCAATAGCTAGACCATGGGCTGGAGTTTAAGGCAGTGAGCTGCAGAGGTCTCCATCATAAAAAAGGACCTGCTGGGCAGGGGGAGTGACTTCCTGTGTAATTTAACTCCTGGTATTATTCCTTCCATGTGAATGAAGATAGGCCGAATTGGTGGGTGTACAATTTAGGGAGGGTAACTTGAAGTACTGAGTCTTCAGTTTCCAGTTAGGGAACTCCCCTGTGCAGATATGTGCAATCCTGGTTGACACAGTTAAGTCAGCTCAGAGGTTTGAGACACAGGCCACTGGCTTTACCTCCATGTGTCAGCTTATAGCACCCAGCAGCTGACAGTTTACATGGGAAAGTCATGCAGTGTCTTATGAATGGCATTCTCTCTAGCAGGGAAGTGCCTACTCTGTTGCAAAGTCAGTACTGCTAAGTGTTCTTCCAGTTATTTCTATCATTTTAAAAAGTCAATTAGGGTTATCATTTTTAAAATTTCACTTTCTTTAAATGCATTACAGCTTGAATCTCTATTTCCCAATGTTTCCCTTATTTCCTTAGGTGCTATTTATTTATTTATATTGGTTTATAGAGCAGTGGTTCTCAACCTGAGGGATAAGGCTACCTTTAACAGGAGTGGCCTAAAACCATTGGAATACACAGATATTTTTATTACAATTCATAACAGTAGCCAAGTTTTAGTCATGAAGTAGCAATGAAAATAATTTTATAGTTGGGGGCTCACCACCTCATAAGGGACTGTATTAAAGCATGAGAGCATTAGGAAGGTTGGGAACCACTGGTTTAGACCAGTGTCCCCTGTAGCCCAGGCTTGCCTCACACTACATAATTGAGAATTGCTTAGAACACCACATCCTGCCTCTGCTGCCCAGTGCTGGGAAGACAGTCCTGCAAATCCTTCCATGCTGGGCCTTGACTGCTCAGTGAGATGGAAAATAGACCAGTGAATGAGTGTCCTCCAACCTCTCTAGATTTCACTGTGAAATTACAGATGAAGTGGGACCTGTGTAAGAGTTGAGTTCACTGACCCACTGTAAAGCAGGTGTAGTCACAGCACGGAAAGGGATGGCAAGAAGAGGGCGAAAGCTTTCCTGCTGTGACAGTTGACAGACAGCAGCAATGAGTATTGAGGTCATCGATTTTAGACATTCCATAAATGTCCTAACTGGCCATTTCTCTGTTCCACAGACTAGACAATCAAGAATCTGGATAAAGAACTGAATTTTCGTGAAACAAAATTACAGTCGTTACACCAGTTCAACCTAAATAGAAAAACTGGATAAAATGGTCTGGCCCTGCCTCACGTGACTCTTTTCCAGGTTTAAGATTTACAGCCTGGGAGAAATGCATGAGTAGTACTTAGTGTGCTCTAGTACACATCCCTAGTCTCTGGAGCACATGGCCATAAAGCCTGTTTCAACTTTCTAACATAATTTTTGGAATTATAATTACCTAATTTCCACTATCTCTTTCCTGGTTCCAAGCCCTCCCATAGATCCTTCATTGTGTTCTAATCCATGACCTCATTTTGGTTCTACAATAGTTACTGTTTGAATGTGACCTGTGTTTGGCTTCAGGACCTCTCAGCTATGAAGCAAAGGGTTGGCTTCACTGGGCATTGAGTGTGTAATGGAATGTGCATGCAAAGGACCCAGTGCCTTGAAAGAGGAATAGGAAGTGCTCTAGAGAATGGAATATTCTCTAAACTACAAGTTTCTCACACTAGATACCTGTCCAACCCTAGTGTGGAAGGGCAGAGCTGGGAAGGCTTGTGCTGTTTGAGTCATTGGATCTCTGCTCACCCAGTAGGTGGTGATGTCCTGAGATAATGTCCTGAGATACAACTGGGTGGTCCTGACTAATGAGGAGCTTTGGGAAGGCTTAGCCATCAGGAGCACCAGTGGGAGGTAGCTTCCAAGTTCTCTTTGGGATTCTCCTCTGCTTCTGCTATAGGGAGCTCTAATGAACACCATAGCTATGCCATGGTGAGTGTGGGGGCCACTGTCCAGGAAGAGCAGGTTGGCTGAGCTGTCAGAGTCTGAACTGCTGGGACTGGGATAGACCATGAGCCAGACTGTGTTTCTGTTGGTCCCTGTGGTGACCTGGGTAGTGTCCCTTGGCCTCTGATCCTTACTGAGTATGAATTCCCTGGGGATGAGAAGGCTCTGCCACCCTGGCATGGGAGGCTATGATGCTTGTAATATCACTGTCCAGTGTGCACACACAGTCTTTGCTTCTGTGACAGTGGGAATCTGGGAAGACAGATTGGAAAACTGAAGGTTTGGTTTCTGCAAGTTCTGGATGTTTACTTTTCCCTTTCAGGTTTGTCTTATAAATGTTACAGACAGTTTAGAAAATGGTAGAAAGGGAGTGATGGGGATCATCCTTCAGCAATACATGATGAGAATGCTTTTAGCTTTCTGTTACTGCCAGCCACTGTGATGTGATTCAGTGAAGGTCAGTTCCAGGGGACAAAAGGAAGCTCTGAGCTGCAGAGGTATCTCAGGTTGCATGGTTTTGGGCAGGTGGATAGGGCAGATGCCACATCTTGTGACATAATCTATGTGGTTGGAATCAGACATTAAATTACTCTTCTACAGTGTTTTCCGTGTGGGCATCACTGGGGCTGGGTTTGCCTGAAAACACAAGGGAGCATGAAGGCTGCAGAGCTATAGCAGGGTCTGCAGGAGATCACCTCCCTTTGCAGAGAGAGCTCTAGAACATGGGGCCTCTCTTAGAGAAGTATCAGTAGCTAGAGGGTCAGAAACAACAGGTTAAGGTCACTTTGAGTTGAAAGTCGTGAAATCTGTGTTTATTTAATTTCTATACACATAGAGTCTTAGGCAGCTGCCTGCCTTTCATCTTGCCTTAAAAGCACTGGGCTATAGGCATGCACTGTTGCAACTGGCTTTATAATGCAGAAGTAAAGGGGTAGTTGCAAGATGAGTACTGTATATGTTAACCCACTTTCTTAGTCCTGATGTTTACTAAGAAGAGTTTTTGGAGTGATCTTTTGGATAGTGTAGTCTTGTGAGGGAGAGCCACACTTAAGAATTGACACAAAGCCATGTATACAGTTCTGTTGACTTTGTAAGTTCCATTTCAATGGATCCTTAGGGAGTCTCTCTCTCTGTCTCTCTCTCTCTCCTTCTCTCTGCCTTTCTGTCCCTCTGTCTCCCCCTTTCCTTCTCTTTGGTAAAAAAGATCATCAGTCAGTTGCTGAGGTGGCTTGGGTAGGATTCTGATTTAATGAAGTAAAAACATGGGCAGAAGGGTTCTGCACTGTGCCTTGCTCTACATGGAGTTCATAATCCTGTCCTGGAGGTTCTCAGCAAATTGCTGCTTACATCTGGGAAAGGAGCAAGTCCATACTCCTATGTTTTATGTACTTTGTCTTCAAACATGGCTCATTGGTATTTGAGAAATCACTAAAAAAAGGAATAGTGTCACTGTCTACACAGGCAGTCTACACAGCAAATTTTATTAATTTTGTGTGATGGCTAATATTGATTTTCACCTTGATAAGAGTCAGTCAAGGGACACTCTTCCAGTCACACCTCTGAGGGCTTATTTATATCATGTTATGCTCTGAGGTGTGCTTATGAGAGATTATCTTGTATATTAAGTTCATTGAGATGAGAAGACTCTTCTGCCTTTTAGAAATGATAGCACCATTCCATTCCATGGATTTGGTACTGAATTATATAATAATGACCAACATTTATCACCATCTGCTTCTTGACTATGGATACAGTGTGATCAATCACCATTACCTGGCACCATGGTTACTTCTTATAAACCTTCTTTTTATTGACTTTTAAATTTTTACCTTTTGAGTGTCCACATGTTTACACCGCAACATTCAGTAAAGTGGAATAAGTCACCAAAGCAGATATGGTGTCCCAACCCTGTCATCACAAAACTTAGGAGGCAGAGGCTGGAGTTTGAAGGTTTCAACAACATCCAAGGACTGAGTGTACAATGGGTTATGGAGACAGGCCCCCAGGAACAGACAAGTCTAAGGTAGGCTCAGGAAACTGTCACTTGTTGTCCCCTACAGACCAGAACAAGCCTGTGGGCCTCTGCGTAATCTCACTCCTGATGCTGGGAATAGGAGCACTTCCCAGGCTCCATCAGTGCACCATCTCCAGGTCAGGACTAGATGGACCAGACAGGAGAGACTCCCGGGAGCTGATACTGGATCTCAGAGAAATGAAGCACCTCCAGTGCCCTGGGAACACTCAGGTCCTTTCCTGTCTCCTCCTGTCCTTTCCCATCTCCTTCATGTCTCCTCCTGTCTGCTGTGTTTATTCTTTACCCCTTTAGATCCCCTCAAATTCAGTAAGCTGTCAGGTAAAAGTAGAATCCACATACAGTAGACCGAAGGAATAGATACTACCTTTGCTTGATATCTGGGCAGAGCCCAGACAGTTTGGTAATTTGCTGGGATTCTTCTGCCTCGGTATCTTACCTGCCAATCCAAGACTGAAGGGCTCATGAAGAGCTGATGACACTGTAACAGATATGAAACACCTGCGGAGAGACCCTGAGAGGTCAGTGAGTACAGTGGACACCTGAAGGGGTGGTAGGTTCTTGGACTGTAGGATGACCAAGGAGAGCTGCAGTTGTGGAGTAGAACTGGGGTGGTAGGCAAGCTGTGTGTGCTAGGTGTTATGCCCAGATCATAACCCCTAGAGAGACCACCAAGGACGAGCATACCAGAATGCAAAAGCAAGGTTTATTTGTTACAAGTCATGACAGGGAACTCATCTCAAGCCATCTCAAGTGAGGCAGAGAAGAGTTACTCTTTCTTGGGGAAGTTAGTTTTTATAGGCAAAACCCATAAAATTTCTTAGAGGGGAGGGGGTTAGTACGGGTCCATCCTTGATTGATCAAGTTTTTCCCAGGCCTGGAATTTATCTTATTCTAGCTTATCTGTTTGCCCTGTCAGGAGTTTTACAACTCATCTCCAGGGTCTGGTCATGTTATCTCCAGAGAGGGGCATTTTGTGGTTAATTGGTTACCATCAGACATTCTGACTTTGTTCTTTTGAGTTCCTGGGGCTGGCGCCATCATTTCTGGTGACTTGAAACTGGCCTGGGTCTATCTATATTGAGATATCTTTGTCTAAGGCCCCCTTTTTGAGACAATAGAGTGAGGGTCTTGTGCCTAGATCGCATCCCCAAAGCTGCCACTGGAGACTTTAGGTACAGAATGCAAAAGTAAGGTGTTTTCTAAGTTTACAAGCCTCCAGGGAGGCTCTTCCAAATCTCTCACTCACAGCAGGGAAGTTGAAAGGAGTGCTCCCCTTTCTTTGTGAGGCTAGTTCTTAAAGGCACAGACCATATAATTTATTTTAACCCGCCTCCCTTTTTTTAGTCTTTTGGTCGAATATCCTGACTCTGCGTTTTCCAAAGTCCCTGTAGCAGATACAGCCACCTGGGGAAAAGGAGTCTAAGTTCTCATCTATACTTAGGAATTCTGGTTTAAGCTTCTCTTTGTCTGTAGGGGATAGAGTTGGGGGGGGGGGGTTACTGAGGTATCACACTAGGGATGGCAATAGGAGCATTTCTCAGGCAGAGCCTGAAACATGGAGCTTCTGCAGTCTCTGAGAGCCCAGGATATCATTAGAGTCTCAGAACCTATGGGATTTAGTCTATCAGTCTGTTCAAGCAGAGAACCTTACTAATACTGTTTTGTTTCGTTTTCTCTTGCCCAGGGGAAGATGTTGTAGATAACAGTAGTACTCATAAAGCACTTGTTCCATTTCTCTCTAGGTATTCAACTTACTGTGTAACGAGGACTATTGGGGTCCAGCCTCCTCTATTCGTCTTCTTCCCAGAGTTTCCAGAAGAGACACTATGCCAGAATAATCTGAGGGAAAGGAATCTAAGTACACCGAGCTCTTTTGTCCATCCACTTTATTTTTCTGAGACAAAATTTGCCAGTTCTCTTGGGGAACTGGTCCACAACCTTAAAAGCAGTAACTCTTTTTTAGTACAGTAAAAAGCTTTCAAGGTCCCCACAAGAGCAGTGATAGCTTCCTTTGCATCTCAAAAGGGGAGTGAATAAAGGAGGTGGATCAAATACAGCCTGGAATGAGTCAGAAAGGGAATTTATGTGTTCAAAATATATTCTTTTTTTTCATTTTTTATTTTATAATTAAATTTAATTTTACATATCAGCCATGGATTCCCCTGTCCTTCCCCCTCTCACCCCTCACCCCCACCTTCCCCCCAGCCCACCCCATTCCCATCTCCTCCAGGGCAAAGACTCCCCTGGGGATTCAGCTCAAAATATATTCTTCTAAGTGGTTAGGTGAAACGTTACAAGTTTATCATAAATGTGCTCAGACTGCAATCTTACATGTGATTAGGTAAAAGAGCCTAAGAATCACTAAAATATAATTGCTTTTCTTTTTCTATGTTGCCATTTTTTGCAGGGTGCGCATGGGGGCGGGGGAGTATTTGATAGCTAGGTTACTTGCATCACAGTTTGAAGCACCTGTTAGGAACAAAGCCATTTGTTCTAAGTCAGTTGTTCTAGGGTGCCACTTGGGCCCTGAAAGAAAGGGAGTTCTGAGCTTAATTTGCACAAGAAGCCAAGCTACCCTACCTAACATCCTGGCCTAGGCAGTATCTCCATATGGGTGTTTACCTTAATTCAGGAGCCTAGCAGGTGCTTTGTCTGGAGCTGGCCCTGGATTTGGATGCTCCCTGAAGGAGATAATTGCAGAAGGCAGACATCTAATCCTAATGCTAAAAAGGAGCAGAAAGCCTGGAGGCAGTAAACATTGCCTGCCTGACTATATCCAAATACCTTAATTGTACAAGCCTAAGAAATGATCAATCCATGCTGTTCTTGGGGAAGCTGAGAGTGCACATGAAATTCATAGCAGAAAACAGCAGATATATTAAAAACCAGGTAACACCAAATACTCCTTCAGACTTGAGTTTCTCTGGAAAAATTCCTTGATTCTTCTAGGTAATAGTTTTACCATAGTCAGCTGATTTCCTGATTCATATTCCTGTGACTCGTAGCAACTGTGAAGACTACACTTCATATTGTTGTTAATTGTCAAGAGATTGAAAAGAATTTCAGGAATAAAACTCTAAAGCAATGAAGCCATCATCCAGCCTTCTGATGGAAGAAAGATCTATCTTGTCTGTGATCTGATTCTGGCTTTTCTCTCCTGGTTGTCTAAAGTCCCTGTGGCAACCAGGTAAAATGTACCTGAGTTCATCAGACCTCAGTGTGAAGCCATAAAACAGACATTTCATTTTGTGTCCTAAAATCTCTCTTTAATTGTTAATATTCTGGGCATCTTTCAACCTGGTGGGGAGGGGAATCACTCCACTCCACATTGTGTAATGGGCTGTGCAAGCTAGTCACGTGGTGTCCAGGAGGAAGAAGGGGAAGTGCCTGTGGAGTGCAGGAATATAGCAAGGTCAGCTATTTGAGCCAGGGACCAGTGCTGTTGTAATGGAAATCTGCAGATCTAGAAAAGGTCTGTGTCTTGGTTGGAAGGCAGGGCCAGGAACCACTCACTGTACAGAGTCTTTAAGCACACTGTTACCCTAAGGAAGGTGCTCTTGTCACTCAGGCCTCACTAGCCAATCAGGCCCTCCAGTCTGACCTGCCAGTCAGAGGAGAGTGGTGGGGGTGGGGCTTTCCAGGAGACAAGTCTACTTGCCAATTGGAGCTATGTGGTTATCAGCCTCAAGGCCATTGTGTCTTTAGTCAGTAATGTTCTTGAGATATCCTGTGTTCCCCTTATGCAGCACTGTGTGAAATGCCTCCTCCTGAGTTTGCCCCATCATATGATAGTTTCTGTTGTCTTCATAGAAGTCTTTCATTTTCTTCCATTTCCCCACTGGAAGCAGTACACAAGATGCTATTCTTCTTAAGAAGTTTACTTGGCATGAGGCGTAGCTCGTGCAAGACCTCCCCACCTCAGCCTTTTTTTTTCTGCCTTCTACTTTTCCTACCCTTCTCATGCCCTGATACCTTCACCCCAGGACCCTGTCACTGAAGAATGACCTGCTGTTTCATGTTAGTGGTGAACATTAAGGAATAAATGTGGAATTATCTTTGCTGTGTGAGTTTCCCATCTGCCTAAGTGGCTAGACTTGCAATCTCCTGATCCTATTTAAATGTTCAAAGTGTAACTGGAGCCTGAACCTAAAAGCAACTTAAGGATGACAGAACATGTGGAATGCAAAATCTGTTCCAGGCTGGCTCCTCTTTGAGCATAAGCCAGAGATCGATGTATCCTATCATTAAAGAAAGTTTTCTTTATTAATCCCAAGTGTGTGGAGTGATTTCTCCTTTGGAAGGAGTATTCATTCTTGAACAGCTGCACCTCCAACTATTTAGAAAAATGTTTCTGAGACAAACTCTCCTATGTTGATTCAAGGGGCCTTGATCCCAGTATATTGGTCCCCAGGGCAATGACTTTGGTGTCTATGATTAAACATTATAAATTCTTAAATTAAAGGACTCCACCACCTCAGAGTTTTAAAATTACCCATTTGTGTCGTGTAGTTGACTATCCATTGAAGTCATAGGAAAAGGATTTGCATGTGGAACATGACTTCTGCCTTCAGACCAGAATAGGAGGAATAGTTTATTGTGTGCCCTTCAGAGGGAAACAGAGTAGGCAACCAGTTGCTGGAGTCACTATTATGAAGAAGGACTTGATTATAGTTTTCCAGCATGTTTTAATCCCTGTCATGTGAATGAACACAGACCAGATTGGTGGGTGTACAATTTGAGACAATTAGTTTGAGCCAATGAATATTGGTTTTCTAATTAGACAACTCTCCATTGCAGATATGTTCAGTCCTGCTTGACAGAGTTAAGTCAGCTCAGAGGATTGAGAAATAGACCATTGGCTGTAACTCTGTATGTCAGGTTACAGATCTCAGCAGCCAGCATGTGCATGTGGGCAAGAGCAATCAGTGTTTTATTAATTGTATTTCCTCAACTAGCGAAGGTCCTACTCTTTCCTAATGTAGTTAAGATTTTATCTTCAAAATAAATTTCTTTTGTCATGCTAAAAAGAATTATTGTTATTATTTTTTAGATTTCATTTTCTTTAAGTACATTTCGTTAAAGTGTGACACCTCTGGCAGCCTAGGTGCAGGGGGGCGGGCTTTGGACCTGCCCCAATGGAATGGACCAAGCTCTGCTGACTCTCCATGGGAGATCTTGACATGGAGGAGGTGGGACTGGTTGGGGGGGAATACTGGGGGTGTGAGAGGAGGGAGGAGGGGTATCTGTGGTTGTTATGTAAAATGAATAAAAAATTTCTTAATGAAAATTAAAAAATGCAATACTTCTGTAATCCCCATTTGTTTCTGTTTTCCAATGTTTCTTGGTCATTTATACTTTCATTCCTTTTCTCTCAAGTGCTGTTGATTTTTTATTTCTCTTAAGAGCAATGTTTCTGTAGGCTTGCCTCATGCTATATAGCATTGTTGAGCATTGTTTTGAAAACCTAATCCTTCCTCTGTTGCCTGGTGCTGGGAAGAGTCCTTCAATTCCTTCTAGGTTGGGTCCTGACTGGTCAGTGAGAAGGAAACATAGACCAGTGAATCAGTGTCCTCCAATTTCTCTGGCTTTTACCGGGGACATAGAAATGAAGAGGGACCTGGGCAAGAATGGAATTCACTGACCAATTTTGAAGCTGGTATAATGACAGCACAGAAAGGGAGGGGCAGGAAGGAGGGTGAAACATTTCCTGTTTTGGCAATATTTGAGATTAGCAATGTGGTAGGTAATCAATTTCAGATGCTCCAGTAATGTCCTGACTGGTCATTTCTTAGGATCCACAGACCAGGGCAATCAAGAATCTGGATAAAGGACTGACCTTATTATGAAATCAAATTATTATAGTTACACTAGTTCAACCAATATAGGATATCTGTGTAAAATAATGTGGCCCTGCCTATTGGGACTATTATTTTCCTGGTTTAATGTGTTAAGCCTGAGGGAGAAGGCGTGAGTAATCATTGGTGTGCTCTCATACAAATCTGCAGTTTCTGCAGCACATGGCCCTAAATCCTGCTTCAACTTTTCTAAATAGTTCTTTGAGAGTATAACTACATCATGTCCACAGTCTCTTTCCTGCCTGCAAGCCCTACCATTGTCCCTCATTGTTTTCTAATTTCTGGCCTGTTTTTGCTTTAAAAATAGTTAAATAATAGCAACACTTACTTTTTGAATGTGACCTATGTTTGTCTGTAGGAGTTTCCAGCTAAGAAGCAAAGGGTTGGCTGCATTGTACATTGAGTGTGTAATGGCTTGTTCACACAAAACACTCCATGCCTTGGAAGAGGAACAGGAAGTTGTCTGGGAGACTGGAAGAATTTCTACTAAAATACTAGGGACCTGTCTCCTGGGGTGGAACTGTAGAGCAGGGGAGGCCCGTGCTGTCTGAGTCACTTGACCTCTGATCACTCAGTAGAGCAGGTGCTAATGTCCTGAGGCCCAGCTGGGTGGCCTAGGCTAATGTGGGACCCTGGGAAGGTTTAGTAATTTGGAGTACCAATAGAAGGCAGCTCTAGAGAGCTGCAAGGGAGACCAGAAGCCATGCCATGGTGAGTGTGGGGTCACTGTCTTCACTGTCACAGAGCAGCAGCAGTTATACTGAGCTACAGAGGTTTCTCAGTTGTGTGTGGTTTTAGGTGGGTGGATAGGGCAGATTCCACATCTTGCGACATAATCCATGTGGCAGGAAATTGACATTTAATTATTCTCTTACAGTGTTTTCTGTGTGGGCATCCGGCCCCTCAAACAGACACAGCTTCACAACTATCTCCCATATGCAGAGAGTATAGTCTGGTCCCATGCAGGTTCCACAGCTGTCCATCTAAAGTTCGTGGGTTCCTTTGAGCTTGGTTCAGTTGTCTTTGTAGATTTCCCCATCATGATCTTGACCTCCTTGTTCATGTAATCCCTCTTCCCTCTTTTCGACTAGACTTTCGACATGGAGCTTGGCCAGGTGCATAGTTATGGGTCTCTGCATCTGCTTCCATCAGTTACTGGATGAAGGCTCTATGGTGACAGTTACGGTATTCACCAATCTAATTACCAGGGTAGGACAGTTCAGGCACCCTTTCCACTGTTGCTAGTAGTCTAATCTGGGGTTGTCCTATGGATTCCTGGGCATTTCCCTAGCACCAGGTTTCTCCCTTAACCCATACTGTCTCCCTCTATCAAGATATTTCTTTCATTGCTCTCTTACTCTGTCCCTCCCCTAGCTCGACCATCCCATTCTCTCATGTTCTCATCCCCCATCTCCTCTCCTCTATTGACCTCCCCTCATCCTCAGTTTACTCATGGAGATCTCTGTTTACCCTTCCCATTGTGATCTGTTCATCCATCTTAGGGTCCTCCTTGTTTCCTAGCTTCTCTGCAGCTATGGGTTATGGTCTGTTTATCCTTTGCTTTACATCTAGTATCCACTTATGAGTGAGTACATGTTATGGTTGTCTTCCTGAGTCTGGATTACCTCACTGAGGATGATATTTTCTAGTTCCATCCATTTGCCTACAGATTTTATGATGTCATTGTTTTTACAGCTGAGTAATACTCTGGCTGGTGTTGCCTGCACATGAGCATGGGCTATCTGCCTGATTTGAGTGCTGGAACATGGCCTCATTCCTCTCTTTCTGAATGAAAATATATCCTGTGCCACTGTATGTTGCAAAGGTTTAACTTGTTTCTTGATTTTAGAATATTTTACATTCAAGAGATAATCGTATCAGAAGAGACTTTGGATATTTGAACAGTGTTGGAGCTGTTACAGACTATGACAATCATTGAAGTTAGACTAAATGCACTTTCCTATCCTTTTTGTTGTTTTTTGTTTGTTTATTCTTGTTTTATTTATTCTTTTGTCATACAATACATCCTGACCTCAGTCTCCAATTCCTCCACTCCTCCCAGTCCCCATCTCCTTCCCACTCTCCCAGATCCACTGCTCTTGTTGGTGTATCAGTCAAATACATCATTACAAGATGCAATTAAACTAGCCACAAACCTTCATATCAAGGCTGGATTAGGCAACCCAGGAGGAGGAAAAGGGTCCAAGAGTAGACAAACTGGTCAGAGACATCCTTACTCCCACAAACATATCAAGCATGTATGCAGAGGACCTGGCACAGACCCATGCAGGACCCATGATTGCTGCTTCTGTCTCTTTGAGCCCCTTTGGTTCCTGCCTAGTTGATTCTGTGGACATGTTCTCCTGGTGTCATTGACACCTCTGGGTCCTACAGTCTACCCTTATGCAGGGTTCCCAGAGCTCCAGCTAATATTTGGATGAGGATCTCTGTATCTGCTCCCATCAGCTGCAGGAGGAGGCCTCTCTGATGACAATTGGACTGGGCACTAATCTATGATAATAGAATATTGTCAGATATCAATTCATTGACTTTTTTTCTTTTTGGTCAGTTGTATATGGTTCTACCCTAGTTCTCTGAGCCATCCAACTTCTGGTTCTTATTCATCCAAGCAGTGTTGGACATGGGCTTCCTCTTTGATCTTGGGCCTCAAGTTAATTCAGCAATTGGTTGATTGCTTCACAAATTCCAAGACACCATTGCCCCAGAATATCTTGCAGACAGGACAAGTATGGGTTGAATATTTTTGTGTCTGGGTTGTTGTCCCATTCCCACCACTGGGAACCTTACATTGTTATATAAGATGGCCAGTTCAGGCTCCATATTCTCAAATACTTGGAGTCCTCATTAGGGTCACCCTGATAGCTTCCAGAAAATTTCTACCATACTAGGTTTCCACATCACTTCCAAAAGCTCCCCTATTGCACTCACCTTTTCTTATATTCTCTCCCTCTGTCCCTCCATTACTTACCTGATCTTTTCTGTTCCTGCCCCCAGTACACCCACAAAATCTATTTATCTCCTCTTCCCAGGGAGATCCATGGATTCCCCTGCCTCTACAGCCATCCTTGTTATTTAGCCTCTCTGAGTCTGTGGATTGTACTGTGGTTATTTTTTTACTTGACAGCTAATATCCACTTGTAAGTGAGTGCATATCATGTGTGTCTATGTGGTTCTGGGTTACCTTGCTCAAGACATTAAACAACTCAATAAACTAGACATCCACAAGCCAAATAATCCAATTATAAATATGGTACATATCTAAATAGAATTCTCAATAGAGGAATCTAAAATGACTGAGAAACACTTAAGGAAATGTTCAACATCCCTAGCCATCAAGGAAATGTAAATCAAAATTACTTTGGTATTTCACTTTGCACCTGTCAGAATGGCTAAGATCAATAACACAAGTGATGGCTCATGCTGGCCAGGATACGGAACAAGGGGGACACTCCTCCACTGCTGGTGGGAGTGAAAACTTGTACAGCCATTATGGAAATCAATATGGCAGTACCACTGATAATCGGGAATCTATCCACCTGAAACCCAGCTTATGACTCTTGTGCATAACCCCCCCCCCATTCTCCTCTATCCTGTCACAAATACACTTGCTTAACTATGTTCAAAGCTGGTTTGTTCATAATTGTCAGGAACAGCTATGTCTGTAAGAGATTGTGTTGATGATTGATGTGGGAAGGCTCTTCCAGTGAGTTGGCAATATCTCTAAGCAAGTGGACCTAGGATGGATAGGAGAGCTGGCTGAGCACAAGACAGTGACAAAGCAAGTGAAGGCCAGGACACAGTGTTTGCCCATGGTTTTAATCTTCATTTTCTATACCACAATGATGGATTGTGACCTGGCAGAATCAGCTAAATAAACTTACCTGAGATGATTTTGATTAGAGGATTTAATCACAGCAGCAGAAAAGCAAGTTAGAACAAAAGGTGGAATACCAAAGTGATTGTGCTGTTGGGAAGTATCTGGGAATGTTGTCTTCTAGAGGAATGTAGAAGATATCGGGACTTAAATGGCAGAAGTCATAGAAAGCTCACACAGAGCTCAATAGGCTGTTCTTGTAGGACAAGGAAGATGGGACTTTTGAGAGTAATCCACACAGAGGAGGTCAGTGTCATAGATTTTAGTGAGAAATAGACTCCATGAAAGATTAAGCTAGACATCCTTTGTGTCTTATTTTGGCCTAAAATCTTTCTTATTCTGTCCTTGCTCTGAGAAATTGAGTAAGGCCAAATTAAAAAGTAATGGGCTGATTTCTTAGATGGAATATTGAATCTGTTGGATGCTTATTACTGATGACTCATTCAGATCTACAGTGAAAAAAAGCAACAAGTTGGACAGAAATAAATGACAACAAAAGGTAGTTTCAGATGGCAGTCATGTGCTGAAACAGTGGCAGGAATTTTCAAGGAGATCACCATTAAAGAGCAGGCCCTTTTCTACAGTGGAAGCCTATCTAGGTACCCTAAGGGCATCCTGTTCTGCCTTCAATTAATGGAAGGATTAGGCAAAGTGATTCCTATCACCCAGAAGCAGCTTCATATAAAACCTGCTGCAACTGTGGTCCAAGCTTGGCAAGGTCCATCTGAATAGGAAGGGAAACTTGTGCTGGCTCTGGAAACAAGAAAGAATCAAAATCTCAGGTCATGGATTCCTGGTCTGTGGTTTTAGTTCAGCACTCTTGTAGTCATCTATGGTTGGCAGAGTCAGAGCCCCAGTTAGGAGCCTGTGAGAATCCATTGCATGAAGCTTTGAGCATGAGCTGGGTTGCATTTTGAGACCACAAGACACTGAGATACATAAGCTATGAGATATCTGCCATGGAGAGCTGCATATAGAGAGTAGAAGTAGCCACAAAGAGATATATGAGAAATTTTTGGGAAAATGAGACACCTAAGCCCTTTGAAACTGAAGCTCCATGTGTCTGAGACAGAAGTACAGGATTTGGTGTTTGCCTTGCTAGGTTTCAGTCTTGCCTTGGTCCAGTCTTCCCTCACTGTGTTCCAGGCCCTCTTTGGGAATGGTAATGGGTATTCTGTGCCAATGTGTGTTGGAAAGATATAACATGTTTTCTGATTTTACAAGATGTGATGAGTCAAGTGATCACCTTGTGTCCAAGGTGTTCAAAGAGACCTTGAACATTTGAAAGGGTAGGTGCTGTTAAAGATAATGAGGATCATTGAAGATAGACTAGATGCATTTTGATCATGAGGTGACCATAAGCATATAGTGACCTAGGTCAGAATGTATTCGATTGAATGAAAACCATCCCAGATAGGATGGTGTATTTGAATACTTGTCTCTCCTTGATATCTTTGTTTAGTGTGCTTATAGAACCCTTAGTAGAAGGAGTCTTTCTGGATGAAATTCCTCATTGGAGAAGGGATTTGAGTGTCTATAGTCTCAATCCATTTTCTATGCAGCTATATCTCTAACCCCAGCAACAACCCCCACAATAAGCAAGCAACACACCACAGCCCAGACACCTTACCAGACAGCACAGTTTCTGGTGTTATCATGCCTCTAGTTACAGCTCCATCACCACCAAAGTCCACCAACACTGGAATAGGATCATCAGTGTCTCCAGGCCTCAGAGAAACAAATAGGACCATGACAATACCTTCAACAGCATTAAGCACACCAGAGGATGCCATCCCATCATCTGGAACTGGGACACCCACTCTTCCTGAGAAGTCAGCTTTAACTCCACTCTTCTTAACACTGGCCAACGTCACTTATACAAACAAACTTTTGCCCATGATGAGTATGGCAGTTACAAATACCTCTTCACCAACTACAGCCACTCTAAGGAGAACTGTTCATAGTATAGCCCCATCTGAGATTCAGGAAAGGACACAGCAACTGTATCCCTAACCCCAGCACCAAGGTCCTCAATGAACAAGTCACCAGACCCACACCACAGCACAGTCACACAGACATCTTCCCAGCCAGCCCAGATGGGCTCAAGCACAGGCACTGGTACAGCCCAATCACCTGAGCATTCCATAGCCCTTGTCCTTAGCTCATGTTCTTTGTGTCTGGCTGTCATGACTTCACCGTGATTATAGGTGATATCACTAAATCCCATATGATACTGTTGAAGCAATTGCTATTCAGTGCTAAGCCATTTTGCAACCTGAGTTTTTGTCAATTTTGTTGTTTTTATTTTTTGTTTTTGAAGAGAAGGTTTCTCTGTGTAGCCCTGGCTATCCTAAAAGTAGCTCTGTAGACCAGGCTGGCCTAAATTCAGATATCCGAAGATTTTGGCTCCTATGTCCTGTGATTAAATGTGTGCCATCATGCCTGGGCTTTTTTTTTTTTTTTATATTATTATGTGATGGGCCTGGAATGTATGTTTTTGTACATGTCAAGCATATGCTGTTTTGCTTGAAATTTCAAATCTGGCAGAGTGTACTATTCTTTTTCTCAGGATGACAGTACTCATGACATTAAAGCTGTATGAGCCTTCTGAGTCATTCAGTTGCAAGTGTGTGACATTCTTCCTACCTATTGTGTTGGTTTTCAGTTCTTTTGAATGAATATTTATCTTTTGCCAGTATGCATGGATTTGCACTACATGTGTGTCTGGTCCTCACAGCAATCAGAAGATGGTTTCACAACCCCTGAACTTATAGTAATGGATAGTTGTAAGCCCCCATGTAAGTATTGGCAATTGAGCCTACCTGTCTGCAAGACCAGCAAGAGCTCTTAAATGCTGAGTCATCTCTACTGTCCTATGTTGTTTATGATCAGCATTTACATTGCTAATCTTTGCATTTGCTCATTTGTAACTATAAACATGCATTCCCTTTTAGCAAGATTTTATTATTGTTATAGTTTAAACTGGTTTCTGGAAGATGAAAACAGAGCTGGAGTATATGCATAATTCTTTGTAGGAACTTCCATAAAAACCTGGGAGTTCTTTCTACCATTTTTGTACAATTTATTTTTATGGGGGAGACAGGGTCTTACTAATATGTAACTGGCTATCCTGAAATTAACTGCATAGGGCAGAATGGCATACAATTCAACTAATTTCACCTTTCTTTTGCCTCATGAGTGCTGGGATTATAGGCATGAGCCAATGCACCAAGCTTGCCCATCTTGTTTATAGTTAGTAAGTGTTCATTCAATTTCTCTGATGTGTACTTTGATCTGTTTGCTTGCATCTCATTTTATATCTGTTAATAGGCATTTCTCCTGCAAGGCTATATCCTAGACAAAGTGTGAAGAAATGACAGAGGTGAACCTAATTGTTCATTTTTTTTTTCTAAAATGAATTGATGATTAGAATGTCTGTGTCTTGGAATAAGTGTGGGGAGTCCCAGAATTATACAAATATATTGTCAAAGAAATACACATTAGCATGCTGTCAGTATCACACTTTCTGTTGTATGGGATATTTTAGATTGCAGTGACCTATGATGATGTGCATATTGACTTCACTTGGGAGGAGTGGACTTTGCTGGATTCTCCCCAGAAGAATCTCTACAAAGATGTAATGTGGGAGACCTACAGAAACCTCACTGCTATAGGTAAGACTGAATTTTTCATCACATTTTAAAATAAGGGGACAATTGTTCTTTGGTTATTAATACTCTTCTGTAATTCTGATTGAGAAATGAGAAGAATGAGGTGAATAAATCTGGCATGGTTCTAAAATTCACTGAAGATAGTAACTTAAATTTTGCACAGTTTCCCATAATATATCATACATTTTCTGGTACTGTATTTTAGGTTGCAGTTGGGAAGATCATAATATTGAAGAACATTGTGAAAGTTCTGGAAGAAATGGAAGGTAATTTTCATGTGCTAGGTGAACAAATGAGCCTATGGAGAAATTGTAATGTGTCCCAGAAGTTTTAAACAGAAGCAACAATGTAAATAAGCACAGTTTAAAGTGTACTGATGATTGTTAAATTCTCACAAAACCAAATACCTCAATGTCAGGGAGCTGATATGTGTTTGCAAGGCATTGCTCTGAGAAAGAACACAAGGAAACAATGCCTTAAATATCCCCATTTGAATTACAGCTCCATGATAGCTCTGCTGTAGATCAGCCAATCTGTTTAATTTTATGCCAATCGGATATTGCAAAAGGAATATGTGTTGAATAGGTAATAAGTATATATTGAAAATGTTCTAATAAGCAAATAGTTCAGAGTAAATGAGTGTTACTCATATACTTGTGATTTTTCTAAGTTTAGGGAGAGGGTTAGTTTATGAGAGTCAAGAAAGTTGTGGTGGAGAATCATTAATCTCTATACCACATGTCTTTGAGGAAGAGAAAATCAAGCTGTGTGGATGCAGTGTGGAAACTTTGTTTGTTAGTTTTCCTTTATTAGTACATCATATTTCACTCTGAATAAAAGCCACGTGAGCAGAGGGATAGATATGGAAGGAAGCAATATAACTCTGTCTTAAAACAAAACAATTAGAAGATATGTAGTAGTCCCCACTTCGAGTAGAATTTTTGAATGTGATGCAAGTTTAAAATTAATTGGTTTTCCAACTTCATTGAGAATACATAAACAAAATTACACTGCAGAAAAGCCCTATGAGTATTGGAATGTATAAAAATGTCTGTTTGTCCTGCTTTGCAAATGTAGTAATGACTCTCACTATTAGAAAGTTTATGAATGTAATAAGTATGTTAAAGCTCTGAGTTCTTCCAGTTCTCTTTAAACATGTGAAGAATCTCATATAGAATAATGATGCTACAAATATAGACCCTGTGATGAAGACTCTTATCATTACAGATACCTTCAAAGACACAAAACATACCTAAATGAAGGGGAGCAGTATGAGTGTACACTTTTAGATCTTATTTGTCTTAAAAATTAGACCAAATTGTAAAATTAACTCATATAGATATAAATATTCATCAGTGTACTGAATATGATAAATCTTTTACATGTGCTAAGTATCTTTACAGGTTCAAAAAATGTCATAGTGGAGAGAAACCCTGTGAATATATTCAATGTGCAAAAGCTTTTTCACAACACAGTCATCTTCAAATGCATGAAAGAACATTTTCTGGGGAGAAACCCTACAAATGTAATCATTGTGATAAAGACTTTGCATATGCCACTAGTCTCCAACTACATGAAAGAACACATACTGGAGAGAAACCCTACAAATGTAATCAGTGTGATAAAGACTTTTCACGATACAGTGATCTCCAAATACATAAAAGAACACATACTGGAGAGAAACCCTACAAATGTAATCAATGTGATATAGCCTTTGCAAGTCATAGTCAACTCCAAATACATGAAAGAACACATACTGGAGAGAAACCCTACACATGTAATCAATGTGATAAAGGTTTTTCACAATATGGTAATCTTCAAATTCATGAAAGAACACATTCTGGAGAAAAACCCTATGAATGTAATCAATGTGGTAAAGCCTTTACAAGTGCCAGTAGTCTCCGAACACATGAAAGAACACATACTGGAGAGAAACCCTACAAATGTAATCAATGTGATAAAGCCTTTTCACAACACTGTCATCTCCAAACACATGGAAGAACACATACTGGAGAGAAACCCTACAAATGTAATCAATGTGATAAAGACTTTTCACGACGCAGTCAACTCCAAATACATGAAAGAACACATACTGGAGAGAAACCCTACAAATGTAATCATTGTGATAAAGACTTTGCATATGCCACTAGTTTCCAGCTACATGAAAGAACACATACTGGAGAGAAACCCTACAAATGTAATCAATGTGATAAAGACTTTTCACGACGCAGTCAACTCCAAATACATGAAAGAACACATACTGGAGAGAAACCCTACAAATGTAATCATTGTGATAAAGACTTTGCATATGCCACTAGTCTCCAGCTACATGAAAGAACACATACTGGAGAGAAACCCTACAAATGTAATCAATGTGATAAAGACTTTTCCCGACACAGTGATCTCCAAATACATAAAAGAACACATACTGGAGAGAAACCCTACAAATGTAATCAATGTGATAAAGCCTTTTCTGGACACAGTACTCTTCAGATTCATAAAAGAATACATTCTGGAGAGAAACCCTATAAATGTAATCAATGTGGTAAAGCCTTTGTATGTACCACTGATCTCCGAAGACATGAAAGTATACATTCTGGAGAGAAACCCTACAAATGTAATCAATGTGATAAAGGCTTTTCACAACACAATGCTTTCCAAATACATAAAAGAAGACATTCTGGAGAGAAGCTCTACAAATGTAATCAATGCGATAAAGACTTTTCACGACATAGTTATCTACAAATACACGAAAGAACACATACTGGAGAGAAACCCTACAAATGTAATCAATGTGATAAAGACTTTTCAGAACACAATGCTCTCCAAATACATAAAAGAACACATACTGGAGAGAAACCCTACAAATGTAATCAATGTGATAAAGCCTTTGCATGGACCTCTAGTCTCCAAATACATAAAAGAGCACATACTGGAGAGAAACCCTACAAATGTAATCAATGTGATAAAGCCTTTTCACAACATATTAATCTTCAAAGGCACGAAAGAATACATTCTGGAGAGAAACCATATGAATGCAATCAATGTGGTAAAGCCTTTGCAAGTGCCAGTAGTCTCCAAAGACATAAAAGAATACATACTGGAGAGAAACCCTATGAATGTAATCAGTGTGGTAAAGCCTTTGCAAGTGCCAGTAGTCTCCAAAGACATAAAAGAATACATACTGGAGAGAAACCCTATGAATGTAATCAGTGTGGTGAAGTCTTTGCATGTGCCAGTAATCTCAGAGTACATGAAAGAACACATGCTGGAGCATAACCCTATAAATGCAATCATTGTTTTAAAGACTTTTCATGACACATACTGGGCAGAAACCCTACAAGTGTAATCAATGTGGTTTAAGCCTTTGCATGTGACAGTACTCTCTAAATACATAAAAGAACACAATCGGGAAAGTAACCATACAAATGTAATCAATGTGATAAATCCTTTTCATGACACAGTCATCATCAAATGCATGGAGAACACATTCTGGAGAGAAACCCTATGAATGTAATCAGTGTGGTAAAGCCTTTACATGAATCAGCAGTCTTTGAAATCATCAGAAAAAAATAATCATACTACAGAGATACCTAGAAAGGTAGTGAGTATGGCAAAGTTTTGCACTTCAGGTTAGTCTTTATTACAAGAGTAAAATTTCAGTGTGTAATTGGTATTTTAAAGTCTTTTCATTTTACAGTAGTCCTTGAGGACCTGAAAAAACTAATACTCAAGGAAATCTGACCATAAAGAGTTTGATAAGATCTTTATCCAACTGACTTAAATTCAGTTACACAAGTTTATTCTGGAGAAGAAATCTGACAAGTGTCACCAATCTGTTCTAGCATTATGATGTCTCTCTTTATTTTATTTGCACCCGCAAACTCATATGATGAAAATAACTATGAATTTCTCTCTTTATTTTATTTGCACCCGCAAACTCATATGATGAAAATAACTATGAATTTAAATCATGAGGTAACCCTTTTAAATTCCACAGTTCTCTTAAATTACATAAAATAACAATCCAGTTGTAAAATTTAATGGATGTGTATTAATGCCTTTTCTGTTGCTGTGATAAAACTTTATGTCTAAGTCAACTCATGAGTGAGCCCTTGGTTCTAGAGGGATATAGGATCACCATCAAAGTGGCATGGCAACAAGTGTCACACATGGCAGCTAAAGCAGGAAGCTAAGAACTCACATCTTCTACCTGCGGTATGAAGGTGAAAATGGGAACTGGAAATGGTATGTGGATGTGAACTCATGCTCAACCCCAGGGGCATCCTTCTTCCAGCAGGGCAAGCATTACCCATATCTTCCCAAATGATACTACCAACTGAGAAAGATTGATTTCTCTGACTTCAAGTTTACATGCCTGCTTTCTGTTTTATTAACCAGTTCACGATGAAGAAAAACTCTGTAAGTAAGCCTTTTGATGCTTCCACACCTGGGTTACAGGAATAAATGCTTACAAGAGAAAAACATTCTTGAGTGTAAATCTGATTGTTTAAAGATTTGTTTTAATTTTAATTATATGATATCATTGTTTCTTTTTGTGGGTATGTGCATTCTGGTTTCCAAGTTTAGGCCATTGGATCTTCTTTTAGCAGGAATTACAGGGAGTTGTTGAAAACCTGGCTTTACATCCTGGAAACTTCTCTTAACTGTTTGGCTATGTCTATCACCCTGTAAATATATCAAAGCTGTCATATATAATCTTGATGTCAGGAAATAGGAAATAATTCATACAACAGAAATATCCTATTCTGGTAAATGATTTGGTTAAGACTTTAGACATCACAATTATCTTCAGACTCACAAAAAAATCTTGTTTTATGTCTTTTTCATCATACCCTTGAAGGAAGTAATTTATTTACCATGTTGACTAAAGACAGGTGGGGGAGATCATTGCATCATGGGTTTCTATTTTGCCACATTTGAGATAGATACTAAAATGTGGTATATATGTGGCCAATCCATTTAATGAAGTTTTATTTTGTGGTTCTTATTTTTTTCTTTGATTTCTGTTCATCTTCTGTTGCACTTTCACTTAGTAATAGGTATTTTTCTGCTGCAATGTATAGAATGGGATGCCCATCATCTAAGTGGTCCACTGTTTATTTAAATATCAGGCAGTATGTGATTGTTGAAGTAAGTGTCTGTGAAAGTGTGATGCGTTGTTTTTCCTGGTTTTGTTTTTTGTATTTTAACAATTTCCCTTGAGATGTTGTTTATTATCCAGTCTGGCTTCAACGTCAGTAATTAGGGATATATTTGAACTCATTATCCTTAGTTGTCACCCTCCTGAGTACAAGTCCAAGGGTAGATGATGTACCCCCATGTATGTTGTTTTAGTAGCACGTTTAAACATATATTAATGTTAAAATGCTTAATAGAAGAGAATATAAGAAACATTAAATACCTCATGTGCATCCAAACAGCATTTTCATATATCTGGTAGAGATGTAATAATGTAGGAAAACAGCAGTCAACTGTGTATTTCACAACATTGTTTGATGTGCTATGGATATGAATATATTATTTGAAGTTTCACGTGTCTGCATGTCCCCATTAGTTATCCATCTGATATTTCATCTTGAAGTACTGCATTCTAAGGCAATTATCCAGAGATGCCAGATAATGTAATGGTAATGAGATTTATTTCAAAAGAAATTCTGTTGTGTGTGTGTCTGTGCATGTGTGTTATATTATGGTTTTTTGGGCTGTGACACATATGTGGAGACTAGAAGACAACTTCGTGGGGTGTCCTTTTTTCCTTATTCATATGGTGATCAAGATGAGGTTGCCAGTTAGGATGAGGCTGAGGGTACCTGGTTTGCAATCTGAGTTCAGACTGGTGTGAAAGTTTCTGGGATTCTCCCATCTCAGCCTCTGGATTGGCAGGATTTTATAGACATGGACCACCATGCCTGACTAGAGGAACTTGTCATCAACAAAATTAAAGCTTTCTTCAGTTGATAAGTGAACAAATAACTGAGAGGTTATGATATTTGCCAATTATAGCTCATTTCAAATAGCCAAATATAGATGATAAAATAGGTAGTCATCGAATTCCACCATAGATATTTAATTATGGACAAACATGATAAATTCATGGTTTATATTTCCTCAGAATCTGAAATCTGTCTATTTCATAATTTACCCCTTTAGTTTCCTATATGATGTGTTTTCATTGACTCTGACATTGGGTAGGAGATTCACTTTACAAAGATGCAAGCTTCTTCATTTCAGTACACTGTCTAGAATTCACCCCTGCTCCACAGGTGATGTACTAGTTTCAGCTTCCTAAGTGGCTGCAGTTACAGGCATGAGCCACTGTTCCTGTTTGCAAATTAACATTTGCATTGGCAACACCTTGTCTTATTTCCCATTTAGAATGGTGCAGAGTTGCTTTATTTTCTATCATAAGCGAAATGTTAATTTTATATTCTGATATAGGTTCAATTTAGTCATGACAAATACACAATTATAAAATTCTCGAGGTTTTTTTTTGGGAAACAATCCTCCCCCTTTTTTGGGTTTTTTGAGATAGGGTTTCTCTGTGTAACAGCCCTAGCTGTCCTGTAACTCAGTCTGTTGATCAGGCTGGCTTCGAATTCAGAGATCCACCTGCCTCTGTTTCCCAAGTGCTGGGATAAATGGTGTGTGCTACTACCATATGGCACAATCTCCCTTTTTTGTGAGTAGTACATGATTTAACAGTGTTGTTACTAATTTGATTTTGGACATGTTTCTTGAACAGTAAACATTTCATGTATACTTGCTGGCTAGCTATTGTCCAACTGACCAAATATGAATTGAGACAAATGGTTAGTAATAGTAGTTTTGCTAATTTATTGAGAAAGTAAAAGGTCCTCTGGAGGGTAGAAGTTCACTAGCAAGAAAGGAAGCACAAAAGCTCCTGACCACCTAAGGTCTCATTGATGTCCTCTTGTTTCTCTTTGTTCATTGGTCTTTGATGTGCATACATGGTTTATGCATGTCTACATGTGTGGGGGCATACCATTTGTACACAAAAGTGTGGAGGCCAGAGGTTGAATTTTGATCTTTGTCTTAGATGCTGTTCTCTTGACATGAGGGGACTAGAAAATGAAAACAAAAGCATTGTTCACTGCATGATGTTCCGGGACATGATGGGGCAAATGTGGACAACAAATATGGAGCAAAGAAGTGTATAGCTTTTTTATTTTTTAACTCTTATGTGGCCCACCACTCAGCTCCCAAATAATAATGATGGAGAAGTATTCTTACTTATGAATACCCAGCCTTCACTTGACTTATTTCTAGCTAGCTTTTTTTAACTTAAATTATCCCACCTACCTTTTGACTGTGGGTTTTACCTTTTTCTCTTCTATATTCTTTGTGTGTTTATGGATGCCTCCATTTTGTTTTATGCCATAGTAATCCAGAAGTCACATGTCATTTACATTTTATGAAACCATTAGTGAAGAAAATGGCCAAGTTGTGACTGACATGGCTGATTCCATTTTGAATAGTTCACCAGCAAATATGGGGGCAAACCACATGGTTCCTTTCTGTTCAAGATTATCTCAGCCCCATGGGAAGGTGAGCCCATTCACCATCAGGCACAAGTCCCTGCAGGATACACCCATCTCTCAGGTTAAATGTGCACTGTCACACCATTTTCTTTGAAAACACACTTTAGTTAGTTTAGGATGTTTTTAGGAGGAGATGTTGCCTATGGACTAGGCAAGTAGGCTCTAAATAGCAAAGGAATATAGGGAAAGAAGTCCATGGTCTTGGTCAGAGACAGTTGAGTCCATATGTCTTACAAAGTAATTTTAACTGTGGAAGCCAAGTATTGTCATCCAGGAGTTTTAACTTAGTTCCCAAACACAAGACGTTTCTTGCCCCAATTATCCCAGGTAAGCATGCTGTCAGCTGAGATCAGATGGTTTTGTCACCCTCCATATGGACTATAATTTAAAACTTCTGGAAAGAAAACTTGTTGAAAGAGTTCATTCTAATAAAACTTTGGTAGTTTTTTTGTGGCACTTTTACTCAGTAAAGCATTATCTCATGGCATCATCTAAGATAGTCAGACGTAACTCCACCAAAGAGACTAACTTCTTTACTTCCACTAGACCTCATCCAAGGTTTCTCAGACTGTCTCGGTGACTTCTTGGGGAAGGATACAGTGAACAATGCCATGTATGCAGAGGAAATATAGGGACTTAAACCCAAGTTTGAGGCCTCCCATTGTTCAATCTCCTTTGTCAGGGTAGGGTAGGTGATATTAACGAAGTCTGTAGTCAGAGTACTTGGCCCCTCCTCTCCTTAGGTGAAATATTTTCTTTCTTCAGTTTCTTTATCTCTTTCTGTCTCTTTCTTTAGAGCTCTTTCTACATAGATTGTTCTTAGTGTCCATTTATTGAGATTTCATGCACTCAAATTTCATGTCAAACACATGTTTCAACTCTCAGGATGATGTGACCAGCAAAGGGATACTATTTTCTCTCCCAAAGCATTTCTCATCTTTGCTCTGCATACAGATGGGTCATGTGTTCCCTGGTAACTTCCTGGTACCACTGTCACTGTGATGTCCAGACATTTCCATCCCTGGGTTTCTTTTGTTGAACTGCAGAGTTCCAGAGGCACAGGGCCACTTCAGAAGCTGTTGGGAAGCATTTATCCTGTGAGACCATCTGAGGTGGTTCCTTGGGTGAGCTATGTGTTCTTAGAGTAACCTGTGAATTGTTACAAATACGAGTCTGGACAAGGCAAACTTCTCTTGTTCAGGAGGGTGTGCTGGTGAAAGGGGATCTTACCTAGACAGGAACTGCACTTGATTTTATCCTAAGGAAAGTCGTGTCTGTGTCTTTTCTCCACTATCTAGAGTCAGACTTCACAGTCTTATTCATTATGTGAGTATGAAAACAGTTGGTCCATAGGAAAGGAAGGAGGAAGGCATACTGCTCTCAGGAAAGAAGAGTCACTGTTCCAGGCCATCAGATTCCTAGAATTCAGGCTTGGGGCTGGGAATAAACAATATTTTACTGAATGGAGGAAGTGTTAAGATTTGAATTCTCTCAATTCTCCTCTCTGTTAGTCCCGCCTATACTTCCTGCTGGCTACTGGCCAATCAGTGTTTTGTTTATTGACCAATCAGAACAACACATTTGACATACAGAACATCCCACAGCAAACTACTGAACGTGGAAATACCCCTAAGCAAGTGGCCCAGACTTGATAAGAGAGCTAGCTGAGCATGAGACCGTAAGCAGGCAAGAGAACACACCACCAAGCAATGTTTTGCAATGATTTTACCTTTAGTTACTAACCTAAATATATTTCGTGAGTTTCCTCAATGATTGGATGTGCCCTGGCAGTGTCAGCTAAGTAAGCCTATTTATCACCTCAGTTGCTTTTAATAAAAATATTTAATCATAGCAACAAAGAAACAATCTAGAACAAAAATTGGTACCCTTAAAATGAGGTTATTGTAATAATCTGAAAATGTATTTTTGAGGAATGCAGAAAAAAATATAGGACTTTGGATATCAAAAGCCATTGTAAGCTCTACACCAATCTTAATGGGCCATTCCAGAAGGAACTGGAAGATGAGAGGGCTAACAGTAAAAAGGGGAGGGGCTTTGTTGTACCCTGATTTGATATGCCATGCTGTGTTGACACCCATGGGAGGCCTGTTCCTTTCTGAATAGTAACAGAAACTGTAGTCAATGCGGGGAGGGGCAAGGGGAGGTGGGGAGAAGGGATGGAAGGAGAAAAGGGAGGGGAAACTGCAGCCATGATGTAAAATTAGTGAATAAATTTAATTAATAGAAAAATTAGGAAATCCAGATATGCTACGAAATGGGGAACTGGAAGCCACTGAGATTGAGAAAAGAAAAATACAACTATTTCTCTACAGAAACTCCCCAAACCAACAAATTTCAAGGGACTAAGAAGTTGCTATAGCCAATTTTCAGAATATAAAAATACATGAAAGTCTATCTCTTCCTGGAAAAAGAACAATGAATAATTAGATGTATAATTATTTTAAAAATACAACATAGACAGCACCACTGGAGAAAGACACAAACCTACAAATATATCATGGTCCTTTAAACAAAGAAGTACAAGATTTTAATAAAACAACAATAAGAATAAACCACAGCCCAGAACTCACGCTGTGTGCACTCTAGTACTCTGCTTTACCAGTCATACAAACGGTGTGTTTGTGGTGTTCTTCCAAAATTTGAGACTTACTTGATAACTCTGTTAATTCAAACATGGGAATGCTACCTTTTGTGATCACTTAGAAGCTATTTTATATGTTCTATGATTAATGGTTGTAATTTTGTGTCACAATGAGGTAAAGTAATACAAACCTTTAAAAACCAATTTTATGTTAACAGATTTTAAAAGAAAATGTGTATGATTTTTATTATAAACCTAAAGCAACTTGTTTTGTACCAATTGCTTTATAAGCCATAAGCACTTTTGAAAAACAGTTTTAATTCCATTTTTAGGTGTGTCTGTATGGATGGAAGAATGTCTTTCATGTGTACAGGTGACACCAGTTTGTCAGATTCCCTGCATCTGGAGTTGCAGGTGCATATGAGCCTCCAAACATGGGTATTGGATGTGAAAAGAGGTCAGCCCCAAGAAGAGCACACACTGAACCACCTATCCAGCCCCAAAGTACATTTCATGCAATAAACTAAAACTCATTCACATATTCACAATACAATAAAAGAACTAATTAAATGGGGATTCATTAGATGATCCTTATGAACATGATGAATCAATATTAAGATGTTGGACATATTCAATTTGCAGGATAAATTCAACACACTGAAAGAAAACTCCCAACTATTTATAAAAGAAAAGCTGTTTCTAAAACTATATGAAAAGCTAAGAATGTCTCACTGTGATTGTAATTAGAGAGCAACAGTGCACATTTATCCTGTGAGACTGGTGGATCTGACAACCTCTTGCCTCCGCTGGTACCTGGCATGAAATTGGTGTACATACTTGCAAAACACCTAAATTAATTTTAATGAATAAACTAACACATATACAAAGTAAACCTTTTCCAACATGAAGTCACCTATATATCAGGACCCCATTTACATACCCAGTGCCAAAGGAGGCCAAAAGATTACATCATCTCTTCTGGACCTGGAATTACAGGTGGCTCTGAGCCATCTGACATGGGTTGTAGGAAGCAAACTTGGATACCTAACAGGAGCATTACTACTGACCCAACTCTCCAAATAACAAATATGTCATTATACTGTAGAAGATGAAGATGTCCCAATACTCCTGTCATCTATCACTTGAAGATAATGAAAGGCCCTGCTACATAGTCATTGAAGGATTCAATGGATTTCTGTGAATGGACACTCTACATTACTTCTCATTGTCATGGTTAACACACTTCTCTTTATATGATAAAGACAAATAAAGGCTTTGTTGAGTAGTCTACTAGAGTATATAAGAAAATTTCCACAACTTTAGTTATGATATTTTTCTTCTTAATTTTTTTGGAGGGGCAAATTTTAGAGATAGAATCTTTCTTGATAGCCAT
Organism: Peromyscus maniculatus bairdii; assembly: GCF_049852395.1. Lineage (NCBI taxonomy): Eukaryota > Metazoa > Chordata > Mammalia > Rodentia > Cricetidae > Peromyscus > Peromyscus maniculatus. The sequence continues at coordinate 2,798,893 of NC_134857.1, forward strand.
GGCTATCCTAGAACTCACTATATGGACCATGCTGGCCTCAATGTGAGAGAGATCCTACTGACTGTATCCAAAATGCTGTAGTTAAAATCATACATCACCATGCCTGGTTAGGATATGTTGCTTAGAGGACCTATCTGAACCAGAGAATGAAGTGATAATGCAAATTTTAAACAGGAACCATCATTGTTTTGAGGAACAGTAACTCTTCTTAAAATTGTACAGTATATTAATTTTAATTGTTAAATCGTTCCATATGTTCTCAAAATTTTGGTTATTTTCTTTGTTTTGTTAGTTTCAACTTTTTAAGCTCTTTTAACTCTGTATACATGTGTGCCATGATGTGCATAGATCCTTTACAGGACAAATTACAATTGACAGTTACTCCTTCACCTATGTGACTTCTAGCAATCAAATGTAGGTAGTCAAGTTCAGTTACAAGTGATCTCACTAGCCTTATTTGGTTTTAAAATTTCTTTTTCTATGGGTTGGTGCTTGGTTGTGCACATGCCACAGCCCAAGTGTAAAAATAAGAGAAAAGCTTGGAGAAGGAGTAGTGGTCTCACAGAGATTCAACTCAGGTCATCAGACTTAACAGCAGCCAACTTTACCCACTAATAATATTCTCTGGCATTAATTTCTAGTTCTGTGAAAGTGTTATGAACAGGTGTTTATTCCTTAGAATAAACACAATCCAAAAAGAAAAAAAAAGACAGCAGTATAAATACCATATTCATTTATAAATAGGATTCATCATTCAAATTGTCCTGTGTTCCTGTAGATACATGAAGTGTCTAAAGTTTCATATATTTTCTTCTATTAAGCCTTTCAACATTAACATTCTTGAAACATGTTGACGAAAGAGCACACATCAAGGTTACATCTTCTACCCATGGACTTATACTCAGTAGGCTGACACACGAGAATCATGAGTTCAAATGTAACCCTGACTAATTACTGACATCCAATCTGGGATAGATAACAAAGAACATCTGTTGGGAATTTGTGAAAATATGAAAACCAAAAGTAGTAACAACCCACCACCTTTTCACAGACACCTTCAGTGTGATCACACAATGTCTGATACTTAGTAAACAATAGACCACATAGATAACAGACATCCCATTCTATATATTTCAGCAGAAAATACCTATTACCAAGTGAAAGCACAACAACAGATGAACAGAGGTCAAAGAAGGAATATGTGAACCACTAAATAAACTTTAGTAAGTGGATTTGCCACATACACAGAACACTTCAATGCCTACTGCAAAAGGTTCAAAATACAAACCACAATACTGTGTCCTCCACCATCAAACTTGAACAAACCTGGCAAATAGTTTACTTTCTTCAGGGCTGTGGTGGAAAAGAGATGCAACAAGAGTTTTTCCTTGAGAAGGAAGACAACCTTGATGTCTAAAGTTTTACCATATTGTTTACATGAACAGGATTTTTCTCATGTATGAGTACTCTGCTATTTCCCCAAAACAACATGATATATAAAAGCTTTGAAATATTTACAGAGATCAAGATAGGACCAAGCAGTTAAGGCAAGTTCCATACTCATAATCCAGGTGAGGTTTTTCACATCTTCCTGTAATTACTGTTAGAAATCCAGGAATACTCCACTGTCTGCTGCTCTTGGGAACCATCAAGCACATGCAGATATCTCAAGTCACACTGTCATAACAAAATAAAAATTAAAACAATGCATTAAACAAACATTTTCACTCATGACCACTTTTACTTTGTAAGCATTCATTCATGTGACCCAGATGTTGAGGCATGTAAAGACTTATGTACAGAGTTTTGTTAAGTCATGAATTGGTTCATATAACAGAAAGCAAGCATTTGTGCTTCCAAGTTAGAGAACCAATACTTCTCAGTTGTTGGTATCATTTGGAAAAGTTTAGAAAATGCCACACTGTAGAGGAAAGATGTCACTGGTTGTGGGCTTTGGGGTTTTAAATCCTCACACCACTTCCAGTTCCCACTCTGTGCTCCAAACTTCAGGTTGAGGTTGTGAGCTCTGAGCTTCCTGCTTTAGCTGTTATGTCTGACATTTGTTTCCATGCCTCTCTCATGATAATCCTGTTTCACTCTGGAACCATAAGACAAATTAAGCTCTTTTATAGGTTGCCTGAGACACTGTGTTTTATCACAAGAAGAGAAGAGACTAGTATACATCCATAAAGTTTACTCTGGGTAATTGATGGAAAATGTGATATCTAAAAGGTTTGCCTTACTAACTAAATTCTCAGGGCTTTTGTCTATGAGTTTGTAGGTGCAGACAAAATAAAGAGGGACATCATAATCCTTGAGTAGGTTGTTGACACTTGTCAGATATTTTTCTCAATAATTTTGTGTAGCTAAATGTAAACTTGTTGGCTAAATATCTTAACAAACCCTTTATACTCACAGATTACCCTTCAGTATGAGGTCTTTCATTTCATCAAAGACTACTGTGATTTATGAAGGCTTTAACTGCCGTGGGATGGTCTGTACATCAAATGTGTTGCTCTGATCGGTCAATAAATGAAACACTGATTGGCCAGTAGCCAGGCAGGAAGTGTAGGCAGGACTAACAGAGAGGAGAATGGAGAGAACAGGAAGGTGGAGGGAGACATTGCCAGCTGCTGCCATGACAAGCAGCATGTGAAGATGCCAGTAAGCCACGAGTCACGTGGCAAGGTATAGATTTATAGAAATGGATTAATTTAAGATGTAATAACTAGATAGCTAGAAGCCTGAGCCATTAGGCAAAACAGTTTAAATAATATAAACGTCTGTGTGTTTATTTTATAAGTGGACTGTCAGACTGCCAGGGCTTGGTGGGATCCAGAGAGAAAACTCACCAGCTACATTTAACAAATTCATTCCACACTTCAGGCTTTACTCATGGGTGAACTCTTTTCATGGATTCAAAGGCTTTGCTGAAATGCAAAGACTTTATGACATTGATTATATCCATAGGGTTACTATCCAATATGAATTCTTTCATGCCTTTGAAGATAATTGTGGCATTCAAAGGCTTTTTACCACATTGCTTTCATTCATAGGATTTTTCTCCCAGGTGAGTTCTTTTATGAATTTGGAGATGACTTTCTTGTGACAAGATTTTCCCACATTGATTACATTCATTGGGTTCTTTTGTGTATTTGGAGGCTACTTTATTGTGGGAATGCTTTCCCACATTGACTACATTGTAGGATTTCACTCCAGTATGAGTTGTTGTATGAACTTGGAGATGACTGTTGTGAAAAGGCTTTACCACATTGATTACATTCATAGGGCTTCTATCCAGTATGTGTGTTTTTTTTTTAAATTTATTTTGTGATTATATTCACAGGGTTTTCTCCAATAGAACTTCTTTCATGTCTGTGAAGATAATTGGCACATGTAAATGCTATAACAAATTCATTACTCTGATGAATGTTTTCATCTCTATGACTTAATTTTACAGTTTTATCTAATGGCAAAGAGGAGTCAGACGTTAAGGCTTTACCATGTTGTTTATATCCACAGAGTCCCTCTTTATTTTATGGGCTCTTTTGTGTGTTTAAAATACCAGTGATGGTCAGAGCCTTTAGTACATGGGTCACTTTTATAGCATCCTTATTCATGAGTTTTTTCATATAATTGAAGAAAATTGGAACAACTCAGAGCTTTACCACATTGATTACATTCATAACATTTTCCTATATTGAGTCACACTACATTTGCAAAGTGAACCAGAACAAACAGAAGAATTTACACACTTTTTGTATTTAAAGGGCTTTTCTGTGATGTGAGTTTGTTGATATTTCCAAAAATGTCTGAAAAACTTATTTATAAGCTTATATTACATTCAGAAAGACTACATAGGGGCTACTACATATCTTCTAATTGTACTATGTACAAGAGAAATACATTGCTTCTTTCTATATCATTTATGCACACTTGGCCTGTTTCCAGAGTGATATATGATATACCTTTAAAGAAAGAATAACACACATTTCCTTATTGCATTCCCAAAGTGTATTTTTGTTCCACATAGGGATGTGATATAGGTATTCAGCTTTCTCCTTAACAATCTTCTTAATTCTCATAAACTGACCCTATCAGCCAGGTGGTAGTGGTGCATGACTTCAATCCTAGCATTCAAGAGGCAGAGCCAGGCAGATCTCTGTGAGTTTGAGGCCAGCCTGGTCTACAGAGTAAGATCCAGGACAGGTACCAAAACTACACAGAGAAACCCTGTCTTGAAAAACCAAAAGAAAAAATAACCTGACTCTATCACTAAACTTTGGTAATTCACCACAAGTATGTCAGTAACAGTAGCTTCACCAGGGACTATTTGGTTATTAGAAGATTTTGGACATATACCTATCATCCAATGCACAGGTATGCCTTTTCCTATACCTGAGTGGTACGGAACTGAATGAATTGACAGTTCTATAGTCTAGCTCTCATGAGGCTATGATTAAAATGGTGATATCTGTTAAGGCATTATTTGATTGTCTTCTTTCTGAGAAGAACACCTTGCAAACAGAGATCAGCTAACTAACATTGAGGTACACAGTGATGTGAGAATTTAGGTAATCATCAATACACTGAAAGCTGTGCTTATTTACATTGTTACTTTTTCTTAAAAATTTCAGGGCAAATTAAAATTTTTATATGGAATTCAAAGTCAGCCTGGTCTACAAAATAATTTCCAGGACAACCAGGACTTTTACACAGAGAAACTCTGTCTTGAAAAACAAAACAACCCCCTCAACCCCAAATTATTCTGTGGGATATTTGTATTAGTTTGCACATAAAAATTACCTTCCATATCTTTTAGATCAATGATTTTTGGTCTTCCCATTTGTAGCCTAAAATATAATACCAGAAAATGTTTGATTTATTATTGGATATTATGCAAAATTTAATTTACTTCATCCAGTTTACTTAAAAACCATATCTGACTTAATCACCACATTTCTTATTTTTATTGGTCCAAATTGCAGAAGAGCATCAAAAACAAACAAAAAACCCCATTGTTCCCTTATTTTAAATGTTGAAGGAAAATCCACAGTCTTAACTACAGCAGTGAGGTTCTTGTAGGTCTCCAGGATCACATCTTTGTGGAGACTCTTCTGGGAAGGATCCAGCAAAGCCCACTTCTCCCAAGCACATCATCATAGGTCACTGCATTCTAAAATATCCCATACATGTGTAAAACAGAAAGAGTGACAGTGATCACAATGTAAATGTATATTTCTTTGACAATATAATCATATAATTGCATGCTTTCCACACTTATTCCATGACAGATAATTTCTAATATAATCACCAAGTCAGTTTAGAAGGAAATTGAAAAGGAAATTCACATGTGTCATTTCTTGGTCCTTTGAATAGAACTTACCCTTCCAAGAGAAATGACTATTAACACACATATAGAGAGACAAGCAAGCAAGTCAACATACTAAGTACATGTCAGAGAAACTGTATGAACAATACTAACTACAAAGAAAGATGGGCAGCTTTGTGTATTGCATGATGCCTTCATTCCCAGCACTCAGGAATCTCATTCAGTTGGAGGCCAGCCTTGTCTATGAAATGAGGTCAGGATAGCCAGACATACATATTTGGATCTTGTCTGCTTCTAAAAAGATAACCAACCAAAGAAAGAAAAAAAAAGGGGGGGGTATCACTGAAGTTCCTACAAAGAGATAGGCATTCATTCCATTTCTGAATTCATCTCCCAGAAACGTGAATTGTAAATTTCATCTAAGATTAATAAGATCTTACTTTTTTTTTTTTGTTTTTTTTTTTAATGATTAGCAGCACTGGTCACCATGTGGAAAGGTCACAAGGCACGAGCCACAAGCCACGACAAAACCCAGCATCAGAGCTTTATTAGGAGAAGCGGAGAAGGGGTTGCAGGGACGGGACACAAAAGAACCAGGTCTGTGGAAGAAGCAGGTGCAGAGAGCAGAGAGGGAGAACAGAGAAGAGATAGTGGTGGGGAGAGAGAACAGAGAAGGGAAGGGAAGGAGTCTGTGTCTGGCCTTTTAAGGATTCCTGTGGATATGCACGGGCAGGTTCCGCAAAGCATGCACTGATTGTGTGACTGCGCTGTGCACACGTAATCACAAGCACGCCCTGATGATATAAGACTCAAGACTCCTTGCTTAGCTCCTAATCACCAGCATGCACTGATGATGTAAGACTAAAGACTCCTTGCTTAGCTCCTAATCACCAGCACGCACTGATGATGTAAGACTAAAGACTCCTTGTTTAATTCCTGAACTGCATATGTGCGGTCTCGCAGCTGGAGTGGGGGCAGAATCCTAACAATGAGCCCACCCTTTATGTAACAGGAGCATCAATGCTGACCCCTGCTGCATAGGTGTCCTGGTTCTTCCCAGAGGCAAAGAATTGAATGCCCAGGGAGCAAGAAAAGAAGGACTGAAATCTCTTGAAGAACAATGCATTCTACCAGGAAGTGTAGGGTCTTCTGAGCAGGGAGATTTTGGGGTGGTCTTTGAGACTGTCCTTTTATTGGGCCCTGAATCTTTCTTCTCTTTGATTCTCTCTGCCTGTACTCCATCCCCAGCTCAGGCAGCCTTGGCCTGGATGGAGGTAACCAAGGCAAGAGGTCCTGGTTGAATGATGACCCTTTTAGAAGTATTCTCCTCCTTAAGTGGGAAGTTACTTTCTGTTTTCCCTTTTCACTCTCTTCCCTGCCTGCCTTCCCCTCTCATCTCCTGACTCCCAGTCTTGTTTCTTTCTCTTTTCTTTGCTTATTGGTTATTTCAGTCAGTCTGTGTCCTTTGGAGCATGCAGGCCATTGATATTTAAAATTACTGAAATGTATTTCAGAAGTGGTAATCGTGTTGTTGATTTTTGGTAATTTTCTTCCTCTCTGTGGTTATTTTGTGTTTTAAAAATTAAGACTTGGTATTTATTCCCACAGTCTCACTCTCTGCTGTGCTCAATCCTCTCTTCAGGGAGAAATAATGCTGCATATATTTTCCTAATTTTTAGTTTGTTGCATGTAACTTGGTTAGACTGTTTATGTCATTGGAATGTTTTTCATTCTCCTTGAATCATCACAGTTTTGCTGGGCATATTATTTTAAATCTGTTGTTGTAGTCTTTAAGACTTAGAATGCCTTTCTCCAGGCTCTTCTGAATTTCAGTTTCCACTGAGAAAGCAGCTGTTATTCTGATATATTTTCCTTTATATGTGACTTGCATTTTTCTCTCACTCCTTGCAACATACTTTCTTTGTTATATATACTTAGAGTTTTAGCATGCCCTGAGGATTTTCTTTTCTGGTCCTATTTGGTGCTGTGTGTACTTTTTTGTTTTTGCATGGATGTGTCTTTCTTTATTGTGGGGAGTTTTCTTCTATTATTAAGTTGAAGACCTTATCTATGCCATTAACTTGGTATGATGGTGTTCCATCTCTCTCTCTCTCTCTCTCTCTCTCTCTCTCTCTCTCTCTCTCTCTCTCTCTCTCTCTCTCTCTCTCGTGTGTGTGTGTGTTATATGTTCATGTGCCTTTGAGTTCCTGCCTTAACTTCTCTACTTGCTGGATTGCAACTCAAAAGTAAAATAAAACTTTTATTCTCCAACTTGCTTTTGGTCATGGTGATATATCAAAACACTTACCAAGTCTAAACTTAGTAAGACAAACATGAAGCTGCAGAGATTGTTCCATGATTTGAATTTGTCCATGATGTTTAATACTCAAATGCATGAGTATTATAAAAAAATTAGAATTTCTAAGTGTCATCAGAAAGCTATAAAAACTTGGAACTTATGCTCTTACAGATTATGTATGGAAGATACTTGATAAGTACTTTAAAATTCTGATTAGTATCTCATAACTTTATGAGAGTGAGATCTATAGTTGAAATTTTCATAAAATATCAGAAGTAACAAATTATATCCAGTCACCACCAATGTTTTTGTAGAAAGCCAAAATGAATTTAGCCAATAATGTGGAAACAAAATGAGTTTCTTTAAACAATTTAAAAGTGTGATACTATTTTTCTTGAATGTTGCAAAGTGCATTTTTATCAACCTTTATAAATTTGGAATTGCAGTGGACTCTATTGTTAACTCTTAAAAACAATGATCCCTTATTCATCTTTTGTGACTATGGCATTTAAGGGATTTACTACTTCAGATTGTGTAAGGGTAAAGATGATGTTTAGATGCACTAGTGAGAATAAATTGCTTTTCTCTTTTATACTTATGTATTTGTAGTAAGTATTTCTTGATTTCAACTTTTTTAGGTTTAATTATGTCCATGTCTATAGGATCATTTGTTTCTGTTTCTGTAAAGTACCCAAGGTCCACCATTCTTCAAAATTTGAGAGTTTTATTTCTATAATACAAGATTATACTGCCCACCAACTTTTAAAAAGCTTTGGTATTGTTGGACTTGTTGAATAACTTAAAATAATTAAATTATTCTTATTGAGAAACATCACCATGTTTCCTAATACCTCTCAGGAAATAAGAATGTTCTGTTCCTAGGTCTCTGGGCTGTCCAGCCTCTGGTTATTGGACCTCCAGGAAGTGTCAAGCATGGGCTCCCCTCACGGCATGGGTCTCATGTTTGACCACTTGGT